>NC_133652.1:90187208-90522766 GCF_009905375.1 Apium graveolens
TCTCTTCTTCTATTAATCAATCAGCTGAATAGATTGAATTGGCATGACAATCCTATAGCTGGCAAGACTTTCGGTAGGACATTGAATGACTAGCAAGACAATCTGAATGAACTAGCAATGACAATCATAATGAACTAGCAAGACAATCACCTCCTAGAGTAACTTTCGGTATGACAATGGAAATGGCCTAGCATGACAATCGGTATGACAATCCAGATTGTCATGCTAGTTCATTTTCCATTGTCTTGCTGATTTAAGATTGAATTTAATCCAATTAAACTCTGAAAATTCCTAAATTAATTCAGAATTAATTAATCAATTAATTCAATTAATAAATAAATTATTCTTCGCAGATATAATTTATTTTCTTAATTAAATTAGATGAATTAATTAATTATAGAGAATTAATTCTAGTCTTGAGCAGCAACCATTCTTCTGCAAATCTTCTGAAAATCACTGAAAATTATGAATCATTCCACCACTTCAACGTTGACACTCGATGTACTGTCTGGTTCATGAGTGACTAACTTCCGTGACGTTTCTTCATGTCTTGACTCTGACACTTTGATTTTCTTCAGATTAAATCCTTGTAATTAATTGATACCTGACGAGATCTCTGTCACTTGATTAAATCCACGATCTTGACTTATCACTGAGGCATGATCAATTTCTTGAACTTCTTCCAGTGAATTACTCATTCCTCAAGTCTGTAGATGAACCTTGTCTCTGAATCCTTTGACAGTATTACTTGCGAGATCTCTCTGATGGTAGTTCCACTATTTACTTATTACATTCTTATTTGAGTTGAGTTGAATCCTCGAATATACAAATAGGTCTATGACATACTTACATCTCCCCCTATTTGTTTGTTAGACAATAACACAAATACCTAGAGGATAACTCAACTAACAATAAGAAAAAGATATAAACTACATGCAAAGTAAATAGCAGAAAAGTTTCTGGATGAGATTTAACATTTTCCAGATTCCAAGTAGATGTTCCTCTAGACTGAACATATCTTCAAGTAGTTTCATCTTCATTTGTACAACCACATTTCCTGTTGAGAAGCCCATATCTCTTGCTTCTCCCCCTATGAGAATCAACTGATTAAAGAAGATCACCTTCGTTTTACCACCTCCCCGTACAATGGATCCGCAGATAAAAACCATGGTACTCCCCTAACAGTCTTCCCTTACTAGGAAATCACCTTGTGTTTACCACCTCTCCCGTACAATAGGATCCGTAGTTACAAACAACAATGGTGTGGTGTAGTGTACATTAGATCTTTTTCTTCTTCCTCCTTGCTATTTCCCCCTTAGTTGAGGAATCCTCCAAACTATTACTTAAGCTTTTATCTCCCCCTTAAAGAAGGAATGTATGCCGTCGTCTGAAGGAGTTCTCATATTTCACTTGGTTGGAAAAGAAATAACAAGTAGTTTCTCTTTCTTCCTCACTGTGAGTGTGTGATTGTGTTTTAGTGTACCTCACATGTGTTTCACTCTTCTCTCCACTCGTGTTTACACTCATTCTCACAAGTGTATCACTCTCTCATAGCTCCATAATCCCTGTACCTGCAAGGAAATCACCTTAGCCATCCTTAAGGAGGTCACAGTGGTGCAATGGGAGTTCACAAATCCCCATCCTTTTAAACTCGTCATGAATCTGAGTCATAATCTACAAGTTGCTAGTTTCCCTTTTAGGGTCAGATTTGAATTCTGGGAAGGTAAACAATGATCCAAAGATTTAGCATAAAGATCAGTTCCCTTCTAATGCCTGTGAAGACATTTCCTTGTGACTCATCAGGTAATATCTGAATCATTGTCAACAAGTTGCCGATCTGCACCTATGTCAGATCCACTATCCGCAGATGCATCCAGGGGATTTAAGCCTGGGGAGGTAGACACTGACCACTGACATATGGCTTTTGGATCAGTATCCTCTCCTAACACCTGTAAAGGCAATTGGTCCACTAACGAACCTTGAACAATCGAATCTGACCTTAAAATGGTCGAAACTCTTGTTTCCGTCAACTCATCCTTTGTGTGTGTAACCTCTCCTTGTGCATCAAGAATTGTTTATGTTTGAAGTGGTGACACTACATCGGATACCTTGGCCGACAGGCAAAATTCAATAGACTCACCCTGTTGAGAGAATGAATCTAGTAACTGTTTTGTGCCTTTTCAGCCATTACATCTTTTTGAGAAGATGTATGGGGGCTAGCAGTTGTCTCGGTTTAAATACTACTCATCTATGTAGGAGACAGAGCTACTGGGTTGACTACAGAACCTTCCTTATGTGGTGCACTAGGCACTATCTCCCTCACGCTCATTCATACTACTTTAGTGGTAAGAGAGTGTTGGTTGGTTCTGTTTTTGTGTTTGTCTTTACAGTCTGGATAGATGTTGTGGGTTTTCACCTCATGACTGTCAATGAAAAAAGTCATTGGAGACTGAACCTGTAACACAGAATATATGGTAATAGAGAGAAAATGATTTACAATAGTGATTTCAAAAGATTTTACATGAAATAAGAAATCACTAATGTAGAAAGAAGTTTAATTTTGTTTTTCAATAGAATGAGTTTTTGATAAAACATTGATCACTTAGGGTAAAGTCTAAGTAATTCTCATCATGTCAAAAGCTTACAAATATCTGCAACATAATGTTAACAAGATATCATTGACCGATACTTGTCAAGTACTTTAGATACTAATTGTTATGTTGCATAATCAATATACCACTGCACATATAAAACAATATGTTTGCCTAGTGATAAGAGAGTTATAAATATGACGACTCTACTTATTCATATAAAACTGTAACTGCTTTTAGAGTGCCATACCATGTCCTTGACGATTGCTTGAGCAGTATACTAGTTCATACCAACCTGAAGTGAGATTGTGAAGAAGAGATTGCATAGTCCAATAGATCTGCAGCTGCAAAGTCCATGAACTGTGGTGCATTGACTTCCTCTTTTGACTCACCAACCAGGAGTACACTTGTACACATCTTACTAGAGTACAATTCCAAGTGTAATGTGCAGCAGGTGTCTGATATGTCGTAATATTCTCAAGTCTCGTCACTGGTGCTATATGTTAGATACTGCTTCCTGATAATAACCTAGCACAATATACAAAATTACAATGATAACATTCCCAGCTTGCAAACCTCCATATCCCTCAGATAAACCTTTGCTGTTATCTCCAAAGGTAACCATGGGGCCAGCTTTCTCAATCCACATTTGATAGCAGGGCTCTATCTCCGGTCATATGTCTTGATGATCCACTGTCAAGAATCCACACTACCGGTTACACCTGTTTAATGCCCTGCACTACAAATGGATTAGACCTTCTTCGGAACCCAAACTTGGTTGGGCCCGCATACTTGTAGAACTGTCCTTTGTCAGGCAAAACAACATTTTTGATTTTAATTGCCTCAACTTTCTCAATGACTGAACATTTGACCTTGTAAACAGCGTTAACAAATTTCTGTTTAAGCTTAGGCACAAATGTCTCCTTTCTAGCCTTAGAAGGACTGGCAGTCTTAGACCTATCATGCTTCTTGTTATTCACATGCTGACGAGGAGTAGTCTTATCATTAGACACATGCTTACCATTAAAATAAGCATACATTATATTAAAAGCACAAGACATACAATTAGAAACCCATGCTTTATGAGAGTGATTAACAGCAGGCAATTTATGCATGGTAGATATGGCATTTTTGTTATCCAACTCATGTGTGTCTGAGTTAGTCTCAGTTGCTTTCACAACTTTGACTGGAACTTTCGACACACTTGACTTGGAAACAACCTTCTCATTAGCAAGATCTTCAGCATGTATTTCTTCTTGAATAACAGAAGAGGTCGCATCAAATGGTTCAGCAATTGATGCTTTATAGAGGGGTTCATCAACACCCTTAAGCACATGTGGTACTTCCCTCCCTTTAGCACAGACATGAGGAGGGGAGTTTATGCCTAATTTCCAATAGCAGCATTGTAATCATAACCTATTCCAGATGTTTGATTAACAGCTTGCTTACTGTAGAACTCTTTAGCCTTCGAACAAGAATTGAAGTAGGCTCTAACCTTAGTCTCAAGACCGGTGATCTTGTCTTTGAGAATAGTTTCGAGTTTTCTATAACAGTCAACTCTATTCTCTAGAAAAGATACCTGTTCTTTTAATTTGTCTTGATTAATGTGCACAAGTCTTAATTCATTGACCTCTTTCTCAAGGTCTGTGATCTGTAAACTTAACAGTTCATTATCACGACGTGCACAATCTAAGTTACCTCTTAGATGATAAACCATTTCAGCATCAGAAAGTTTTACCTCTATTCTTGACGATGAAGCTTTTCCATCAATAGCCATAAGAGCAAGATTTCCTTCATCTTCATCTTCACTGTCAGTATCATCCCAGCTTCTTCCCTTTGCCAGATAAGCCCTTTCAGAGTTCTTTCTTACTTGCTTTGGCTTCCTACATTCTGTGGCAAAGTGTCCCAACTCATTGCAGTTATAGCATCTAATGGTGCTTCGATCAACCATCCCTGTTTTGTACCCACCACTGCTGGTGTTAGAGGATGAAGATCCACCTTTCTGGAATTTGTTGTAGTTGGACTTGTACTTAAGCTTGGGATTCCTCCTGAATCTGACATGGGAGAATCTCTTGACAATTTGGGCCATTGATTCATCTTCCAATTGCTCCAGCTCTTCCAAGGAATAAAAATCATCACTTGATTGATTTGTAGTAGGAGGATCATATTCTGCTACTAACTCATTTTCCTCACCCTTGGAAAACTGTACCATTCTTTCTAACTGTTGAGATTGTTGTTGTTGTTGACCTTCAGCTACAAGTGCAGTAGATGTGCTGACCATTCTATCCTTCCCGTAGACTTCCTTCTGTTGAATCTGCTCCAACTCATAGGTTTTTAACACTCCATAGAGCCTGTCCAAAGAAATCTCACTCAGATCTCTAGCTTCTCTAATGGCAGTGATTCTATGTTCAAGATGAGCTGGCAGTGTTAAAAGGAACTTTTGTTGACCTCCCTGATTGAATAATACTTTCCATTGATGTTCAGGTTGTTGATCAACGCATTGTACCTCTCAAACACTTCAGTAATTCCTTCTCCTGGATTTGATTTGAAATGTTCATATTCAGAGGTTAGGATTTCCAACTTGTTCTCCCTAACTTCCTCTGTGCCTTCATTAATCACCTCAATAGTTTCCCACATGTGTTTGGAATTTTTACAGTTCATCACATGTCTGTTCATCAAGGGATCAAGGGAATCAATTAATATTAATTGAAGGCTGGCATCCAAGGAGGCTTCTTCCTTCTCAGCAGGAGTAAAATCTTCAGGCTCTTTTGGATAGGTTCTAGCTTCAGTAGTCACCACACCATCTATTATTACCTCCGGTTCAATAACCATCGGAGTTTTTATACCCTTCTTTAACATGTTTGAATATTTGGGATTTGCAACTTGTAAAAATAATAGCATCTTCTTCTTCCACATTAATATTCTCTTTATCAAATTGTGGAATTTTAACGGTTCCAACTTTATGTGAAGTCATTATGAATTTTTGAATAAATAAAAATTCAAGGAGTTGAAAAATCACAAAAGTCTAGGATCTTGATTTGTTCGTTAATCAGAAGCTCTGATACCAATTGTTAGGTCCCAATGTGTTTGTAGAAGGGGGGTTGAATACAAACAGCACCGAATAATCGAATTAAATGCGGAATAAAAAATGTGAAACAAATTCAAGTTAAATAAAAATATTATTAAACTTGAAAGGTGTTACAACAACTGTATCGATTACAAGGAATTAATCTCAAATTAATTATCACAAATCTAGAATAAATTCGACATGAACTTTTTCTATTTTTGTAATAAAAATTTCAAATGCTAAACGCAATTTGAGATTAAGTTCTAGGGATTTTGATCCGCTAGATTGTTACACAAGAACAAGATAAAGATTTCTAGTTGATTGGATTTAACTTTACAATCTAGAAATTGATCTTGAATTAAACAGATGAAAAATGTAATATTTCAAGGCGGCTGCTTTCTTGTTCTTGACTTGTGTTTGAATGATTAAAATGATATGCTGCTTCTCTGCTTCTATTTAATCAATCAGCTTAATAGTATTTAATTGGCATGACAATCCTATAGCTGGCAAGACTTTCGGTAGGACAATTGAATGAACTAGCAAGACAATCTGAATGAACTAGCATGACAATCAGAATGAACTAGCAAGACAATTATCCTCCTAGAGTAACTTTCGGTATGACAATGGAAAATGGCCTAGCATGACAATCGGTATGACAATCCAGATTGTCATGCTAGTTCATTTCCATTTGTCTTGCTGATTTAAGATTTGAATTTAATCCAATTAAACTTCTGAAAATTCCTAAAATTAATTCAGAATTAATTAATCAATTAATTCAATTAATAAATAAATTATTCTTCGCAGATATAATTTATTTCTTAATTAAATTAGATGAATTAATTAATTAATAGAGAATTAATTCTAGTCTTGAGCAGCAACCATTCTTCTGCAAATCTTCTGAAAATCACTGAAAATTATGAATCAATTCCACCACTTCAACGTTGACACTCGATGTACTGTCTGGTTCATGAGTGACTAACTTCCGTGACGTTTCTTCATGTCTTGACTCTGACACTTTGATTTTCTTCAGATTAAATCCTTGTAATTAATTGATACTCTGACGAGATCTCTGTCACTTGAATAAATCCACAATCTTGACTTATATCACTGAGGCATGATCAATTTCTTGAACTTCTTCCAGTGAATTAACTTCTCAAGTCTGTAGATGAACATTGTCTCTGAATCCTTTGACAGATATTACTTTGCGAGATCTCTCTGACGGTAGATCCACTATTTACTTATTACATTCTTATTTGAGTTGAGTTGAATCCTCGAATATACAAATAGGTCTATGACATATGACTTACACCATCATAAAGAGATTCCCAATTTTTCCTTAAATAAAATACTTCAAATCAATACTCGTCAATGGTTTGATTTCCAGGTAGTGGAGGAGTCACATTGGTCTCGCTTAAAACCCACAGCCTTACAAGTTCTATGAACCCGTTGTTGACAAAATCGCCCCATGTCAGAAATAAAGAAAATTCGTATTTTATTCCGTGTTTCATAAACACGAGAATCTCATGATCGTTTGTTAATTTTAAATCTTGAGTCGTTACAGATTTTATCTTGTTTAAAGGCATGGCATGGGTGATGTATCTAATACATACATGCATCATTAATCTAATTAAAACATGCATTTTCTACTCTACACATACTATTTATACATCATATGAAAAGTACGTAAAGTAAACGTGCAATAGTTATGGCCCAATCCTATGTGATCTTTTCAGGCTAATGAAAAGATCAAGGTCAATCTATGGTGTAAAAATAACTATTACATATGTCTTCTCTATGCTTCCATTGTCTCCTTGGCCTCCATAGGATGCCTCCTCTTTCCCCCTTGTCCTTCTTGGATGTTACATTAAGAATTATACTAATGAACTTACAAAAGAACTCGAGTTACATTTGAGATAAACAACTACAAATAGAAAACGACATGCAAGTCGTATTTATTACAAACCAAAAGAATAAACCATTACAACTAAGGTCTTAAGGCCATAACTATGCACCATGCTCAAGTAACCATTAAAGAACATGATAGATCATATAAAGATGACATACTATTTATCACTTATCATGATCCAATCAAGAATAATAATAAGTAAAGCATATGTCATAAGCACAAATTAAAAACAAAACCCCCGATGGCGGAAATTTTTGCAAAATCAAGTATCAAAATACTAGCAAAACATGTATCAGAATACTATTCCAGAAGCATGTATCAGTATACACACGATCCATATCCCAGTTACCAAAAACATGTATCAGTATACATATTTTAAGAGATCGCATACATATAAGTTATGGCAGATCTTAAACATACTAGTATCATCATATAGATCATTAACAGATTCATCATATCATTCATATAACATAACTATTATCATGGCAGACTCATATAACATAATTGTTATCATGGCAGACTCATCACACATGCATACTTGTAAAAATACAGTAAACACGTAACTAAATCAGCCCCTTATACACGTAGCTCTGATGCCATTGTTGGGTTCCGAAGGCATAAAACGCAGCGGATAAACGTAAATAAAACAAAAATTTCGAAACCCAAAAACAGGATCCATGTATAATTATGGGCAGATTATGGAGATAACGAATCATACCTTTCAAGAGATTAACTTTCACGAACTCAACGGAGATCCTAGCTATCACGCTTTGTGTCTACCTCTCGGAGAAACACCTCTATGGTATCCACACGAGCACCTTCAAGAACGTCTCACGAACTTGACTACGGAATGGATGTACTAGCCTCCTTCTTGACGATCTGAATTGCTTCTGCCTCTCTTTGCTGCTAGGGTTTTCTTAAAAAACGTACAAGCCTCTTTAACCTCTCATTATCTATTTATAATGACTGATTAAAAAGGCCCATAATAGCAAAGCCCAACCCTAGTAGGTATTGGATTAAATAATAAAACGAATTTCTATTATTTAATTAATAACTAAGTCATACTTAATTATTATGGGCAAAAACATTCCTTTTAATTCGAATTTATATTATCTCAATTAAGTCTTACTTAATTATAATAAAATTCAAATAATCATCAATTAATTTAAATCCATAATTTAAATTAACTATTCCATTAAGTGCTCTATTTGTGCGACCCTATAGGCTATTATTTAATTGGCAATAATTTTATTCTCTAATAAAATTATAAACAATGAGCGGTATCTAGTTACCCAATTAAACAATAATTAAATCGTGATTAGATAAAACCTTTCGTGATTAATATTTTTCGTGTAATATAATCCCTTTAACCATACATATTATAGATTAAACTCGAGGCATGTATTTAGTCATCCTCTTCAACATTTAATCCGGGTTTACTTGATCCATGAGTAGATTATCGAGACAAATCATTATTTGAGCATGGCCATGCTTTTATAATCTCACTCAATCAAGAGGCCAATAATATCTCTCCTAATTATAGGAGGGTTAAATCCTTTATCTATCATTCATATTTCTCATACGACTCATGATATACCCGATGTCCACTTTTATCATCACCCGATCAAAAGTAACTTTTAATGTAGTCAAAGTATATTAATCCTCGTATAGAAATAATGATTTCAAGTGAAAGGATCGTTACACCATTATCACTGTGAGTCTTTCTTATGACTTTATTAAACATGAAGAATCTCACTGTGGGTCTGTCCAGTACCATGTACTCTCACATGTACCTATGTATTGACTTTAGTATCCCCATACTTATAACCAATGAGATGTGGTTATCTTGTCAAACAACATACTAGTCTATCTATGTATTATATTGTCCTATATAATAATACTCGACTAGGGACCTTTAAGAATGTGATATATTATATAATCTCAAGTTCAAGTCATGTACTTAAACTATACAATTTGTATCATGATTCTAAGGACATTTATTATACTAACAAAATATCGCAGTAATTAAGGTCATAATAATACATTTATGGAATGATCAACTGACATAAAGATAAAAGAATAATGTATTGCCTCTAGGGCACCTACACTAACAAAATGGAATGGTGAATCTTGTTGTTTTGGTTAAAAGAACTTAAGTATAGTTAATTCAAGCTTAAGCATAAGTATAAATGTTAATATTGAATTGATTGGTGCTGTTATGATGTGATAAGGATGGACTTTGGTTGTAAATGGATTGAGGTTGAATTGTGATGGTTTTTGAATGGTTTAAAATTGGGAAATCGCGTAAACATAGCCGTCGTAATGTCCGATTTACTTTAGACTGCTTTTGTTCATAACATTTGGACCCGAGAACTCCCTGCTAGATTATGACCATTGCCATGTTTAGATAAGTTCATGTTACGAGCTTCGTTTTGATATGTAGTTCGTTTGATTCCGATGTACGGTTTAGGAGAAACGACCGTTTCAAGTAACGGCGTTTCGCGAACGAAACTTTTCCCCTCGCCTTACTTTGAAACATAGGTTAAAGACCAAAAAGGGTTAATTAGTGTATGAAACAATTATGGTAAGAGTGTTAGGCAGTTGGTAAGACACTCGCGAAGGAATCGCCTTAAAACTCGTAATGGTTAATTTATTAAAAATGGTGGAGCTGAGGGTACTCGAGTGACTTAAGAGAATCAGTAAGCGCAAAACAAGCGTTAGAGTCTAAGTTAGTTAAAGTATAGATTTACAAGTGACTTTGGTTTAATTCCAACTTACTTGTTGTTTATAGGTTACCAGACTCGTCCCGAGCCTTTTATCACCCCCAGTCGCTCAGGCAAGTTTTCTACCGCTATACTGTTGTTGTGATGTATATATGTATATGCATCGTCTTGTGATAAATGCATGTTGGTTAATTAGCAAATTCTTGCAATATATTGGAGCATGTGATATGGTATATATGCATGCCTGTTTCGTATTCTTGCCATATATATCTGTTGGTTCAGTTGATAATACCTATGCTAGAGAATAGCGGCAATTTGCATATACCCTTAGTATAGGGACCCAAAGGTGAAAACATTTTCTAAAACCGGGAGTCGAGGATCCCGAGTAGATTTTATATATATATATATGGTTATAGTTTTCCAAACTATTAATCGAATAAGGTTTATTTGATAACTTTATTTTATTAATGAATATTATCTTGAATATTCATTCGAGGACTTATGACTCCTTTATATTATTTATTGAATATTACTTGAATATTCATTTGAGGATGTATGACTCTGTTATTTTATTTAATGAATATTAATTATAATATTCATTCGAGGTATTATGACTCCGCTTATTATTTAATAATATTCTTTAATTTATTAAAGAATAATGTTTCGATAATCAAACTTATTTTCGATTATTCAAATAAAGATAGTATTTTTGTATAAGTATATCCTTGATTATTTAATTTTCATTCAAGTAAGAGTTTTAAAAATTCTACTTCAATTATTTTTATAAAGATTATTCTTTATGGAAATATTATTTAAATAATAATATCCAGATATTTCTTTTTATTGAGACTAATTTACTTTATTAAATCAGCATTATTCCAAACACTCTTTAAAGTGTTTTCGAGTCTTTAAAATGATTTTTAAAAGTTAGAGCGGATCCCAAAACTCATTTTTATTTAAGATCCTCCTTTCGAAGGGGATTTAAATACTCGCTCAAAACCTGAGGGATCCGGCTCTGTGGTGTGTTTTATATTCGCAACAAGGTTGCTGTCTTGATAAAAGAGTTTTGATTACTTACCCAATATTCGGGAAGTAAAATTCTTGGAACAAGTTAATCCATTAACAGGCATCGCCTGGGAAATATCGGTGAGTTTTCCTTTCCAACTAGATACGACTTCTTGGTGGAGCCGTATCAACAAGTTTCTACTTGGGGAAAGGGGGAACGAGCTTTACGTTTCAGAGTCATGGATTTCATCTGAACTAGGAGTGGCGTAAGTGGTCGAGTGGCGCCGGCCCAGCCTTATTATATTGGCCCAAATGGCCTGGAAGTTCCGCTAAGGCGGTCCATTCCTTAGGAGTTCAGTGTTCGGTTGACAAGTAAATCCGACAGGTTCTCCTCTACATGTAGAAAATGGTGGGGTTGTACTACTACGACTGATCATCGTAAGTGGTCTTCCTGGCGCGGCAAACTCCCGTAATGAGTTCATCATCCATTTGGATAATTCTGCAACACTACCCTAGCATTTCCGATCGAAGGCTACTAATGGGTGGTTGCCGAAGCATTGACAGGGTCCAAACAGTTTTATTGGTGTATCCATTGAATGAAGTATATCTCGTAACTTCATTTCTTTTCAAATATTTCAAAGATCAAATATTTTCAAGTTTTATTTGTGGCTCATCTATGGGATGACCTCGTGAATCTTATTATACTTTGAACAGTAGTAGTTCAAGTAGATTTCTAAAATGTATAAGTATAGTGAAGTAATTGGTAACTTCATCTTCTTTTAAAACTTATACCCAGTAAGTAATTACCTTACTCATGATAAAGAATTCTAGCAAGTATCCATTTAGATACTTGAAAGGCATATGTCATAGCCTACTCGTTTATTCGAGTATTTAACTCAATCAAATAAGAATGTAATAAGTAAATAGTGGATCTATCATCAGAGAGATCTCACAAAGTAACATCTGTCAAAGAATAAAGAAACATTGTTCATCTGCAGACTTGAAGATTCACTGGAAGAAGTTCAAGAATTTGATCATGCCTCAGTGATATAAATCAAGATCGTGGATTTAATCAAGTGACAGAGATCTCGTCAGGGTATCATTTATTACAAGGATTCAATCAGAATATCAAAGTCAAGACATGAAGAAACGTCACGGAAGTTAGTCACTCATGAACCAGACAGTACATCGAGTGTCAGCATTGAAGTGGCTGAATTGATTCATAAGTCTCAGTGACTTTCAGAAGATTGTCAGAAGAATGGATGCTGCTCAGGGTTAGTATTAATTCTCTATTAATTAATTAAGTCATATAATTTAATTAAGAAAATAAATTATATCTGCAAAGATTAATTTATTGATTAATTGAATTAAATTGATTAATTAATTTAGAATTAATATTAAGGATTTACAAGATTTTAATTGGTTTAAAATCTGCTTAAATTCAGCAAGACAATTCATTTGAACTAGTATGACAATCGGTATGACAATTGATAGTCATACCGAAAGTCATGCCAATACATTTAATTGTCTTATTAGAATTTCTGTTTAGATTAAAATCTGTTATTAATTCAGCAAGACAATTTATTTGAACTAATATGACAATCGGTATGACAATCAATAGTCATACTGAAAGTCTTGCTAGCTCATTTTAATTGTCTTGCTAGTTGTAAATTTTGTCATACCGAAAGTCTTGCTGGCCAAAGAGATTGTCATGCCAGTACATGTTTACATTCGGCTGTTTGATAAAAAGGAGCAGAAGTCTATTATCTCACTATCGAAAAAACAGAACACAAACTCAAGAACAAAAGAAAAAGGAGCAGAAAAATATTTCATCTCATCTGCAACTTCAAGATTCAATTTCTAGATTGTAAAGTTAAATCCAATCAACTAGAAATACTTATCTTGTTCTTGTGTATCAATCTAGCGGATTAAAATCCCTAGAACTTAATCTCAAATCGCATTTAGCATTTGATCTTTTAATTACAAAATAGAAAAAGTTCATGTCGAATTTATTCTAGATTTGTAATAATTGATTTGAGATTAATCCCTTGTAACCGATACCGTAGTTGTAACACCTTTCAAGTTTAATAAAAGTTTTATTTAACTTGAATTTTGTTTCACAATTTTATTCCGCATTTTATTCGACTAAACGGTATTGTTTGCATTCAACCCCCCCCCTTCTACAAACAAATTAGGGACCTAACAATTGGTATCAGAGCCTTCTGATTAACGTACAAATCTAGATCCTAGACTTTTGTGTTTCTTTCACTTCTTGAATTTTTTATTCACTCAAAAAATTCATAATGACTACACAAAAAGTTGGAACCGTTAAAATTCCACTTTTCGATAAAGAAAATTATGTTATGTGGAAGAAGAAGATGCTACTGTTTTTACAGGTTGCTAATCCCAAATATTTGCAAGTGTTGAAGAAGGGTCCAAAATTCCTATGGTTATGGAACCAGAGGTAATAGAAAATGATGTGGTGATCACCAAAGCGAGAACTTATGTGAAGGATCCTGAGGACTTCTCTCCTGCTGAAATAGAAGAAGCTTCCCTGGATGCTAGCCTTCAATTAATCTTAGTAGATTCCCTTAATCCCCTGATGAATAGACATGTGATGAATTGTAAAGATTCCAAACATATCTGGGAAACTATTGAGATTATTAATGAAGGCACAGAGGAAGTTAGGGAGAACAAACTAGAAATCCTAACCTCTGAGTATGAATACTTTAAATCCAATCCAGGAGAAGGAATCACTGAAGTGTTTGAGAGGTACAATGCATTGATCAACAACCTGAACATTAATGGTAAATACTATTCCATCAGGGAGGTCAACAAAAAGTTCCTTTTAACACTGCCAACTCATCTCGAACATAGAATCACTGCCATAAGAGAAGCAAGAGATCTGAGTGAGATTTCTTTGGAAAGGCTCTATGGTGTGTTAAAGACTTATGAGTTGGAGCAGATTCAGCAGAAGGAAGTTTACGGGAAAGGAAGAGTGGTCAGCACGTCTACTGCTCTAGTAGCTGATGAACAACAACAACAACCACAATATCAACAACAATCTCAACAGTCAGAAAGAATGGTACAGTCTTCCAAGGTTGAAGATAATGTGATAGTAGCAGAATTTGATTCTCCTACTACAAATCAATCAGGAGATGATTATTATTCCTTGGAAGAACTGGAGCAATTGGAGGATGAGTCAATGGCCCTGATTGTCAAGAGATTCTCAAATGTCAGATTCAAAAGGAATCCCAAGTTCAAGTACAAGTCCAACTACAACAGATTCCTGAAAGGTGGATCTTCATCCTCTAACACCAGCAGTGGTGGGTATAAAACAGGGATGGTTGATCGAAGCACCATTCGATGCTTCAACTGTAATGAGTTGGGACACTTTGCCACAGAATGCAGGAAGCCAAAACAAGCTAGGAAGAACTCTTACGATTCTAATCAGAAGAGTAAATCTGAAAGGGCGTACCTGGCAAAGGGAAGAAGCTGGGATGATACTGACAGTGAAGATGAAGAAGTTGGGAATCTTGCTCTCATGGCTAGTAATGCAAGCACCTCATCGTCAAGAAAAGAGGTAAAATTTACTGATGCTGAATTAGTTTATCATCTAGGAGGTTCCTTAGATTGTGCTCGTCGTGATAATGAATTGTTAAATCAACAAATCAAAGACCTTGAGAAAGAGGTCAATGAATTAAGACTTGTGCACATTAATCAAGATAAACTAAAAGAACAAGTATCTTTTCTAGAGAATAGAGTTGACTGTTATAGACAACTCGAAACTATTCTCAAAGACAAGATCACCGGTCTTGAGGCTAAGGTTAAAGCTTACTTTAATTCTTGTTCGAAGTCCAAAGAGTTTTACAATAAGCAAGCTGTTAATCAAACACATGGAATAGGTTATGATTACAATGCTGCTATTGGAAAATTAGGCATAAACTCCCCTCCTCATGTATGTGCTAAAGGCAGGGAAGTACCACATGTGCTTAAGGGTGTTGATGAACCCCTCTATAAAGAATCAATTGCTGAACCATTTGATGAGACCTCTTTTATTATTCAAGAAGAAATCCGTGCTGAAGATAATGCTAATGGGAAAGCTGTCTCCAAGTCAAGTGTGTCAAAAGTTCCAGTCAAGGTTGTGAAAGCAACTGAGACTAACTCAGACACACATGAGTTGGATAACACAAATGCCATGTCTACCATGCATAAGTTGCCTATTGTTAATCCTTCTCATAAAGCATGTGGTGTTCCTGATTGTATGTCTTGTGCTTTTAATCTGTTGTTTGCTTATTTTAATGGTAAGCATGTTTCTAATGATAAGACTACTCCTCGTCAGCATGTGAATAATAGAAAGCATGATAGGTCTAAGACTGCTAGTCCTCCTAAAGCTAGAAAGGAGACATTTGTGCCTAAGCCTAAACAGAAATTTGTCAAGGCTGTTCACAAGGTCAAATGTTCAGTCATTGAGAACGTTGAGAATATTGAAATTAAGAATGTTGTTTTGCCTGATAAAGGCCAATTTTACAAGTATGCCGGACCCAGCCAAGCTTGGGTTCCGAAGAAGGTCTAATCCATTTGTATTGCAGGGCATTAAACAGGTACAACCGGTAGTGTGGATTCTTGACAGCGGATCGTCAAGACATATGACCGGAGATAGAGCCCTGCTATCAAATGTGGTTGAGAAAGCTGGCCCAGTGGTTACCTTTGGAGATAACAGCAAAGGTTTAACGGAGGGATATGGCTGTTTGCTAGCTGGAAATGTTATCATTGAAAATGTATATGTTGTGCAAGGACTTGAACACAATCTGCTTAGCATTAGTCAGTTCTGTGACAACGGCTACAATGTTTTATTCGACAAGCTGAAGTGTCAGATTCTGCACAAGAAAAGTGAAAAACCCTCCTTAATGGGAATCCGGAAAGGAAATCTGTTCGTAGCTGACATGAACTCTGGAAGCAATCTTGAAGTCAATTGTTTCTATGCAAAGGCATCGTCAGATGAGAGTTGGCTATGGCACAAGAGACTTTCTCATCTCAATTTCAAAACAATGAATTCTCTTGTCAAAAGAGAATTGGTAAGAGGTCTGCCTCAGCTGGAATTCTCTCCAGAAGGACTATGTGAGGCTTGCCAGAAAGGAAAGTCAAAGAAAGCAAGTCACAAAGGCACTGACACATCTTCCATAACTGGTGTTCTGCAATTATTGCACATGGATTTATTTGGTCCAGTTAATATCCTTTCTATGTCAAAGAAGTGTTACTGTCTTGTGATAGTTGATGACTATTCCAAGTATACGTGGGTTTTATTTCTTCACTCTAAGGATGAAACACCACAAGTTGTGATTGATCATATCAAGATGATTGAGTTAGATTCTAACGTCCCTGTTAGAGCAATAAGGTCAGATAATGGGACAGAATTCAAGAATGCACTTCTCAATGGATTCTGTACAGACAAAGGGATTACCAGACAATTTTCAGCTCCTAGAACCCCTCAGCAAAATGGAGTGGTAGAAAGGAAGAATCGTACATTGATTGAAGCTGCAAGAACGATGTTAAGTGAATCAGGTCTTCCAATGTACTTTTGGGCTGAAGCTGTCAATACTGCATGTTATACTCAGAATCGAACTCTAATCAACAAAGACTTCATTAAAACTCCTTATGAGATTTTGAATGAACAGAAACCTTCTATCAAATACTTTCATGTATTTGGTGCCAGATGTTTCGTGCTCAAGGATGGAGATGATCGTCGTGGTAAGTTCGAGGCAAAGGCATATGAGGGTATTTTTGTTGGATATGGAAGAAGATCATATAGAGTGTATATCATTGATCAACACAAAGTAACTGAAAGTGTCAATGTTACATTTGATGACACTAAACTCCCTAGTATCCAAACTGAAGATCCTTCTGAGAAACTGAAGTTTGATGATACGTCAGATTCAGAATCAGAACATGGTCAAGTACCTGAGGTTGTTGCTGGTGAAGAACCTGTTAATCCTGATGATACTCAAGGTAATAGTGATGGAAACTTTGGCAACAATGGAGATACCACTGCTACTGACAGGAGAATCTTCAAGTCAACATGGCAACAACTCAGGGGGAGATGCTGAAGGATCATCTAGTAGGACACAACATCACAATGAATTTCAAGGCGAATCATCAAGATCAAATCTTCCAAGACAGACTGTCTGGAATAAAGCTCACCCTTTTGAGTTGATTATTGGTGATCCAGATGTTGGAGTCAGAACTAGACGTGCTACTCAAAATGAGTGTCTGTTCTCAGGATTTCTTTCTGAGATGGAACCTAAGGAAATTGAAGAAGCACTGACTGATCCAGATTGGGTGATTGCTATGCAAGATGAACTCAATCAGTTTGAAAGTCAACAAGTCTGGAAACTGGTACCTAGGCCTGTACACAAGAAAGCTGTTGGTACTAGGTGGGTATTCAGGAATAAACTAGATGAAGATGGTGTGGTTACAAGAAACAAGGCAAGACTGGTAGCTAAAGGGTATTCTCAAGCTGAAGGCATTGATTATGATGAAACCTATGCTCTAGTGGCTAGACTTGAGGCCATCAGGATATTTCTGGCATTCGCAGCATTTTCAAACTTTAAAGTTTATCAAATGGATGTCAAGAGCGCCTTTCTGAATGGAAAGCTGGATGAAGAGGTATATGTAGAGCAACCTCCTGGTTTTGAAGATCCAGATCATTTGGATTTTGTCTTCTTTCTTTTCAAGGCTATCTATGGGCTAAAACAGTCTCCAAGAAAATGGTATGACACTCTCTCTGAATTTCTTATTGAAAATAGCTTTATTAGAGGTGTCATAGACAAAACTCTCTTTTCTAAAACACATAAGAAGGATACTATATTAGTCCAAGTCTATGTGGATGATATAATATTTGGGTCTACTAATGATAATCTCTGTAAGAGATTTGCTAAGTTAATGCACAGCAAGTTTGAAATGAGCATGATGGGAGAGCTGAAGTTCTTTCTTGGATTACAAGTAAATCAAAGGTTAGATGGAACATTTATTTGTCAATCCAAGTATCTCAAGGAACTCCTCAAAAAGTACAATCTAGAGGATTCTGCATCAGCAAGGACTCCATCAACTACAGCTGTCAAGCTTGGATCATGTGAAAACTCCATTAAGGTAGATGTCACAAGCTACAGAGGTATGATTGGCTCGTTACTCTATCTTACTGCAAGTAGACCAGAAATTATGTATGCTACATGTTTATGTGCAAAGTTCCAAGCGGATCCTAGAGATATTCATCTCGTTGCTGTTAAACGAATCTTAAGATATCTTAAGGGAACACCAAATCTAGGTATTTGGTACCCTAAAGAATCTGGTTTTAACCTTGTTGGATATACAGATTTAGATTACGCAGGAAGTGTTGTTGATAGGAAAAGCACCTCAGGAAGTTGTCAATTCCTAGGAAGCAGGCTAGTCTCATGGTACAGCAAGAAACAGCAAACAGTTTCCAACTCAACGGCCGAGGCTGAATATATTGCTGCTGGAAGCTGCTGTGCTCAGATCTTGTGGATTAGGAACCAACTCCGAGACTATGGCTCTGTATTGAACAAGATTCCTATTTTATGTGACAATACAAGTGCAATAGCCATCACCAACAACCCTGTGCAGCACTCGAGGACAAAGCACATTGACATCATGTATCATTTTATTACAGAGCACGTCATGAATGGTACTGTTGAACTATTTTTTGTTCCAACAGAAGAACAAATAGCAGATATTTTCACTAAACCACTTGACGAATCCACATTTACCAGATTAGTTGGTAAATTGGGCATGTTGAATAGTTTTAGTGATTAATTTAGTTAATATCTGTGATCTGTTCTTGAATAAATTTACAAATGAATTTTTCATAAATGAAAAAAAAAATTCATTTGCAAATTTATTTTATCATTTTATCATATTTCTTGCTTATTTCTATGTAATATATATTATCTTATCTATTTTTATTTTCCCTACATGTTAATTTAAAATATCTCAGAATATTTTATTTCCTCTAAAAATATTTTACTATGAATTTTATTTGCTAAAATTCAATAGAAATCTATTTTTAGAATAAAAATAATAAATTCTGATATATTGTCTTTGTTTCTGTAAATATTATAAGTCTGTACATATTTGATTGTTTTTTTTCAGAATGACAATCGGCAAGACAATTGAAATTGTCTTGCTGAAAGTCATTTCGATATATATAATTGTCATATTAGTGTTTTTCGGTATAGTTTATACTGGCAAGAAAATCGGTATGACTATCAATTGTCTTGCCAGTTATAAACAATATATATATATATATATATATATATTCTTTTATTTTATACTGGTATGACAATCGGTATGACTATCAGATTGTCATACCAGTTATATATTATCACTTGTTTTATTCTTATTGTTTTCGGTTATTTTCTTTCTTTTGCCTGGTATGACAATCGGTATGACAATCCCGGATTGTCATACCAGCTGTAATATAAAGGCGTGTGTTTGTTTTTTTTTTTTAAAACCATTTCAACAGTTCATTTTTTTTAAGTCGAACAGTTTTCTCTCTTCTCTCTCTTCGAACTAAAACCAACGAATTGCTTCTTTCCTTGCTCGAGTTTTTACTCAGCAAACTGAATCTTCACTCCTGTGATATATACTTACATATATATACATACAGGAGTGCTGTCAAAATTTTCAAATTTTTTTTATATCAGTTTGCCCCTTCAAATTCAATTTGTGTTTGTTGATTTTGAACTTTTTATTTTTATTTCAATTTCTGATTTGTGTCTTTTGGTTTGTCAAAACTGCGTTTGTGAGTTAAGAATTTTAACGAGATACATTTCTGTCTAAATTTTTCGATTATAATTAATTTAATTCGAATTATTAAATTAATTTAATTAATTCGAATTTTCTTAATATTATTCTTAAAATTCTGAAAAGCGTGTGTCTTATTATTATTTTAAATGGCTCTCAATTTCCAAATTGTCGCGCATAATCAGGTTGGTTATTTTAATCCGGAAAAATGTGATGTTGAAAAATTTAAGCCATGGATTAGATTTTTAAATGACCATTCGATTGTTAGCTCTGCTATTAAATCAAATGTGATTTTAAACGTCGATCTACTTAGACTGATTTGCACAACCTCTACTGTGGCCGATGATTCAAAATCTTTTTCATTCACCGTCGCAAACACACAGTATGTAGTTGATGAAACAGTCGTCAATCGTGCGTTAAATTTTCCACTAGACAATTTCTGTAATTTACCCTCTGAAAATGATATCACAAATTTTTTCAATGCTATTCACTATCAGGGGGTGATCAATTTAACCAAACTTTCTAAATCAAATTTGGTGTCTGAATGGGATATTTTCTTCGATACACTTTCCAAAGTGTTTGCCAACTGCACAAAATCCAATTTTCATAACATCACTTCCACTCTGCAGTATATTGGTCTGGCGGTTGTTTTCAATCAAAGGATCAATTTTGGCAAACTACTTTTTCCCATTCTCTTGAGACGTCTAACTTCTGCTTTACGTGATCATTCTACAAATCGTAGGGTATCATGTTACTATGCTCGTTTTCTCATGCTTATAGCAGATCATCTTCTCACACCTGAACACAAAGCCCTTTTTGCTAACTCTGCAGTAACCGAACCCCCTCCAGTTAGCAAAAAGATTTACACTCGCCAAGACACAACCTTCAAATTCATGCAAGTTCCAGTACTTGTATCTGCTTTCATGGCCACTTATATTCCTTTACCTATTTTCAATCTTCCCGGTCATGAACAGCAACCTCAACCTCCAGTGGTTCAAGCCACCCAGGCTCCTCCAACATCAGATGCTCTTCCATTACAGGTAG
Organism: Apium graveolens; assembly: GCF_009905375.1. Lineage (NCBI taxonomy): Eukaryota > Viridiplantae > Streptophyta > Magnoliopsida > Apiales > Apiaceae > Apium > Apium graveolens. Next base: position 90,208,365 of record NC_133652.1, read on the forward strand.
TAATTCCTCACTTTCACTCCCTTCCTACTTCTGTTGAAAGACCCCCAGTGGTTGATAGGGCTGACCATGAAGTTGTAGAACCACAGCTTCAATCCCAGGTCATAGAGCCAAACACAGAGTCACATTCTATCTCAACCTCTCCCCCACTGTCTAAAATGTTACCCAGAAGATTACTAGGAAGCAGTACATTGTTAAATATGAGTGAACCCTCAGCTCTGCCTCCTCCTAAGAAAAGAAGAACATATTCTGAGGCATCTGAAAGCCCATCCTTGTCCTCCCAACAGGACATGGACTTTGAAATGGCCAATCAACAGTTACTAGAGGCATTCTCTCAACAGGATGCATCTATTGAAATTCGCCATAGGGCCATGGCATCTTGTACTGAGTCAAGCACAATTCCATTACTCACAATGGAACCATACACTTCCCCAGCTCATACTCAGGACACACAGCGAGGAGTGCACATAGAGTCGGTTACAGTGCCTTCCATAGTTACGGCAGAAGAGCAGTCACATGCTTCAGAGGGAAAATCTGACTCTCAGCCACTCTTAATAGAGTCATTTTCTCCCCTCCCAGATCAAACACCTCTGGCTCCCTCAAGGGATTCTCCAGTCGCAGATTTATCTGGAGAAAGTGGAGGGCAACTCGGTCAATCTATCCCTGAAGCAATTCAGACATCTATTTCACATGAAATGATAGGTTTGACTGAGGATCGGGACTCGCGAATTCCCATTGCACCACCACTGACCTCTCTTGAAGAGGCTAGGGTGATTTTTACTGCAGGTACAGAAGAACAGCAACAGGAAGACTCCTCACGAGCAATTATATTGAGAGAAACACAAGCACGTGAGGTGAGTGAACCAAACACGAGTGAAATTCAGGTGAGAGCACACACAGACACAGATACTCAAAACCTGTTAGCTCAAATTGCTGCTCTAAAAGAAGAACTTGCTAAAAGCCAAGCTGAAGCTCAAGCATTCAAAGCACAAGTGGTTGAATGGTCTTCTTCTTCCACCTCTGTCAACAATCAGCTTGCAATCATAAGGAATGACATCTCAGATCTAAAGACCACTGTAATACCAAAGCTCAATTCTATTCAGGACACTCCAACTTTATCAGCTGATGACATATCCAACTTCTGCTCTCTACATACAAGAATGACTTCTCTTGAAGACCTCGTTGAGATGAATCATTCACTGGACTCCTCAAGATTTCTAAAGATAGAGACGGGCATGGAACATCTCAATGAAGGGATGAAGCACCTATATTACATGATCAAGAATTCTCATTGCCCTAATGAAGAACAAAGAGCTTATTTTGAAGGACCGTCTGGTGGAGGATCAGGCTCTGGAGGTGATGGAGGTTCCAAAGGAAGATCAGAAGAGGATCCCTCAACTAAGGGGGAGAAGAAAGGGAGTAGTGCCAAAGGGAAAGAAAAAGATACCTCTGCTGGAAACAAAGGAAAGGCTGATGATGTCCACTACAGTGGAGAACAGGATGACTTTGATATTTTTGACATTCCCACTGAACCAGTTCAGGAAGATAAAGATGGGTTATTTGAAGCTGAAGAGGAAAGTGATTTTGGAGAATGGGAAGAAGAAGCTCAAGTGGATCCTATGTTTGAGAAAGAATTTCAGAAGGAGCAGTCAGAGATGAAAAGAAAAGAAGCTGAACTCAAGAAGGTCTCTCAGATCATTGACATGAGAAAAGACATTCAAAGAACAGAAACTCTTCAAAAGCAACGTCTTCATGACATAAGGCTCAAGAAAGGAGAAGAGATGTCAGACTAAAGATTGGTGAAAAATGGGATGAAGCTAGGAGAGTACTTGATATGCCTCAGCTGAGCACTAACAATGATAGGCAGTTCTTACATCTTCTTGACAAGCTGGAAATCTCAAATCCTAACAATGACATGTACATGAATGCTATCAAGACTGAAGTCTCAAGGATCACAGCTGCTTTTGATAGATCCCTAAATGAGATGAGCATTTTTGTATATTATCAGAGTGAAGGATCATTCAAGGTGTCACTTCATCTATTTGAGAATCGTTCTTTGTCAGAGATTTGGGTTCTTTTAAACAAAGTCAAAAGAAGCTCAGAATTGAATGAAGTTCTTCGAGAAAGGCTTAAAGAGTTTTCCAGCAGGGCTAGTCCTCAAGTGGTCAACAATCCTCATCAGGTGAGATTCTTTAAGTCTGATTGTCTTCAAATCTGTCAGCTAGATGTACAATCTCTTAAAGACTACTCAGCTAAGCATCTGGTCTGGATGGAACATCATTTGAGAACTACTTGATATTCATCCATGTTGAAGACTCAAGCTGCTGACTTGATTCAAGCTTATTGTGAAAAGAATGTTAAAAGGAACAATCAACTCAAGAATAAGCTGAAGTCAGTTGGAGTTCAACCAGTCAGACCAGCAAGCTTCACTTCAGAAAAGGATCGTGTCTTTGACAAGGAATTGCTTCAAGATTTAGAAGAAGGTGAAGTCAGAAGAGAAGACAACTGAAGTCAATTAGCTCAAAACTCAATGTAATATGATTAGAGCTTTATGAATCAAGATAGTCTAATGTAGTTATATGTTCAGGCTAGAGGAACATCTATCTTGTATTCACTTGTAAATTTCATTTGGAATCTGGAAAATGTTAAATATAATCCAGAACTTTTCTGCTATTTACTTTACATTACTGTTTATATTTTTTTCTTATTTGTTAGTTGAGTTATCCTCTAGGTATTTGTTGTTATTGTCTAACAAGCAAATAGGGGGAGATTGAAAGGCATATGTCATAGCCTACTCGTTTATTCGAGTATTTAACTCAACTCAAATAAGAATGTAATAAGTAAATAGTGGATCTATCATCAGAGAGATCTCACAAAGTAACATCTGTCAAATAATAAAGAAACATTGTTCATCTGCAGACTTGAAGATTCACTGGAAGAAGTTCAAGAATTTGATCATGCCTCAGTGATATAAATCAAGATCGTGGATTTAATCAAGTGACAGAGATCTCGTCAGGGTATCATTTATTACAAGGATTCAATCAGAATATCAAAGTCAAGACACGAAGAAACGTCACGGAAGTTAGTCACTCATGAACCAGACAGTACATCGAGTGTCAGCATTGAAGTGGCGCAATTGATTCATAAGTCTCAGTGACTTTCAGAAGATTGTCAGAATGGATGCTGCTCAGGGTTAGTATTAATTCTCTATTAATTAATTAAGTCATATAATTTAATTAAGAAAATAAATTATATCTGCAAAGATTAATTTATTGATTAATTGAATTAAATTGATTAATTAATTTAGAATTAATATTAAGGATTTACAAGATTTTAATTGGTTTAAAATCTGCTTAAATTCAGCAAGACAATTCATTTGAACTAGTATGACAATCGGTATGACAATTGATAGTCATACCGAAAGTCATGCCAATACATTTAATTGTCTTATTAGAATTTCTGTTTAGATTAAAATCTGTTATTAATTCAGCAAGACAATTTATTTGAACTAATATGACAATCGGTATGACAATCAATAGTCATACCGAAAGTCTTGCTAGCTCATTTTAATTGTCTTGCTAGTTGTAAATTTTGTCATACCGAAAGTCTTGCTGGCCAAAGAGATTGTCATGCCAGTACATGTTTACATTCGGCTGTTTGATAAAAAGGAGCAGAAGTCTATTATCTCACTATCAAAAAAACAGAACACAAACTCAAGAACAAAAGAAAAAGGAGCAGAAAAATATTTCATCTCATCTGCAACTTCAAGATCAATTTCTAGATTGTAAAGTTAAATCCAATCAACTAGAAATACTTATCTTGTTCTTGTGTATCAATCCAGCGGATTAAAATCCCTAGAACTTAATCTCAAATCGCATTTAGCATTTGATCTTTTAATTACAAAAATAGAAAAAGTTCATGTCGAATTTATTCTAGATTTGTAATAATTGATTTGAGATTAATCCCTTGTAACCGATACCGTAGTTGTAACACCTTTCAAGTTTAATAAAAGTTTTATTTAACTTGAATTTTGTTTCACAATTTTATTCCGCATTTTATTCGACTAAACGGTATTGTTTGCATTCAACCCCCCCTTCTACAAACAAATTGGGACCTAACAGTGTGGGTTAGAATAAAATAGGGTCTATAATAGTGTATTTATAGGCAAAATTTTCAGCTGAAATTTTCCCATAAATATTATTATTATTATCCCATTTATTATTCTAATTAATAATTAAAACACCTTTTAATCATTAATCCTTTTCCTAAACACTTTAGAAATAATTCTCTCTCTTGATTTAATTTCCAAAAATTAAATACTTTAATTAATAATATTAAGAACTTTTCTTAATTAATTTATAATCAATTAAATCTCATTTAATCAATTATTAAATTTTCCAATTAATTATTTATTTCAAAAATAAATAATTATTAGCCATTATTAATTAATTCCTCCACCATTAAATAATTCTCTTTTTATGGTGTGACCCTGTAGGTTCAATATTAAGCCGGTAGTAGAAATAAATAATAATAAAACTATTTTATCATTATTTATATAAATTTTCTAATTTATTAAATATGATTAATTAATTAATCATATTTATTCTACATCGTGAGGGATACTTCTTAGCATATCGCGACTATCCGGATAATATGAATTCACTGCTTAGAATACCAAGAACCTATTCAGTGAATAATTACCATACAATAAACTCCTTCTACCCTACAATGTCCCGATTAAATATAAGGCATGGATCTCGTGTCAAGCCTATCTAATTTAATCACTTGTTTACCATTTACTATGCTTAGTTCTATGCAAATTAGAAACTCCTTTCTAATTTCATTCACTCTGGCCAGAGATTCCTGAACTAGCATAAGTGGATCAGCCTTGAACATTCACTTCCTTCACTGGAAGGGGTAGATCCTTTATTGATCATACACTATCTTCGTGTACAAATTCCTATACCCAGAAGAGCCCTAATAATTGTCCCTGGAGACTAAGAACTAAACCAAAGCATAGTTCAGTGTACACAAGATGACTATGATGACCTCAAGTCTAAGGATACTTGTACAACTATCACTATATGAACAACTGCTGACACGTGAGTGAACTCCATCAGTTGTTCAGCTGTGCGAGTCATGTTCAGTGAACTTATTCAATAATAAGCACCTACATACTAGCTATAGTGTCACCACACAAATGTCTATGAGAACAGACATCCTTCATAATGAAGCAAGCATAGTATGTACCGATCTTTGCGGATTATTAATTACCAGTTAGTAATCCTATGACCAGGAACTATTTAAGTTTAAAGTTATCATCTTTTTAGGTCTCACTATTATGATCTCATCATAATCCATAAAAAGCTTTACTCTAAACTATGGTATATCTTATTTAAACACTTAAATAGATAGAGCCCGTAATAAAAACAAAATAAGTCTTTTATTAAAATCAATGAAATCAAAACAGATTATATAAAAAGTTATTCCTAAATCCTAATACATGATTGGACTTAGGACATATTCCTTTCACTTCCGAGGTTTCTATCTTCCTTTTCTTCCCATCCTTTCCTTTATGAGACATGTCACTCTTACTTTCGATCACCATTGCTTTTTGAACCACTGCCACATATGAAGTTAATTCAAACATGGCCACGCTGCTCTGAATCCAAAACTTCAAACCCTGTTCAAACCTTCTTGCTTTCTTCTCATCTGTATCAACCTGGTCGGGCACAAACTTTGCTAACTCAGTAAACTTAGCCTCGTACTCAGCCACAGTAAGATCACCCTGGGTCAGGTTCAAGAATTTGATCTCCATTTGGTTCTTCATATACCTCGGGAAATACTTTTCCAGGAACAGCTCTGTGAATCTCTCCCAAGTTATAAACTCACCTCCTTCCAATACTCGCGTGGATTCCCACCAATAGTTCTCCTCACCCTTCAGAAAGTAGCTTGCAAACTTGGTCTTCTGCTCAGCTCCTGCTCCGACTAATTCAAAAGCCTTTTCCATTTCCTTGAGCCATGCATTGGCTTCCACAGGATCAGCACTTCCCTTGAACTCAAGTGGCTTCACCGCTTGAAACTGCTTAAAAGTCACTGCAGGTGGTACTGCTACTTGTTGCTGCTGTTGCTATTGCTGCTGCGTAAGATGTAACATCTGTTGCTGCATCAGTCCCAACATCTGGACAATCGCTGAATCTGTCTGACCCTCGTACGATCCTCTTCTGAATTATTCCTTCTCTTTGGTGCCATTATTCTGGTAAGAAACAAGCAACATATATAATAATCTGTCAAGCATTGTGTCAAATATGTAGCAATTCCTTAGCATATTAAAATTCCCAAACATTATCTCTTCTCAAAATATCATAAACTTGCTACCATATTAACACAAGCGACATGATTATCATATAATCCTGCTTATTATCTTGAGAATAACAACACAAAGAAAATTTACTAAGAATTATCCAAACCTTTTAAATCCTTGCTCGAAATCTCAAATAAACCAACAAACAATGGATAGGGTTGCAATACAATCTTCAACCTCTCTTCTAACACTTCTTACCATTCTCAAAACCAACACAATAGCAAGGCAATGGCAAAAAAGCCAAGAGCTAAACACAAAATAGGGAACCTGAACAACTTAACTATAAACCAGCCCAATAACCTAAATTTAATCCTATAAGAGCTAAACTACACGCGCCTATCTTATGTGATCTTCCTATGGCTCATCAATGACAATCCTAAGCCTGTTTCAGTGACCATAACCTGTAGCTCTGATACCAACCTGTGACGCCCTCCAAACCCGGGGTCTAGATTTGGGGGTCACTTGCCACTAAACTGAAATAAAATAAACACAGCGGAATAATATAATAAATATGACCCCTTTACCTGCACTGGATCGATCTCAGGTTATAGTATGGAACATGCAATAATACAAACCAAATGTCATTACAAACTATAAGTCTAATTAGTTTTACAATTTATTCAAATTTTATTACAAACCTCTAGACTTATTCAAGCGTCCCAAACCAGTCTACCTGGAAAAACACACCCAACTATCTACAAGCACTAGACTTCCGATCAAACCTGGAACTCAAGCCTGCTCTGGCTTAGCTGAAAGATTAGATTGATAAACAAGTATGAGCGAAAGAAATGCTCAGCAAGCAGTATAAAATGGGCTTGAAATGATAACCCACATTCTGATAATAATTGAACAACATGATAAAATCAGTAATATTTGATCAATAATAAAAGCTTCACAAGCTATCAACAATAAATGATAATTTTTAGATTGGAATCTAACTCCGACGGACGTACTATCACATGCTGATCAGCCTGTGTGATAGCACAAGGTTATGATTCATAGAAACATATCCCCAAAATACGAGTACTCAAATAAAAAGGCAATATACCTGCCTGTGGCAAAAATGGTATCATAATATTTCATATAACACATAGAAATAGCCCCCCGCTGGACCGTCCGTCCCGGTCACTTACGCATTCATCCAATACATAAAACATTTTGATCAAAGGAGCCGAATCAAATGACATCCTTAACCGTATAACTCCCCATTTCTCATGGTCCAGAGCTATCTCAACAATTGAAAGGCATATGTCATAGCCTATTTGTTTATTCGAGAATTTAACTCAACTCAAATAAGGATGTAATAAGTAAATAGTGGTTCTATCGTCAGAGAGATCTCTCAAAATAACATATGTCAAAGGATTAAGTAACATTGTTCATCTACAGACTTGAGGACTTAATTCACTGGAAGAAGCTCAAGAAATTGATCAAGCCTCAGTGATATAAATCAAGATTGTGAATTTAATCAAGTGACAGAGATCTCGTCAGGGTATCAATTAATTATAGGGATTTAATCTGAAGAAAATCAAGACATGAAGAAACATCACAGAATTTAGTCATTCATGAACCAGACAGTACATCGAGTGTCAACATTGAAGTGGTGAAATGGATTCATGATTTTCAGAAGATTGTCAGAAGAATGGTTGTTGTTCAAGAATAGTATTAATTCTCTATTTATTAATTAAGTCATATAATTTAATTAAGAAAATAAATTATATCTACAAAGATTAATTTATTGATTAATTGGATTAATTGATTAATTAATTCTGAATTAATATTATGGTTTTTCAGAATTGATTTTGAATTTAAATTCAAAATTAATTCAGCAAGTCAATCTTTTGTATTAGTATGATAATCGATATGACAATCAATAGTCATACCGAAAGTCATGCCAGTTCATTTAGATTGTCTTGCCGAAAGTCATGCCAGTTCATTTAGATTGTCCTACCGAAAGTTCTACTAGTTAAAAGGATTGTCTTGCTAAGCTAAAAGGATTGTCTTTCCAGTTAAATTAAGGATTGATTTAATATAAAAGAACTGAAGCTGATTTTCAACAGAAGACACAACATTGAATATCAAAAGAAACTGAAGAACACAGAACAACAGAGAACTTATTGCAAATTCTCAGGACATTAATTTCTAGTATTTATTGTTAAATCTAAACCACTAGAAATCCTTTTCTTGTTCTTGTGTAACTATCTAGCGGATCAAAATCCCTAGAACTTACTCTCAAATTGCTTTTAGCATTTGATCTTTTTTATTTCAAAAATAGAAAAAGTTCATGTCGAATTTATTCTAGATTTGGAATAATTTATTTGAGATTAATCCCTTGTAAACGATACCGTTGTTGTAACACCTTTCAAGTTTAATAATAGTTTTATTTAACTTGAATTTTGTTTTACTTTTTTATTCCGCATTTTATTCGATTAAACGGTATAGTTTGTATTCAACCCCCCTTCTACAAACATATTGAGACCTAACAATTGGTATCAGAGCCTTCTGATTAACGAACAAATCAATATCCTAGACTTTTGTGATTCTTCCACTCCTTGAATTTTTATTTACTCAAAAATTCATAATGACTACACAAAAAGTTGGAACCGTTAAAATTCCACTATTCGATAAAGAAAATTATGTTATGTGGAAGAAGAAGATGCTATTGTTTTTACAAGTTGCAAATCCCAAATATCTGGAAGTGTTAAAGAAGGGTCCAAAAATTCCGATGGTTATTGAACCAGAGGTAATAGAAAATTATGTTGTGATTACAAAAGCTAGAACTTATGTAAAGAATCATGAGGATTTTTCTCCTGCTGAAAAAGAAGAAGCCTCCCTGGATGCTAGCCTTCAATTAATTTTAGTTGATTCCCTTGATCACTTGATGAATAGACATGTGATGAACTGTAAAGATTCCAAACACATCTGGGAAACTATTGAGGTGATTAATGAAGGCACAGAGGAAGTTAGGGAGAACAAGTTAGAGATCCTAACCTCTGAGTATGAATACTTTAAATCCAATCCAGGAGAAGGAATCACTGAAGTGTTTGAGAGGTACAATGCATTGATCAACAACCTGAACTTGAATGGTAAATACTATTCAATCAGGGAGGTCAACAAAAAGTTCCTTTTAACACTGCCAACTCATCTCGAACATAGAATCACTGCCATAAGAGAAGCAAGAGATCTGAGTGAGATTTCTTTGGAAAATCTCTATGGTGTGTTAAAAACCTATGAGTTGGAGCAGATTCAGCAGAAGGAAGTCTACAGAAAAGGAAGAGTGGTCAGCACATCTACTGCTCTAGTAGCTGAAGAACAACAACAACAATCTCAACAGTCAGAGAGAATGGTACAGTCTTCCAAGGCTGAAGAAAATGTGATAGTAGCAGAATTTGATCCTCCTACTACAAATCAATCAGGAGATGATTTTTATTCCTTGGAAGAACTGGAACAATTGGAATATGAGTCAATGGCCCTGATTGTCAAGAGATTCTCCAATGTCAGATTCAAGAGGAATCCCAAGTTCAAGTACAAGTCCAACTACAACAGATTCCAGAAAGGTGGATCTTTATCCTCTAACACCAGTAGTGGTGGGTACAAAACAGGGATGGTTGATCGAAGCACCATTCGATGCTTTAACTGCAATGAGTTGGGACATTTTGCCACAGAATGCAGGAAACCAAAACAAGTTAGGAAGAACTCTTATGATTCTAATTAGAAGAGTAAATCTGAAAGGGCTTACCTGGTAAAGGGAAGAAGCTGGGATGATACTGACAATGAAGATGAAAAAGTTGGGAATCTTGCTCTCATGGCTAGTGATGCAAACACCTCATCGTCAAGAAAAGAGGTAAAATTTACTAATGCTGAATTAGTTTATCATCTAGGAGGCTCCTTCGATTGTGCTCGTTGTGATAATGAAATGTTAACTCAACAAATCAAAGACCTTGAGAAAGAGGTCAATGAATTAAGACTTGTGCACATTAATTAAGATAAATTAAAAGAACAAGTATCTTTTCTAGAGAATTGAGTTGACTGTTATAGACAACTCGAAACTATTCTCAAAGACAAGATCACCGGTCTTGAGACTAAGGTCAAAGCTTACTTTAATTCTTGCTCTAAGGCTAAAGAGTTCTACAATAAGCAAGCTATTAATTAAACATCTGGAGTAGGTTATGATTATAATGTTTCTATTGGAGAATTAGGCATAAACTCCCCTCCTCATGTCTGTGCTAAAGGTAGGGAAGTACCACATGTGCTTAAGGGTGTTGATGAACCCCTCTATAAAAAATCAATTGCTGAACCATTTGATGAGACCTCATTTATTATTCAAGAAGAAATCCATGCTGAAGATCTTGCTAATGAGAAAGTTGTTTCCAAGTCAAGTGTGTCAAAGGTTCTAGTCAAGTTGTGAAAGCAACTGAGACTAACTCAGACACACATGAGTTGGATAACAAAAATGCCATGTCTACCATGCATAAGTTGCCTGTTGTTAATCCCTCTCATAAAGCACATGGTGTTCCTGATTGTATGTCTTGTGCTTTTAATTTGATGTATGCTTATTTTAATGGTAAGCATGTTTCTAATGATAAGACTACTCCTCGTCAGCATGTGAATAATAAAAAGCATAATAGATCTAAGACTGCTAGTCCTCCTAAAGCTAGAAAGGAGACATTTGTGCCTAAGCCTAAACATAAATTTTTCAAGGCTGTTTAAAAGGTCAAATGTCCAGTCGTTGAGAAAGTTGAGAACATAAAGGTTAAGAATGTTGTTTTGCCTGATAAAGGCCAATTTTACAAGTATGCCGGACCCAACCAAGCTTGGGTTCCGAAGAAGGTCTAATCCATTTGTATTGTAGGGCATTAAACAGGTGCAACCGGTAGTGTGGATTCTTGACAACGGATCGTCAAGACATATGACCGGAGATAGAGCCCTGCTATCAAATGTGGTTGAGAAAGCTGGCCCAGTGGTTACCTTTGGAGATAACAGCAAAGGTCTAACTGAGGGATATGGCTATTTGCTAGCTGGTAATGTTATCACTGAAAATGTGTATGTTGTGCAAGGACTTGAACATAACCTGCTTAGTATTAGTCAGTTATGTGACAACGGCTACAATGTTTTATTCGACAAGCTGAAGTGTCAGATTCTGCACAAGAAAAATGAAAAACCCTCCTTGATGGGAATCCGGAAAGGAAATCTGTTCGTAGATGACATGAACTCTGGAAGCAATCCTGAAGTCAATTGTTTCTATTCAAAGGCATCATCAGATGAGAGTTGGCTATGGCACAAGAGACTTTACCATCTTAATTTCAAAACAATGAATTCTCTTGTCAAAAGAGAATTGGTCAGAGGTCTGCCTCAGCTGGAATTCTCCCCAGAAGGACTGTGTGAGGCTTGCCAGAAAGGAAAGTCAAAGAAAGCAAGTCACAAAGGCACTGACACATCCTCCATAACTGGTGTTCTGCAATTATTGCACATGGATTTATTTGGACCAGTTAATGTTCTTTCGATGTCAAAGAAGTGTTACTGTCTTGTGATAGTTGATGACTATTCCAAGTATACGTGGGTTTTATTCTTCCACTCTAAGGATGAAATACCACAAGTTGTGATTGATCATATCAAGTTGATCGAGTTAGATTCTAATGTCCCTGTTAGAGTAATAAGGTCAGATAATGGAACAGAATTCAAGAATTCACTTCTCAATGGATTCTGTACAGACAAAAGGATTACCAGACAATTTTCAGCTCCTAGAACCCCTCAGCAAAATGGAGTGGTAGAAAGGAAGAATCGTACATTGATTGAAGCTGCAAGAACGATGTTAAGTGAATCAGGTCTTCCAATGTACTTTTGGGCTGAAGCTGTCAATACTGCATGTTATACTCAGAATCGAACTCTAATCAACAAAGACTTCATGAAAACTCCTTATGAGATTATAAATGAACAGAAACCTTCTATCAAATACTTTTATGTATTTGGTGCCAGATGCTTCGTGCTCAAGGATGGAGATGATCGTCATGGTAAATTCGAGGCAAAGGCATATGAGGGTATTTTTATTGGATATGGAAGAAGATCATACAAGGTGTATATCATTGATCAACACAAAGTAACTGAAAGTGTAAATGTTACATTTAATGACACTAAACTCCCTAGTATCCAAACTGAAGATCCTTCTGAGAAACTGAAGTTTGATGATATGTCAGATTCAGAATCAGAACATGATCAAGAACCCGAGGTTGTTGCTGGTGAAGAACCTGTTAATCATGATGATACTCAAGGTAATGGTGATGGAAATATTGGCAACAATGGAGATACCACTGCTACTGACGAAGAATCATCAAGTCAACCTGACAACAACTCAGGGGGAGATGCTAAGGATCAACTAGTAGGACACAACATCCCAATGTGTTTCGAGGCGAATCATCAAGATCAAATCTTCCAAGACAGACTATCTGGAATAAAGCTCATCCTTTTGAGTTGATTATTGGTGATCCAGATGTTGGAGTCAGAACTAGACGTGCTACTCAAAATGAATGTCTATTCTCGGTATTTCTTTCTGAGATGGAACCTAAGAAGATTGAAGAAGCATTGACTGATCCAGATTGGGTGATTGCTATGCAAGATGAACTCAATCAGTTTGAACATCAACAAGTCTGGAAACTGGTACATAGACCTACACACAAGAAAGCTGTTGGTACTCGGTAGGTATTCAGGAATAAACTAGATGAAGATGGTGTGGTTACAAGAAACAAAGCAAGACTGGTAGCTAAAGGGTATTCTCAAGCTGAAGGCATTGATTATGATGAAACCTATGCTCTAGTGGCTAGACTAGAGGCCATCAGGATATTTCTGGCATTTGCAGCATTCTCTAACTTTAAAGTTTATCAAGTGGATGTCAAGAGTGCCTTTCTGAATGGAAAGCTAGATGAAGAGGTGTATGTAGAGCAACCTCCTGGTTTTGAAGATCCAGATCATTTGGATTTTGTCTACTTTCTTTTCAAGGCTATCTATGGACTCAAACAGTCTCCGAGAAAATGGTATGCCACTCTCTCTGAATTTCTTATTGAAAATAGCTTTATTAGAGGTGTAATAGAAAAAACTCTCTTTTCTAAAAAGCATAAGAATGATACTATATTAGTCCAAGTCTATGTGGATGATATAATATTTGGGTCTACTAATGATAATCTCTGTAAGAGATTTGCTAAGTTAATGCACAACAAATTTGAAATGAGCATGATGGGAGAGCTGAAGTTCTTTCTTGGATTAAAAGTAAATCAAAGGTTAGATGGAACTTTTATTTGTCAATCCAAGTATCTCAAGGAACTCCTCAAAAAGTACAATCGAGAGGATTCTGCATCAGCAAGGACTCCGTCAACTACAACTGTCAAGCTTGGACCATGTGAAAACTCCATTAAGGTAGATGTCACAAGCTACAGAGGTATGATTGGCTCGTTACTTTATCTTACTGCAAGTAAACCAGATATTATGTATGTTACATGCTTATGTGCAAGGTTCCAAGCGGATCCTAGAGATATTCATCTCGTTGCTGTTAAACGAATCTTGACATATCTTAAGAGAACACCAAATCTAGGTATTTGGTACCCTAAAGAATCTGGTTTTAACCTTGTTGGATATACAGATTCAAATTACGCAGGAAGTGTTGTTGATAGGAAAAGCACCTCAGGGAGTTGTCAATTCCTAGGTAGCAGACTAGTCTCATGGTACAGCAAGAAACAGCAAACAGTTTCCAATTCAACGGCCGAGGCTGAATATATTGTTGTTGGAAGCTGCTGTGCTCAGATCTTGTGGATTAGGAATCAGCTACGGGACTATGGCTCTGTATTGAACAAAATACCTATTCTATGTGACAATACAAGTGCAATAGCCATCACCAACAACCCTGTGCAGCATACAAGGACCAAGCACATTGACATCATGTATCATTTTATTAGAGAGCACGTCATGAATGGTACTGTTGAACTATTTTTTTATTCCAACAGAAGAACAAATAGCAGATATTTTCACTAAACCTCTTGACGAATCCACATTTACCAGATTAGTTGGTAAATTGGGTATGTTGAATAGCTTTAGTGATTAAACTTGTTAATATCTAAAATCTGTTCTTGAATGAATTTGCAAATGATTTTTTCATTTATATGAAAAATTCATTTGCAAATTTATTTTATCATATTTTCCATAATTCTTGCTTATTTCTATGTAAGTTTTATTATCTTATCTTATTTATTTATTTATTCTACTTGTTAATTTTAATATCTCAGAATATTTTATTTTCTCTAAAAATATTTTTCTATGAATTTTATTTGCTAAAATTCAACAGAAATCTACTTTTGGAATAAAATATAATTACTTCTGAAATATTGTTTTTTTATATAAATTCTGTAACTGTGTATATTCAAATTCTGTTTATAATTATTTTATTACTGCAATGACAATCGGCAAGACAATTGTAATTGTCTTGCTGAAAGTCATTTCAGTATATATATGTGTTTAATTTTGTTTTTCAGTTTAATTTTATACTGGCAAGACAATCGGTATGACTATCAATAGTCTTGCCAGTAATAAAATTTATATCAGATTTATTTGTTTTTATTTTTTTTATATACTAGAATGACAATCGGTATGACTATCGATTGTCTTTCTAGTTTATTCTGTTTTAATCCATGTATTTTATACTGGTATGACAATCGGTATGACTATCAGATTGTCATACCAGTTATATTTTTAGTATTTATTTTTTATTTCCATTTGCCTGGTATGACAATCGGGAAGACAATCGGTATGACTTTCCTCGATTGTCATACCAGTTGTCCTACTTATTGTCTTTCTTTGTTTTGTAATTATAATCAGTTCATTTGTTTTTCAATTCCAACAGTTTTCTCTCTTGTTTCTCTCTCTCTCTCTCTATTCGATCAAACATAAACCGCCATTGTTGTCTTCTTGCTCGAGTTTTTACTCAGCACACTTTATTGTTATATATATACATATTCGTGTGTATACATACAGTAAGGAAGTGCTGTCGATTTTTTTTAAAACTATTTTCACTTCGTTTTTTTGTTCCCTTCAAAATCAGTTTGTGTTTGTTTGTTTTTGGGTATTTTTTAGTTAATTTTGTTTTGTGTCTTGTGCGTTTTTCAGATCTTTATTTTGAGTTAAGAACATTAACGAGATACATTACTTTCTAAATTTTTCGGATATAATTGATTTAATTCGAATTATTAATTTTTTTTTAATTCGAATTTTCTTAATATTACTCTTAAAATTCTGAAAGTGTGTGTTTTATTATAATTTTTAATGGCTCTCGATTTCCAAATTGTCTCGCATAATCTTGTTGGTTATTTTAATCCAGAAAAGTGTGATGTGGAAAAATTTAAGCCGTGGATTAGATTTTTAAATGACCATTCGATTGTTAGCTCTGCTATTAAATCAAATGTGCTATTAAATATCAATCTGCTCAGACACATTTGCACAACCTCTACTGTGGCCGATGATTTTAAATCTTTTTCATTCACTGTGGCAAACACACAGTATGTAGTTGATGAAACAGTCGTCAATCGAGCGTTAAATTTTCCACTGGATAATTTCTGTAATTTACCCTCTGAAAATGATATTTCAAACTTTTTCCATGCTATTCACTATCAGGGGGTGATTAATTTAACCAAGTTGTCTAAATCCAATTTGGTTTATGAATGGGATATTTTCTTCGATACACTTTACAAAGTGTTTGCCAACTGTACTAAATCCAACTTTCACAACATCACTTCCACTCTACAATATATTGGTCTTGCGATTGTTTTCAATCAAAGGATCAATTTTGGAAAACTACTTTTACCCATTCTTCTGAGACGCCTCACTACTGCTTTACGTGATCATTCTACAAATTGTAGGGTTTCGTGCTACTACGCTCGTTTTCTTATGCTTATAGCAGAACATCTTCTCACACCTGAGCATAAGGCTCTTTTTGCTAACTCTTCAGTAACTGAACCCCCTCCAGTAAGCAAAAAGATTTACACTCGCCAAGACACAACCTTCAAATTCATGCAAGTTCCAGTACTTGTATCTGCTTTCATGGCCACTTACATTCCTTTACCAATTTTCAATCTTCCCGGTCATGAACAGCAAGCTCAACCTCCAGTGATTCAAGCCACCCAGGCTCAAACATCAGATGCTCTTCCACTGCAGGTAATAATTCCTCACTCACAAACTATTCCTACTTCTGTTGAAAGACCTTCAGTGGTTGATAGGGCTGACAATGAAGTTGTAGAACCGCAGCTTCAATCCCAGGTCATAGTGCCAAACACAGAGTCACAACCTATCTCAACCTCTCCCCCACTGTCTAAAATGTTACCTAGAAGGTTAGTAGGAAGTAGTATGTTGTTGGATGTGAATGAACCCTCAGCTCTGCCTCCTCCCAAGAAAAGAAGAACATTTACTGAGGCATCTGAAAGCCCATCCTTGTCCTCCCAACAGGACATGGACTTTGATATGGCCAGTGAACAGTTACTAGAGACATTCTATCAATAGGATGAATCTATTGAAATTCGCCATAGGGCCATGGCATCCTGTACTGAGTCAAGCACACTTCCATTACTCACAATGGAAGTATACAGACCAATAGATGATACTCAGGACACAGAGCGAGGAGTGCACATTGAGTCGATTACAGTGCCTGCCATAGTTACGGCAGAAGAGCAGTCACATGCTTCTGAGGGAAAATCTGACTCTCAGCCACCTTTAATAGAGTCATTTTCTCCCCTCCCAGATCCAACACCTCTAGCTCCCTCACGGTATTCTCCACTCACAGATTTATCTGGAGAAAGTGGAGGGCAACTCGGTCAATCTATCCCTGAAGCAATTCAGACATCTATTTCACATGAAAAGATAGGTTTGACTAAGGATCGGGACTCGCGAATTCCCATTGCACCACCACTGACCTTTCCTGAAGAGGCTAGGGTGATTTCAATTGCAGGTACAGAAGATCAGCAACAGGAAGGCTCCTCACGAGCAATAATATTGAGAGATACACAAGCACGTGAGTTGAGTGAACCAAACAGGAGAGATATTCAGGTGAGCACACACACAGACACAAACACTAAAAATTTGTTAGCTCAAATTGCTGATCTGAAAGAACAACTTGCAAAAAGTCAGGCTGAGGCTCAATCTTTCAAAGCACAAGTGGTTGAACGGTCTTCTTCTTCCACCTCTGTCAATAATCAGCTGGCTCTCATCAGGACTGAGATATCAGATTTGAAGACCTCTGTTGTACCAAATCTTAACTCAATCCAGGCATCTCCAACTTTATCAGCTGAAGACATTTCAAACTTCTACTCTCTCCATTCAAGAATGAATTCTCTTGAAGACTTGGTTGAAATGAATCATTCACTGGACTCCTCCAGATTTCTAAAGATAGAGACGGGCATGGAACATCTCAATGAAGGGATGAAGCACTTGTATTTTATGATTAAAAATTCTCATTGCCCTAATGAAGGACAAAGGACTTTCTTTGAAGGGCCGTCTGATGGAGGCTCAGGCTCTGGAGGTGATGGAGGTCATGGAGGGTCTAGAGGAAAGTCTGTAGAGGATTCTTCAACTAGGGGGGAGAAGAAAGGGAGAAGTGGAAAGGGAAAAGAAAAAGATTCTTCTGCTGGAGACACAGGAAAGGCTGATGATGTCTACTATAGTGGAGAACAGGATGACTTTGATATTTTTGACATTCCCAATGAACCAGTCTTGGAAGATTAAGATGGTTTCTTTGAAGCTGAGGAGGAAAGTGATTTTGGAGAATGGGAAGAGGAAGCTCAAGTGGATCCTGTTTTTGAGAAAGAGTTTCAGCAGCAGCAGTTAGAGTTGAAAAGAAAAGAAGCTGAACTCAAAAAGGTATCCCAGATCATTGACATGAGGAAAAACATTGAACGAACAAAAACTCTTGAAAAGCAACGTCTTCATGACATTAAAGCTAAAGAAAGGAGAAGAGATGTCAAACTGAAGATTGGTGAAAAATAGGATGAAGCTAGGAGAATACTTGATATGCCTCAGCTGAGCACAAACAATGATAGGCAGTTTCTACATCTTCTTGACAAGCTGGAGATCTCTAATCCAAACAATGACGTGTACATGAATGCTATCAAGACTGAAGTCTCAAGGATCACAGCTGCCTTTGACAGATCTCTAAATGAAATGAGCATATTTGTATATTGTCAGAGTGAAGGATCTTTCAAGGTATCACTTCATCTGTTTGAGAATCGTTCTTTATCAGATATTTGGGTTCTTCTCAACAAAGTCAAAAGAAGCTCAGAATTGAATGAAGTTCTTTGAGAAAGGCTCAAAGAGTTTGCCAGCAGGGCTAGTCCTCAAGTGGTCAACAATCCTCATCAGGTAAGATTCTTTAAGTCTGACTGTCTACAAATCTGCCAGCTCGATTCACAATCTCTTAAAGACTACTCTGCTAAGCATCTTGTCTGGATGGAACATCACTTAAGAACTGCCGGATATTCATCCATGTTGAAAACTCAAGCAGCTGATCTGATTCAAGCTTATTGTGAAAAGAATATTAAAAGGTACAATCAGTTCAAGAATAAGCTAAAGTCAGTTGGAGTTCAACCAGTCAGACCAGCCAGCTTCACTTCTGAAAAGGATCGTGTCTTTGACAAGGAGTTGCGTCAAGATTTGGAAGAAGGTGAATTCGGAAGGGAAGACAACTGAATTCAATTAGCTCAAAACTTAATATAATATGATTAGAGCTTTATGAATCAAGATAGACTAATGTAGTTATATGTTCAGTCTAGAGGAACATCTATCTTGTATTCACTTGTAAATTTCTTTTGGAATCTGGAAAATGTTAAATATAATCCAGAACTTTTCTGCTATTTACTTTGCATTACTGTTTATATCTTTTTCTTATTTGTTAGTTGAGTTATCCTCTAGGTATTTGTTGTTATTGTCTAACAAACAAATAGGGGGAGATTGAAAGGCATATGTCATAGCCTATTTGTTTATTCGAGGATTTAACTCAACTCAAATAAGGATGTAACAAGTAAATAGTGGTTCTATCGTCAGAGAGATCTCTCAAAGTAACATATGTCAAAGGATTAAGTAACATTGTTCATCTATAGACTTAAGGACTTAATTCACTAGAAGAAGCTCAAGAAATTGATCAAGCCTCAGTGATATAAATCAAGATTATGGATTTAATCAAGTGACAGAGATCTCGTCAGGGTATCAGTTAATTACAGGGATTTAATCTGAAGAAAATCAAGACATGAAGAAATATCACAAAAGTTAGTCATTCATGAACCAGACAGTACATCGAGTGTTGACATTGAAGTGGTGAAATGGATTCATGATTTTCAGAAGATTGTCAGAAGAATGGTTGTTGTTCAAGAATAGTATTAATTCTCAATTTATTAATTAAGTCGTATAATTTAATTAAGAAAATAAATTATATCTGCAAAGATTAATTTATTGATTAATTGGATTAATTGATTAATTAATTCTGAATTAATATTATGGTTTTTCAGAATTGATTTTGAATTTAAATTCAAAATTAATTCAGAAAGTCAATCTTTTGTATTAGTATGATAATCTGTATGACAATCAATAGTCATACCGAAAGTCATGCCAGTTCATTTAGATTGTCTTGCGGAAAGTCATGCCAGTTCATTTAGATTGTCCTACCGAAAGTTCTACCAGTTAAAAGGATTGTCTTGCTAAGCTAAAAGGATTGTCTTGCCAGTTAAATCAAGGATTGATTTAATATAAAAGAACTGAAGCTGATTTTCAACAGAAGACACAACATTGAATATCAAAAGAAACTGAAGAACACTAAACAGCAGAGAACTTATTGCAAATTCTCAGGACATTAATTTCTAGTATTTATTGTTAAATCTAAACCACTAGAAATCCTTTTATTGTTCTTGTGTAACTATCTAGCGGATCAAAATCCCTAGAACTTAATCTCAAATTGCTTTTAGCATTTGATCTTTTTTATTTCAAAAATAGAAAAAGTTCATGTCGAATTTATTCTAGATTTGGAATAATTTATTTGAGATTAATCCCTTGTAAACGATACCGTTGTTGTAACACCTTTCAAGTTTAATAATAGTTTTATTTAACTTGAATTTTGTTTCACTTTTTTATTCCGTATTTTATTCGATTATACGGTATAGTTTGTATTCAACCCCTTTTCTACAAACATATTGAGACCTAACAACAATCGATGGCGAAATAACTAGAATAATTAGTTATTTGCTAATCTCAATTCAATGTTCCACTGTATAGAGTAATTTACAGCGAAATATAAAATGTTTAACTATTCTGAACTTAGAATAGTATAGAAATTGAAAGAATATAGTTCAAAGTCAATATCAATTGAATGATAAATGAAGATAAAAGTACTTGCATAATATGATTCAAAATAAACGTCACTTGAATGATAAGTGAAGTTAGGGGTACTTGCCTGGTATGCTCGATAATCTCTTAATATAACTCTGCTTATAGCTGCTGGCTACTAACTCCGTCTAACACTTAACTGCACTCCTTGCTACTCGATTCTTTAAACAAAAGGACTATCTTAATTGACAGAACCAAACTCAATCGACGTAACTATATGTCTTGACATCTACCCGATCGTTTTATAACTAAGCATGGCATTTTAAATCTGTAGACAGATAGCATGCATATCACGTAGCACGTAATCATGGTATTCGTATAACACGTAATCGCCTAATTAATGTAATACATAAGTCAACTCATTAAAAGATACGTCCTAGGACATTCAGAATTAAAATCAGAACAATATTAGCATTTACCGATCAAATACCGACTCAAACTGATGCACAAATCAAATGACATTGCAATACAAAAGAAATTAGGACTCAAAAATATTTTTATTGAAAGCGCAATATTTTTCCGAGTCTATACGCGTTCGTTTCGTATTAAACGGACGAACGGTTTAATTATTATGAATAAAATAAGAAATAAATAGAATTAAATCAATTAATAATAATATTAATTGATTTTTAAATACCAAAATATAATTTTTAAAACCTTAAAATAATTTTTAGAAATTATTTGAGTTAATTATAAATAATTTACATTTATTTAATTATTTATAAATAAAATTAATAATTAATTAATTTTTAATCAATTAATTAAATTCATAAATAATTAACTAAAATGAATTATAAATAATTAATTCGAATTGGACTTTTGAAAATAATAAAAGAAAATAATTTTAGGAATTTAAAATAATTAATAACTGATTTTTTTAGAATTAAATAAATTGATGTTTGAAAAAAGGAAAAATGATTTTTAATAAAAAGTAAAAAGAAAAAAATCAGAAACGTTTATTGGCATTTGGGTCATCCCCTCCAGTGGATCGAACAGCGGCCTGTGCGGTGGGGGAACGGCCGGAAATTCAAGAGCACTCGACGGAAACTGGAAACGATTCCGGAATCCGGCGAAGCCTCCCGGAATCCGGCGCCGCCCAGCAACTACACCACAGCCTCGAATCATAGCCAAAATCGATGGGTTTTTATACTAATCGATTCCAATCTTTCTTAGGAACTCAACTGCAACCATATTAACCTCCAACTTCAACCAAAACAACAACTCCAATCAAATTCAAACATTTTCCGGTGAACCAAATCGGAAAACCCGATTATAACCAAATCAACACCAAAACTTGAGTTCTCGGTATCAAAATGATGCCCAGAATAATTATAAACTAACCCAATCATCAAACATAACCAAGAAAATCATTATAATCAAGAAAATCGATTTAAAAAATCCACAAAACCTTAGAACTCGACTTTAGCACTCCGGGAATCAAACAACACATATTTATAATCAAATCGACTGTAAACCATCATCTAAAGCTATCTGTAACATCAGAATCAATCAAAAATCAACAAAACTCAAGAACGATTTCAAGAACAAAACTAAAAAAATCGATTTTACAGAATACTCACCCTCAAATCGTGATTTTGATATCAATAGAACGGGCTCGAAACAAGGATTATTTTGGTTACAAGAGCATCAACAGAGGATTCCTAGAACTCCCAATATCACTGGATTTGTGTTCTTGACAAGATTTTACCCCCAAAATTATATTCTTGATTTTTGGTTTTAATGAAATTAAAATGAACTAAAAGAAATAATGGCCTATTTATATTTATACAAAAATTATACCCCAAAATAAATTAAGGGTGTTTTTATCCCCTAATTATATTAATTAGGGCCCCAAAATAATAATTACGGGGAATAATTCCAAAAACGATAAAATACAAAATTAATATCAAAATTCCCGAAAAATTGTGAATAATTCAAAAATACAAAAATAAAGGGTATTTGAAATATAAATAATTTTATAAAAATGAAAGCACGGATTTTGTGGGGTTTGTCAGCATGTAAGAAGCGAAAATGGTCTTATGTCGTTCCTCAACACCTAGTATTTCGAAGGATTTTTCTATTTCTTTGAGCCAGGCCCGTGCTTCAACGGGGTCGGCAGATCCTAGAAACTCTGGGGGTTTGAGAGATTTGAAGGCTCTAAAGGCAGTAGCCGCAGTCTGTTGGGCAGCATGTGGTTGTGGTGGAATAGGCTGTTGGTTCATATTTGCTCTTAACAGTTCCATAAATTCATTCATGGGGTTCCCTTCCTGATGGGTATCCTCTGCCTCTTCTTTTACATATTCTTCCTCATCATATTCATTATAATCTAAGTCTTCTTCACTTTCCTCATTCACTATAGGGTCCGGTTCACCTTGTTGTTGGTTAACAAATTCTGCGGGCTGTGCCCTGGTTCCTCTTCTATGGGGTGGCATTGTTCTGATAATGAAAATTGGTCAACATAATTGTAATTATAACAGTTGGGTTATTTTATTCATATGTAAGCATGTCATTTATTATCTAACAGGTTTTATAAAGTGCAATAATATAGACATCATTTCTTAATAACTGCTTAGCTATATATTAATAAGATCTCCCATTTATATCTTGGGGATGAAACTACTAGACGAGTTCATACATGCCTGATTACAATCTATCACTACTAGTTCTGAATACTGAAATAAAAATACATAAGCCGTGTACCCTGAAGGGCTAGGAACGCTATCTACTACTAGCTATCCTATCAAAATTGGTGAGAAGTCACCCAGCCTTCTTCAAGGTCTATATCTAGTCACTAGTCTCTCAGTCACTATCACTGCGAGTGAGGTCATGCACCCTCCTCATCGCTCCTGCAATCATCAGCTCTGCATCAACTACCGGGATGTATCCTCCCACTGATGTCATTCTCATCTGAACCCTGGTACGGAGCTCGATCCCATCGATCTCTCTGCGGGCTATGGCTGGGGAAGCAGCTCTGAAATCTCCTGGGTATCCTAGTCGGGTGGCTCTCTCAGCTGTCAGTGCATGGCATAACTCCGTATTGCGAGCAGATGCCGCAGTGATCTCAGCGTTAAGCTGACCCACTATCCAGTCGTGTATGACTACATGCATGGTCGCCGGTGGTGGTAGAGGTGAATCTGGGTCACTAGAGGATATGTTATGAACCTCGTGGAACTGTGCGCGTATCGCCTCCTCCTCATCATCATCAGTATAGGACATAGGGCTCTGGATCCCTGGGGGTGGTGTAGGAGAGCGAATAGCCTGGTGAGGGTACATCTCTACATCTCTCCAGACTACGCCATTAGCTATGGGGACAGGAAGCTCAGTCTCCTCCTCTAGGACATCCTCAATTGGGTCATCATCTGAATCATCAATGGGTGGGCTCTCTGGCTCGGGAATAGGATCACACTCAGGAATCATGACATCATCAACTGGATCAACCTCCATTCTAGGCTCCACTGGTACCTGATACAATAGGCAAGGTGTTACTAACTTGGAGTTGGAATTCCCTTGAGGGTAAAACGGTCAAGACTACCCGTGTAGCCCGACGACGAACTCGACTTGAGCTCTAATTGATTATTTTATTATTCTTATGTCTACGTATTTTATGTCCTATCGTTTCCAAGATTTGATAACCTAAGGCTCTGATACCATTTCTATGGTGCCCCAAAACCCGGGGTCAGGAGTCTCGGAAGCCACGCCATCTAAACTTACACAACTCACACTACAATATATAAATACTCACACTTCACGACCCCACACTTATCACACACACACTTACAGGTTATTATCTTGAAAACGAACCATCATAACTAGAGTAATTATTAATCATCAAGTGATATTTATTACAACCCAAAAGTAATTAATCTTACCGGGGAGTGACCTTTAGGTAAGGCTAGTCCGCCAGCCAAATATACGTTTCTTATTTCTTACCTTACATAAGTCATACTTATAAATAAGCCGAACTATAAACAACTGAAAACTAATCCAGCTTATTCTGACTACCTGTGGTACAACACCAAATAATCTACGGAACAGCTGGCCATTTCCTACCCGTTTCCTGGCTGTGGTTCTCATGGCAGGCATCTTGATTCACTGTTATGTTGTATCAATTTAAGAAAACAAGTGTGAGCTATAATGCCCGGCATAATAATGTACAGTATAAAAATGACTGTATGATAACATCATATATGATATTTATGTTTTATTCGAAAATAGTTTTCCTTGGTGATACACACCTTCTTATGAAAACAATTCTTTAAAGGATTTTAATATCCTACGAATACCTTAATAGTAATCCCAGCACCTAGGCTTGGGTTACAGTATTGCATCACAATTCCAATTGGAAGAATTTGGACATTCACTGGAGCCACCGCATACGATGATCAGTCGTACTGCGATAAAAGTAACATTTTCTACTAGTAGAAGGACGAAACCGTCATCTCTTGGGTATCACCCTTGCCGCATACGGGCTATGTGTCCTTAATTCGGGTATATACACACTTCGCAGGTCCATAGGTACATATTGTACCGTCTCCTACGGTACCAGTAGCCTATCCAATACACGAAGTACTTGGATTCTACCCCTCACTTGTCCTTTAGGAAATCCTATCATATCTCGAGAACTCGAACCACATCGAAGTTCCTCCAAGCGTTTTGCTTGTTGATAGGCATAGCTTTACTGTATATATATATGTAGGTACTTCCGAAAGTTTCGGAGGAAGTACTAAGGATGTGAGTTGACCGTTATCAACAGATAATCAATAAGGCAAAAAGTTTCTCCTTGAAACTATATTCAATATATTAATAAGTCGGGATAATATTCACCGACGATCTGAAATTATTCGAATGATATTCCAAAATCAGAAAGTATGTTTTAAATCAAGATCTATAATTTTTACATCAATAATAAACCCTTTAATAAATGATAATTAATTAAATAATAGTCGATAAATAATTAAATCTCAAATGAGTTTACTTTCTAAAAGAATATTTAAAATAATATTCCTCAACTAGTTTGTGTCTACATAATTAATAATCTATAATGATTACTCGGGTCTGAAATAAATCAACGTTGGAGTATAATACTCCCATAATAAATGAATAAGTATGTAATATTTATTATCCGAACAATAAAATATAGTTGAGGGAATATGATCGATGGGAAATCGTTTTAATAAAAGTTCGAGGTGTTTTATTGTTTCGTAAGTTGACGATGAGTCCCTTTTAAAAACGTATTCCTATGGACTTATAATCGTCCTATAATACCATCGGAAAAGACTCCCGGGTTTTATCTTATATCCCGCCGACTCTCGGTCTTATATAATACTTCACGTTTTAAGCGGAATAAACATTTCACGATATATACTTTATCGTACAATATTGCTATATTATGCAAAATTCAACAACTATGTATCATGGCAAATATGGTATTTATGCGATGATAGTAAAATAATCCTTTCACAACACAACAGTAAAAATGGAGTTGGGTTCGTAAACTTGCCTGGGTATCTCGAGGTGGAGGATACTCTAGGTTCCGCTCGGAAATCTATAACCATAAACACATTTCATTTCGTTAGGTTCCGTTCTAATTTATAGCAACTCGCACTCATGTGCTACTTATTATGCACCCTCTCAACTCATACTACCCTTAACATTCCTTTAAGTCATATTCATATTACGGTCACTTCATTTTTCTAAGTATCGTAGGTTCATTCTCATTATCGTCGTCGGCTCCGCTTATGGATTCTTACGGTTTCTACTCGCGCGGTCTCGGTTCCGACATTTTTATAAAATTGAGAAATCATTATTTTTAATTGAAATTTTTATGGAAGTTAGTAAACTCAATAATTTACTCTCTGTAAATATTTCATGATTTATGAACACTTTTAAGTCTATCCTTTATATTTTTAAAGTTCGTAATTCGTAGCAGTTTTTGTCGCGTAAATCACTTTTACTAAAACGACCATAACTTTTGATCCGTAAATCGGAATCAAACGATTCAAGCGCCTAAACGATCCTTATAACATTTTCTATCCTAAAAAAAGGTTATTTTTCAAGAATCTACAGTTTACAACTTCGGTAATTTCTGCAGAAACTTAAAGTTACAATTTGTTGGTTTTAACGAAGTTACGTTTACGATCGGGGTTTCGTTTACGCCCTAACTATTAACACAACCACCAACAATCATCATATCATCATCAACACACAAACTCCTCTCAAGAACATCATGTTATTGAGGCAACAACAACCAACTTTAAATCTACTTAACTTAAACACCAAGATTTCATCAATAACACCCATTACACTAGGTTTACTACCACATACTAAATGGATCTTAAAAATGAACCTTAAATAAAGTTGGGTCAGAGATTTTTACCTTTCTTGAAATCTTGGGATGTGTTCTTGAGGATGGTGGGGGCTTGGAAGTGCTTGGTATGATTTTTAGAACCTAAAACCACCATTGAAATCAAGAAACCAAAGAGAGGTTACTATTCACACTATTCACCAGTGAGTTTCTTGAATTTATTCCACCCATAAAACCTTGATAAAAAGAGATGAAAGAATTTTCTTACCTTAGTTTAGTTGCTAGGAGGCTTGGGAATTAATTGGGTGATTTTACAAGAGCTTGAACTTGGAGTTTGGAATTTGAATTCCTCCCTTTTTGCATTAGGGCCGAATGGAAGCTTGTGAGGGGGTATTTATACTACTTTGGTTGCTTCTCTTGGATGCTTTGGATAGGTTGCTTCTTGGAAGGTGAGTTGATATCTTGCAACTTGATTTTATTCTTCCTAGTATAGCATTCTAGGTTTATTTTTTGTAGCAAATCTTCGAGACAAATCTTTGTAGCTTGCTAGCTTACAAGCTAACTACAAGGTTAGCTTCCTTAGCACACTATTTTGCTAGCTAGCTTGGTCATCCTATGGTTAGCTTACTATTTGATGGAGTAACCATGATTACTTCCTTACCATGGTTTAGTTAGTACGTTACGCTTATTTAATCGTTTACGCGTTCGCTCAGTTACTTAAACGTTCTCCGTAGTACTTACTCGTAAATGGTTCGCGATGTAATTCCTTTCGTATTTATTCCTTATATTTTTATTTATCCTACTTGAATATAAATCCGTAGGATTTTAATCTCGTAATTATATTGTGATTCCCGTAATCCTCGATGAGTCGTAAGTACGGCCATTTTTCAAAGTTCGTTTTCTTCGAAAACTAATAGCGTTTACATACACTCATTTAGTACGTATAGTCGTAATATCAATTCGGAAACTCATTTTCTCATGCGCTACATATTGTGGGCTCAAAAGTTTTTCCCGTATGTCAGGGTTACTATTCATTAAATATTTTACAAGGTCTCAAAAATTCGAGTTATTACATCTTTTCTTTTTGAAAAAGAATTCTGGACGTTCTTTAGTTCAACATCATCCTTGTTAGTGGTTAGTAAGTTAGTAGGTTAGTATACATCAAATAACATAACAGTTCTTGCATAACTGTTCAATTTATACAACATAAAGTTTGATACTAATATTTTTAACAATTTTCAATACTCAAACTATTCTATGTACTTTATACTATTTGTGATAAAAAAATTGATATGCTGAAGTTCCAAAGTGATGCTGAAAGTACCTGCATATATTTATTCAATTCTATCCAAAGTACAGTTTAAACAAACAGCAGACTAAAGAAACTAAATCAAATTTCGGGGTTATCAAAACTACTACTGCAAAGAACAACAATATATAGATATTTAACACTAAAATAACTTCCTTTGATATGTATTTAGATACCTCAGTTTTTATTTTAGAACGTGATTTTAACTGTTTATATAACTAATCTTTAGTTAGTATAGAACTCAACATTTTAGGATTCAATTTTGACATAAGATAGTAATCCTGAGAATATGCAAGGATAAGGTTATTTGCTAAGAACAGATTTATATTCTAAGTTTGAATTTTAAGAACATGACGGAGTGCATATTTAACGAAACTCAATTGGATATCTGTTAAAGTTAATCAACTGTTGTACGTATAGATTTGTCAGCATAGCAATAATAGTAATCAAGATATTAAATTTGAACTATATTCTTAACAACCAACTAGATACCATTTTGTTTATCAGAAAGATAACTCTATTAGCTTTTGTAAAATGCAGTTCTGGTTAGGTAAATCATGGAAACATCACGACCATTGTATGAGTCGCTTTAACTAATATGCCATTTTTAGCCAAAATGAGTTGAGAAGAATTTTCTTCAAACTTGTTCAACTGAAGTGACCTAAGTTGATTCTGTATAATCAGATAAGAAATTTGAGCACTTTTTAGTACCAAGGCTATCTTGATTAATTCATTAGTTTTTAGAAATCAGAACTGAAATATCATGAATTTAATGGCAACCATCCTTGACTCAAGAATGCAGAAGAATCAACATCTTTGATTATCAAGATTACACAAGTACACATGAGCTTTCAAAAGAGAATTTCTCCTATCATAAAGAAACATTCTTGAACACTAACATTTTCCCAATAAGCATAAACCAGAAGCAGCAAAAGTAACATACAGATAATTCTTGACTAACAAATAAAAAAAGCAAGTAACATAGACACACAATCAGAACTGGTGCATCCATGTAAGCACAAAATAGATTACTCTTTGACAGGAGATTTGTTAATATCAATAAAACCCAGATTTCCATCAGTCTCACATAACTCAGGCAGCACAGTAATATCTGCCAAACCAACAAACTCATCATCCTTCTGACCAACACCATCAGACTCATCTTTCTTCTTACCAACACAAATACTCACAGGCTCAATTGCCTCCTCACTCACATGCCTTCTTGAGGTTGCTTCAGAATCCTCAAGTAAAGCCTCTTTCCTAATAATCTTTTCTTCTAAGTAATTAATCCTATTGACCAACTTAAGATTAATTTCTTTAAGACTGTTTATGTCAACTTTTAGCACTTTAATCTCATTGTTGGTTTTCTCAAGATTAACAATTTTAGGCATTTTAATCAGATTCACAGGTTGGGGCTTACACACACTCAAGGGGACATTATCTGGGTAAAGAGTTTCAACATTAAAGTATTCAATTTGCTGAGCAAAGGTTTTGACTAGTTTAACTTGATTAATTTCAAACAGAGAGGTTATAAGCAAGGAATATGGCATAAATTCTTCATAAAACCCATTTATTAAGTTTAAAATTATGACATAACTCAAGTTGAACTCAACAAAATCAAAAACCCTATCTTGTTTTGGTTTAGGGAGAATGTTTGCCCTAAGAATCACAGCCAGTTTTTGATATGTGTGTGAAGTGTTTAAATTGTATACCCCAGTTAGACACACAGAGACCCAAAGGCACATCATCATGACAGAAGAGACCAACATACAACTCAAACTCCTTTTGATCAAAAATAAAATTATCAAAGATATTGATGCATGGTTTTTGCAAAGTATGGCTTCCTAACCTCATAACCTTATGGAAAGAGTTACTATCAACTTTCAAATTAATTCCTTGTACATAAGACTCAACAAAATAAACATCATCATCCATTTGACAGACTTTCATGTTCACATAAAATTCACTTATGATATGCACATGATAGTTCCCACCTCTATAGAAAACAAAGTTGTCCCATTTAGCAGCCATGATTATCTTAAAGAGTTCACCTATTTGGTCAACTTGAATCATCATTCCAGTTTGAATGTTCTTCAATATTCTGTTGAGTTTACCAGAATTGGTCAGTTTGACCAATATAGGTGTGGGTGGTGTTAAGTGTGTGTATGGCAGTGATGGTGGTGCAAGGTTTAAAGGAGTGACATTTATCACTTGGTTTAAGTTAGAGTTCCTAACTCTTTGAGTGTTTTCATGAGTGCTATGATATAAGGGTGCTTGGTGTGTGATGTTGTTATTTTTTTTGCTTTTTATGGTGAGAATAGTGATGATTGTAGTTTGGGAAAAGTGATTTATGTGACTGATAAGGAGAATTAGTTAATGATCTCCCACCAATGGTGTCAAAGAGAGGGAGAAGCATTGGTGTTCTCCTAAGATGAAAGTGAGAGTGTCTAGAATCCATTCAAGAAGAAAATGAATACACAGAGAGGAGGGAAATGATGTGCAGTTTGTGTTTGTGTATGTGTGTGTTAAAATGCATGCATGGCAGTGGCCTTATAAAGAGTTCAAAGAACTCCTGTGGAAGCACAATGACTGGAAATAAAGAATTAGCAAAATATAAATGTATATATAATTCATGGCTGGAAAATGCATAGTACAGTCCTTAAATGCAAAGTAGATATGGTTGATCTCAAGTAAGTTTGTCAACAAGCTACTCAAGAAATAAACACAGAAAGCACAGGTACTGTCTTACTTAGACACTTACTTCCAATTTTAATTAAAGATAATTTTGACTTCTACTGAATGCATTTTAGTTTGGTTGTTTTTATATGATGGTATTTATGCAGGAAGATATGCAGTGCTTATGTATGCAAGGTCTGTGCAGAATGTTCAATAAATAGAACTCTCAAAGATGTGCATATGCATTTAAAGAAGCATACATTAAAGAACCATGAGTGTTCACTAATATATTCCTTTTATAAATAAAAGAGTGTTAAAGTAAATAGATAATATACAAAGGGACAGAGGTTCATTAAGTAGGTGCAGTCATTTTGTAAAATTATGAATTAATGACCAACACTCAACTGTTCATGATTGATGTGACTGGTTTTGGATTCTTTAGACCATTTAATTTCCACTTTTATAAACATCAGCAACCAAATAACAATGTAAACATCCATACACACATATAGAAGTTTCCAGCAACCAAATAAAACTATAAACAACTTCTCATAAATAAAAGATGTAAAAATGTTCTTAGTTCCTATTTGTGGTCATTTCACCAGTCATCCAGATACTTGGAGTCTCTAAGGGATTCCCAGCCAGGTTTTAGTGTCAGGGCATTGTGTGTGTGTGATTTATACTACATGAGGAATGCATTAGTTACTTCTTATCTTTGTATAAATCAACAAATAATTTTAACAAGTCTGCTCAGCCAAGTAAACAAAGACTCATGTTGTTAAGAATATATTGTGAACTTGATGATAAATTATACAAAACACCTTAGTAGATTTAACTTAGTGAATTTTGTAGCACTCGACGGATGATCAAATATAGTCCCAACGGATGATAATTTGACATTCATCGAGTGAGTAGCTTATGTAATAATAAGTATTATAGCACATTTCTGTAAACAACTTTGTGTAGATTCTGTAGTAGCATATGAGTCATGTTGACTACTAGTAGATATACATAATAGGTTGATTAATTGTAAATATAAGATGTCTTGTAAAATCCTGCATAAGTGAAATGGACTCAAGTATCAAACAGCTACCCGACGGATGATCAACAAAGCTACCCGACGGATGATCAACAAAGCTACCCGACGGATAACAAGCATGTACCCGACGGATGATCAATTCAAATATCTGTTGACAGTGATAACACAGTCACATGCGTTGGGTGTTTGAAAAAGGAATGTCGTAGCCTGTTTAGCAGGAAATTGAGAACAAAGAAGTATTACCATTTACATGCTATTATGAAGATATTCAAAGATGCTGGAATAGAGTAATGAAGCAACATGGAGTTAGACTTGATAGGTTTTGTTTTATTATCATGTCTTATTACCATGTAAACTTGGTGATATATAAACCAAATGTAACAAGTAGAATAAACAACTAAGCAAACACATTTAGATGAGAAATAGAAAAAGCTGTACTTGTCAAGAATTTCTCTGTAGTTTGTTTGTTCAACTTGTATAGCAGCTGTGAGCCAATTTGAGCTTCACAGAGTTCTCAAATCGATATATATATATATATATCTGGTGGATACATTCAAATCCACCAGAAAGTTTTAATGACATGTGTTTATATTACTTTGTGTTTGATTATTTAATCATTTCATTCCACACTTTGCAAATCAAACAATGTTATATATTAGTCAAGGTAGAACAGTTTTTAATAAATCTCAAAAAGAAGCCAGAATTACATTCAACCCCCCTTCTGTAATTCTTATTGTATTATTAGGGAATAACAATTGGTATCAGAGCAAGCTCTTGAAGTACAAAGAGTATAAATATCACAACAAACAGCAAGATGAACAAGAAGGATGTTGGAGTTAAAATTCCTTTTCTGGATAAAGACAATTATCACCACTGGAAGGTGAAAATGCATCTACATCTTCTTTCTCAAGATGAGGCCTATGTGGATTGCATAGATAGAGGACCTCATGTACCAATGAGAGCTGCAACTGGCAATGAACCATCTGTTACCAAGCCTAGGCATGAATGGTCAGATCCTGATATTGAGCAAGTCAGGAAAGACAAGAAGGCCATGAATATATTGTTCAATGGAGTTGATGGTGACATGTTTGATAACATCATTAACTGCAAAACAACCAAGGAGATTTGGGACACTATCCAGATTATTTGCGATGGTACTGAGCAAGTAAGGGAGAATAAGATGCAGCTGCTAATTCAGCAATATGAGCACTTCCATTGTGAAGATAGTGAGTCTCTCACTGATATTTTTAGTAGATTTTAAAAACTACTAAATGCTCTGAAGTTGTATGGAAGAGTCTATCAGATAAAAGACTCTAACCTCAAGTTCCTTAGATCTCTTCCAAAGGAGTGGAAACCAATGACAGACTCATTGAGAAATTCTCAGGATTACAAGGAGTTTACCTTGAAGAGACTGTATGGCATCCTAAAGACTTATGAGCTTGAAATAGAGCAAGATGAGAGGATGGAAAAGGGAAGGAAGAAAGGAGTGTCCATAGCACTGGTTGCTGAGTTAGAGAAAGAAAAAGAGATGAAGGTAGAAGCTGTTGAGTCTACTTCAAAGGTCTGTGAGAACAAGGGCAAAGGGCTGGTAGATGAAAATGAAGATCATTTGAGCCAAGATGACATGGATGATATTGATGAGCACTTAGCATTCCTTTCCAGAAGATTTTCCAAGCTCAAGTTCAAAAAGAACTTTGGAGCAGCCAAGCCAAGTAGAAACATCGTGGATAAATCCAAATTCAAATGTTTCAAATGTGGCTTGGCAGGGCATTTTTCCAGTGAGTGTAGAAAGTCAGATTCCAGCAAAAAGAAGTTTGAGCCTGTTGATTACAAACAGAAATATTTTGAGTTGCTCAAGCAAAAGGAAAGGGCTTTCATTACACAGGAAAAGGACTGGGCAGCTGATGAATTGGATGAAGATGAGGATGTAAGCTATGTCAATCTAGCCCTGATGGCCAAGTCTGATGAAACAGAAACAAGTTCTTCAAGTAATCAGGTAATCACCACTAACCTGGCACATTTATCTAAAGCTGAGTGTAATAATGCAATCAATGACATGTCTACAGAATTATATCACTTGCGTGTTACACTTAAGTCCCTCACTAAGGAAAATGCTAAAATTAAAGAAAATAATCTGTTTTTAAGTGAGAGGAATAATGTGCCAAAGTCTCAGTTTATTGAATTTCAAAATTTGAGAATTGAGTGTAATATTACTAAGGATGAATTAACCGAGTCCTTGAAGAAAGAAGAGATTTTAAAGAAGCAACTTGAACGAGAACATGAAGTGATTAAAGCATGGAAATCATCCAGAGATGTCCATGCTCAAATCACTAAAGTTCAAGGTATTGAGTCCTTTTGTGATGCAGCCTAGAAAAAGAGTAAGGAGAAGCTGGAATCCAATTTGGTTGAAGGATTGCTAACAGATGTGGACTCGACGGATGATGAGAATCATTCGTCGGATAATCAAAAGGATTATCCGTCGAGTGACAAAGAGCCACATTTGTCGGCTATGAGTAAACCTATGAGCAAAGCCAAGCTTGCCAAGTTGAATGAAAAATATGGATCAGTTTCCAAAAACTTTATTTCAGGAGAATCAAGTCAAGTGAAGAAGGAGAAGAAAGTAAATATTGGTCATCTGTCCATCAAGCAATTGAATGATAGATTAGAAAAGATTGAGGTTAAAACAGAAACTAAAAAGAAAAATAATAGAAATGGGAAAGTAGGGATTAACAAACATAACAACTACACACCTGATAAGTATGCTCCAAGAAATATCTGTGTTAAGTGTGGTAGTGTTAATCATCTGTTTGTTAATTGCAAACTTGTCATGCCTACTTCTATTTCTGTACCCTCTTCTTTTCCCAACATGAATGCCATGCCTTCTATGCCTATGAATGCTATGTCTGCTCAGAATATGAATGCACAATTTGCTAATATGCCATTTGCACCTAATCCTTATTATGCTACATTTAGTATGCCATGCCTGACTGGAAGAACATGTTTGCAAACAGCATGCCTTTTCCTGCTAATCAAAATGTGCATGATAATTCTATTTTAATGACTGGTTTCAAAGGTCCAACTCAAATGACTAAGGATGAATCAGAAATTCCCAAGTTAAATGAGATCAAACCTAAGAAACCAAAGAAGAAAGCTAACATGGAAGGACCCAAGGAAACTTGGGTACCAAAATCAACTTGATTTGGTTTTGATGTGTGCAGGGAAATAGAAAGAATCTTTGGTACCTGGATAATGGTTTTTCAAGGCACATGATTGGAGATTCTACCCTGCTCACAGAATTCAAGGAGAAAGCTGGCCCAAGTATTACTTTTGGAGATGACAGCAAGGGTTATACTGTGGGATATGGCTTGATTTCAAAAGACAATGTCATCATTGAAGAGGTTGCCCTAGTAGATGGTCTCAAGCACAATTTGTTGAGTATCAGCCAGCTTTGTGAGAAGGGCAATTCAGTAAGCTTTAATTCAGAAGTCTGTGTTGTGACAAACAAAAGAAGCAACAAAGTGATTCTCACTAGAGTGAGAAAAGGAAATGTGTATTTAGCTAACTTCAACTCATCTAATGCAGAATATGTCACTTTTCTTCTTAGTAAAGCAAGTCAAGATGAAAGTTGGCTATGGCACGAGAAGCTGTCCTATCTAAATTTTAAGACCATGAATGAGCT
Organism: Apium graveolens; assembly: GCF_009905375.1. Classification (NCBI taxonomy): domain Eukaryota; kingdom Viridiplantae; phylum Streptophyta; class Magnoliopsida; order Apiales; family Apiaceae; genus Apium; species Apium graveolens. Next base: position 90,244,127 of record NC_133652.1, read on the forward strand.
TGTCAAGAAAGAACTGGTTAGAGGCATTCCTCAAATGGATTTTTATAAGGATGGATTGTGTGATGCCTGTCAAAAAGGAAAGCAGATTAAAGCATCATTCAGAAAAAGTTGATTCAACAATTGAAGAACCTTTGCAATTACTACACATGGATCTATTTGGATCAGTCAATATATTGTCCATCTCAAAGAAAAGATTTTGCCTTGTAATTGTGGATGATTTCTCAAAGTTCTCTTAGACATATTTCCTTAAGTCTAAAGATGAAGCTAGTGAAATCATCATCAATCACATAAGGCAAGTCAACAATCATCCTGATTTTAAAGTAAGGAGAATCAGGAGTGACAATGGAACAAAGTTCAAGAATTCTATGATGAGATCATTTTGTCAAGAGAATGGGATAATGCATGAGTTTTCTGTAGAAAGAACTCCACAACAAAATGGATTAGTGGAAATAAAGAACATATCTCGTGTATTGAAGCTACAAGGACAATGCTTGAAGAATCAAAGTTACCAACATATTTTTGGGCTGAAGCTATGAATACTGCCTGCTACACTCAGAATATTTCTTTGATTAATCAAGAAAAGTGTATGACACCCTACCAATTGTTCAAGAATAAGAAACCAACCCTAAATTTTTTTCATATCTTTGGATGCAAATGTTTTATCTTGAGAAATCAAACTGATCAACATGGGAAGTTTGATGCTAAAGCAGATGAAGGAATTTTTGTTGGATATGATGTGGGAAAAGCATATAGAGTCTACAATCTTAGAACCAACATTGTAATGGAATCAATACATGTTGTGTTTGATGATAAAAAGATTGAAGGACTGCAAGATGAAGATTCTCATGAAAGCCTCAAGTTTGATAATGTGGAAATGGTTAGTGATGATAGTGATGATAAAAGTGATCAAGAAACAGTGAATAAGGATAATGCAGAAAAATCTACAACTAATGAAGCACATAATTCAATATCTGTCGAGTTGCAAAATGCTTCATCCGTCGGGAGACAATCTGCCTTATCCGTCAGGAGACAATAAGCTTCATTCATCGGAACACAAAGTGCACCATCCGTCGGGTCATTAAGAGAACCTGAAAGTCAGAATAGATCACTTACCGAAAGCTCCCCTTTCTCAAATCAAAGATTCACAAAATCTGGGGGAGTTTCTATTAATCAAAACCCAATCACACATCAAGAAAACAATGAGGCCTCTTCATCTAGAGCTAATCTACCTCTACAAAGAAAATTGACTAAAGATCACCCTTTTGAGCTCATCATTGGTGATGTATCTTCTAGAGTTCAAACAAGGAGAGCAACTCAAGAAGAATATCTATACAGCAACTTCCTATCTAAGGAAGAACCAAAGAAGGTAGAAGAAGCTTTGTTGGATCCTGATTGGATTTTAGCTATGCAGGAGGAGCTAAATCAATTTGAAAGGAACAAGGTATGGAAGCTGGTACCCAAGCCTAAAGGAAAGAATCCAATTGACACCAAATGGGTATTCAGAAATAAGATGGATGAAAACGGCATAGTAGTCAGGTACAAAGCTAGATTGGTTGCTAAGGGCTATTGTCAACAAGAAAGAATGGATTTTGATGAAACTTTTGCTCCTATTGCAAGACTTGAAGCCATCATAATTTTCTTAGCCTATGCAGCTCATGCCAAATTCAAGGTCTATCAAATGGATGTCAAAAGTGATTTTCTGAATGGAGATTTGGAGGAGGAAGTTTATGTTAGTCAGCCTCCTAGTTTTGAAGATCCAAATTTCCCAAATCATGTCTACTATCTTTTGAAAGCACTTTATGGATTGAAGCAAGCACCTAGAGCCTGGTATGACACTTTATCAAAGTTTCTTTTAGAAAATCACTTCACAAGAGGTACTGTTGATAAAACTTTATTCTTTAGAAATGTTAATGGCTCTAGTATACTTGTTCAAATTTATGTAGATGATATTATTTTTGGCTCTACAGATGACAAACTTTGCAAAACGTTTGCCAATTTGATGCAAAGTAAGTATGAAATGAGCATGATGGGAGAACTAACTTACTTTCTTGGTTTACAAGTTAAGCAAGTTAGTGATGGAATATTCATTAGTCAAACTAAATACATTCATGATCTTTTAAAGAAGTTTGATCTAATGGATTGCACATATGCAAAAACTCCCATGACCACTACAACTAAGCTTGAATTAAACACTACTGAAAAGTCTGTAGATATTTCAAGTTATAGGGGCATGGTTGGCTCAATTCTGTACTTAATAACTAGTATGTCAGATATAATGTTTGCTACTTGTCTTTGTACTAGATTTCAGGCTGATCCTAGAGAATCTCACTTAGTAGTTATTAAGAGAATTTTCAGATATCTCATGGGAACACCAAAACTTGGTATTTGGTACCCTAGAGATTCTGGTTTTGATCTAACTGGTTATTTGAATGCAGATTATGCAGGTTGTAGAATGGATATAAAAAGTACAACAGGAACCTGTCAATTTCTAGGGAACAAGCTTGTGTCCTGGTTCAGTAAAAAGCAAAATTTAGTTTCTACTTCTACAGCTGAAGTTGACTATATTGCTGCTGGTAGTTGCTGTGCACATATTTTGTGGATGAAAAACCAATTGTTGGACTATGGTCTACAAGTGGATAGAATTCCCATTTTTTGTGATAACACAAGTGCAATTGCCATCACTGAAAATCCAGTGCAACATTCAAGAACAAAGCACATAGACATCAAGTACCACTTCATAAGGGAACATGTGATGAATGGTACTGTGGAAGTTCATTTTGCTCCATGTGAAAAGCAGCTTGCAGATATATTTACCAAGACACTTGATGAATCCACCTTTTCAAGGTTGGTAAGTGAGTTAGGTATGCTTAATTATTCTTGAATCATTTCAGATATTTTTGCAAGTTATAATGCAACCAGAAATTTGATTGATTTTTCTGCTATGGATGAAATTTTGGCTAAGTCAAAATTTACATCCTGACGGATGCTCATTATCCATCGAGTTTGATCATCCTTCAGTATATTAATTGTTAATAAAAATCAATTATTTTTCTGGAGTATTTTATAACTCGACGGAAAACTGATTTATCCTCATCCGTCGAATTGCCCCAATCCTAGCCGTTAAAACTCTGAACATTATCCATCGAGTATACTTATAGTTTGTAAGCATGACACAATGGATAAGTGACATAATTTTTACAGTTTATTCATTTTTAAACGGCTATTTTGGGCAATTTTCATTGGTCACTTTATCTTACTTTAATAATTTTGACAGTTCATTTCTGAGATAGTATAAAAGCAGAATTCATTTTTGTTCTACTCCTTTATCATTCTCAAGATTCAATTGCTCTAACTTCTTTCTTCCTCAAAAGCAATCACTCTCTCTGCAAATTTCAATCTCTAACAATGGCACCAGTCGTCAAAATCATGTCTCAAACTAGATACATCTATGAAAACAACAACTTCACAGCTCTAGTGAACAAGAGATTCAACAGTCTGGAAATTACAATAAAATGATGGATTTTGTGAAAGGCTGTAAACTCAACTATGCTATGCTGAAATCTCCCACTATCAACTGTGAGGTTGTAGAGGAGATATGGACAATTGCAGTATACAACTCAACTAACAAGACAATCACTTACACTCTTAAAGGTAAGCAGTTTTGCATTAATAGTGATATTGTCAAAGCATGCTTTAGAATTCCTGATATTACTGTTACTGTTCCACACACAAACACTGATATAGTTAACATGTTAAATTCCATGGGCTATGCACTCACTACCTCTAAATTAAGTAAAATTAGAAGGTTGGGTCTTAGGAAAGAATGGAGTTATCTGTGTGATGTGGTAACTAAAGTGTTTTTTGGTAAAATTAGTAACTTTGACTCTATTAACATATCCATGCTTCACATGCTTTACATGCTAGTTACTGATAAGTACTTTAATTTCAGTGACTTGGTCTTGTTTGAGTTAGGCTTTAAGTTAGGAGAACTCAATAAGAGAGGTAAAAGTGTCTATTATGCTAGATTTTTCATGATGCTTGCTAACCATCTCATTGAGAATATTGTGATTGAGAACCCAACCAACAAGCTGAATTGTTGGGTTCAAAAAAGAAGAATAATTGCAGATCTTAATAGAGCAGACCACCACAAAGAGGTGCCCCTCTTCTATTTCCAGTATTGGAGGGACCTCAGGTAAGTGAGGTAATTTGTATGGTCTCCACTCTTCCAACCTCACACATTTCCTTGCCTTCAAATGTAGCAATGGTATCTGTGTCAATGACCAAACAGATGCCTACCCAAGCTACTAAATTACAAACTTCAAAATCCAAATCTAAGAAAGCCCCCTATGGTTTCTTTCAAAAGAAATCAGTTGCAAAATCCACTAAACAAAAGGTGGGGAATGTGAATGTGGGTGAGAAAGGTGAGGGACAGGGTGAAAATTAAAGAAACCCTAAGAATAAGGCTGGTGAGAAGAGAGTACCCAAACCTAGACACACCACAGTTTCCCAATAAACTGTGGTTGTTAATAAGGAAATAAGCTCATTACTAGTTTCATCCTCCCAAAAGGATGTCACTATTGAAACAAGCTCCCAACCAGGAGCACGGGCCAAAAGGGGTAGGGACACTAGCTCACCACAAACTTATGCTAGAAAGAAAAGATCAAAAACTTTTAGGAATACACAGGGAACACACACAGTGCAAACTGGTGCTAAAGACCCAGTCACTGCACCATCTCAAAGTCAGATTGATGTGGCTCCAACAAATATGGAGTCACAACCAAAATCTCTAATAACTGAAGCACCTGATACACCAAATTCTCCCACACACTCACTGGATGTTGACATGATAAATATATCACTTCCAAATTCTCCATCATTAACTCTCTTGGAGAAGCCAAAAATCCAAGCAAGTGAGCATCATCTTTTAGATGATTTGTTGGCTCACTTGCCATTTCTTTTTGAGTCTGTTGAGACATCTGTGCCAAAAATTTCATCAATCTGCACAGAGTCTATAATAGTCTCCACTCCAAACTCATTCATTTCTTCTATCCAGATGGATATTCATCATCCGTCGAGTAGTGATTGTATCCCGATGGATAAGCTTGACAGCAGTCATCCTTCGGATAGCCAAACTACTATCCCGACGGATATTCCTCATCCGTCGGGTGTCTCTGCATAATTTTAATTTTCTTCAATTCTTACAAGTGAAGAAGACTTAGTATTAGTACAATCACTCTTAGGACTGATGGAAGGGAGTGAATTGAGTGAGATTCTTGGTTGCTCCCAGGAAAAGGAGAGAAAAAGAGTGAACAAATACAGTACATTTCTTCAGGACTGGCAAAAGTGAGTGAGAGGAGTCCCACCTTAAATGGTGAAGGTGAGGGTGTGAGGGTGGGAAGCCAAGGGGACCCCTTGATGTGGCGCCCTCCAAACCCGGGTCAGAAGTTTGGGGTCCACACACACACCATATTTATAACCTGCTTATAACAATAATAAAGATGATAATAATATGCAGTGACCCTACTTACCAACTACCATGGACCGCAACAGGTTAAAGTATGTACACAAGCTACGCACACACTTATATTACAAACCGTTTAAATCCCAACTATTCAAACTCAGAACTAAGTATTAAACATTATTACAAACTTTTACAAACTTAAATTATCTCAAAAGATGCCTACTAGCTTAACTCGATCAACCTGAACCCCTAGATCTCGCACTGGACTGGGGATTCTCGCTACCAACTGGTTCCTTCTTAACTGGAAAAGAACATAAACAACATCGCACAAATGAGCTAACTAGCTCAGCAAGTCACAATGACAAAACTGAGAATAATGATCATCAAGTAAAAAGGGTTATGATATCAAGTGAACAATGAATTACGATTTAGAATTGGATATTATATTTTTATTTAAAAAAACCAAGGTTAGGCTACTAATCAGTCACGCACTAACCCCGAGCAAAGCACACAGCACTACTCTAACTACTGGATCCAAGGCACACATTGGCCTAACTTGACCATTAATATGGTCTGACCGCGAATCTGGTCCACAATTTTATAAAAACAATCCAATTCTAACATAATAACAGAATAAACAATGTAAAGCAATAAACATAATCATAAACAATATTGGATGTTCGATAATGAAATGGTTTCAATCTTCACAAGGATCAATATGGAAATTTCCAAGCTTAGCTGTTAAGTAATGAAAGAATTGGATAACAAAGGAATCAACGTTTCAAGGTTACAAGGATTTGGTCTTTCAAAGCATAAGGTACAATGGTTTGAATATGTAAGTGATTCGGTTCAGTGTTTGGTATTTAGTTTGTATGTATTTGTGGAGTAGTATCGTATATTTGTGGTTCGTATTTGGGTGTACAACAATCAATGGTTTAGAAAGAATAAGGTTTATGGATCAAGATCAATAACTGGAATCAGGGTTTAGGATTCAGTGCTTCAAAGCACTTGCAATATAGAACAGGATTATCGATCAACTACAATATATCTCGAGAAAGTTCAAAACACTTGCCTGGTACTAGCTTGCTATATTGTACTAACTTCCAATCAAAATCGTCTTACTCCTCGACTATCTATTTCCCTTTCCTACGCCTTGCCTCTTCTGCTCACATATCATAAGCATCTATCAATATTCAACTCATACGATTCTATTCGACATACACTTCTATCTACCCTTTGTTTCACCCAAATCCGATTAACGGATTGAAAGTTACGCTATAAACAAGTAAATATCGAACATATAGATCGACAGTCAAACAACAAGTCACATATAACACATAACACGTCAAATAATCAATGACATATCATTTATAAAGGAGTCTCGGGTCATAAACAGGCTTTCGGGTATTTAAAATAATTTTTAAAACATTTTTCGGAATTAAAACGGGTCATTGGATCAATTTCAGAGTAATAAACAGGGTTCGGTTGGACAAATCTGGCTTCAAAACAATTTTATAATAATTATTGAGCCTTGAAAACAATTGAGAATAATATTTTAAACCTCGAAACTATTTTTCAAAATTTTCAAATCATTTTAAATAATTAAATCTAATTAAATAATTAATTAAAATCAATTAATAATTAATTAAATCAATTAATTTTTGAATTAATTGATCAATTAATCAATTAAATATTAACTGAAATTAATTAACTAATTAATTCATATTTATTTTTGAATTAAAAAAAGTGGAATTAAAATAATAATTTTTGGAATTTTCAGAAATTAAAAACGAATTTTATAATTAAAATCAATAGAAAATATGATTTTTAAACATTTTTAAAACAGGAATCCTAAATTTGCAAGTTCTAGAAAGTTCAGGGACTGAACTTCATCGTTTTCAAAACAACAGGGGCTAAAGTGCAATTTTGCACCCCCGTCGCCGGAAAACGTCCTGTCTCGCCGGAGACGACGTTCTCGGAATCCTCACACCTCTATAAGCTCCAGATTTAATCTACAATTCACCAGGAATCTAACCATACCATTCAATCACACAGATAACCCCTGAATATGACAGAAAATGGCCAAGAAGTTCGCCGGTTTCCTGCGAACTCGACGAAAGTTTCAAAACACAACTCCCTTCGATTCACGGATCCTCTGTTAACGAACTATATACCAATCGATTGCAAATTTCATAAGGAACACAACCCACTATAAATCAACAGCTAATAACCCCTAAATCAAAAAGCCCTAAATTTTAATTAAGAACATTCATACGGGTTATAAACCAGTACAATTTGTAATGCGGTCTTGGTCTCAGCGCCTGGTTACACGTATTATGGGGTGATAATTGTGATAGTTTAATAAAAAGATCCCGTTTATCAAAAATATGAGTTTTATTGATTTACCGAAACGAATAATGTATCGAAAATATTGCGCCAAGACCCGCGCAGGACAAACCGTATGCCGGATCGAAAAAGTTGAAACATGGAAAATGCTCAGAATATTGCAATTAGGTAAGGAAGGAGTTTTTGGAAGAGTTTTGGGTTATAAAAAACGTAAAAACGGATGACGTGGGTTGGTTCCCGATTGTATACAATAGTTTTTAAATACTCGGAAAAAGATTTTATAAAATCCATATATTTCCTATAAAATCATAAATCAACATAAAAATAAATAGGAAGATATGACAATTATCTATATTTTATTTTGGACATATAAAAATTAAAATACTCAATTAATATTATCTTTAAACATCCAAACACATTTAACAATTAACAAATAATTCACAGAATAAATACTGAACATACATAATAATTAATAATTACACGATATATCCCAGATATTACATCCTTCCCCCCTTAAAAGGATTATGTCCTTAGAATCTCCTAAGAAAACAAATGAGGGTACTTTGCTCTCATACCACTTTCTAACTCCCTGGTTGACTCTTCAACCTTTGGGTTCCTCCACAATACTCTTACTAACTTTACCACTTTATTTCTCAATACTTTCTCTCTTTCCTCTAGAATTTCTATCGGACTCTCTACATATGACAAATCTGCCTGAAGCTCTATTGGCTCATATTCTATTACATGCCTGGAGTCTGGATTATACTTCTTAAGCATCGATACGTGAAAAACATTGTGAATGTGTTCCATGTGCGGAGGTAACGCCAACTCGTAAGCTACTTTGCCAACGCGCTTTAAAATCTCACAAGGTTCAACGTATCTTGGGCCCAGTTTTCCTTTCTTTCCAAATCTTGTTAATCCCTTCCACGGTGATACTTTCAGTAATACCAAGCTTCCTTCTTCGAATTCCATATCTTTCCTTGATTGATCTGCATACTTCATTTGAAGGTCTTGTGCTGCTATCAATCTCTTCTAGATAACTTCAACAACTTCTTTTATCTGCTGTACTAATTCAGGTCCAAGTATTTTGCGTTCTCCTACTTCATCCCAATATACTGGAGATCTACATTTGCGTCCATAAAGGGTTTCATAGGGTGGCATCCCAATACTGGCGTGATAACTGTTGTTGTAAGCAAATTCTACCAGGGGTAAATGCTCGTCCCAACTTCCTTTGAAATTAATAGCACAAACACGTAACATGTCTTCGATTGTCTAGATTGTTCTTTCACTCTGGCCGTCCATCTGTGGATGGTAAGCCGTACTCATATTCAGTCTCGTTCCCAAACATTCTTGAAAACTCTTCCAAAATCTCGAATTAAATCTCGGATCTCGATCGGATACGATAGACACAGAAACTCCATGACGAACTACAATTTCCTTCAGGTACATATGGACCAACTTGTCGAGTGAAAATCTTTCATTTATAGGCAGAAAATGAGCTGATTTGGTAAGTCTATCCACTATAACCCAGATGGCATCATGATTAGCCTTTGTCCTTGGTAATCCAACTATGAAATCCATGGCAATATGCTCCCACTTCCACTCTGGAATCTCCAATGGCTTTAGTAATCCACTTGGTCTCTGATGCTCTGCTTTAACTCTCTGACATGTATAACATCTTCTAACCCATTCCGCAATTTCCCTCTTCATATCTGGCCACCAATAGTTTTCCTTTAAATCTCTGTACATCTTGGTACTCCCTGGATGGATTGAATACCTTGAATTATGAGCTTCTTATAAAATTTCATTCTTCAACTCCGTCACTGGTGGAATCCAAATTCTAGAAGAAAACCTAAGAATACCTTTATTATCCTTTTGCGTACACAATTCTTCACCAACCAAACGATTTATATCATGATCCATTACCTCTTCTTGATACTTCCTTATCTTCTCTAACAACTCCGGCTGAAAAGTCATACTATACATTTTCGCTTCATCAGGCTTGCAAACCCTAATCTCCAATTCCAGTTTCTGAAATTCCTTATATATTTCTTCGATACTGATAACACAATTAACTTTTCTTTCCGACTCAACGCATCCGCTACAACATTTGCTTTACCGGGATGATAGTTAATCGTGCAGTCGTAATCCTTAATCAATTTTAACCATCTCCTCTGTCTCATATTAAGCTCCTTCTGTGTGAATATGTACTTTAAGCTTTTGTGATCCGTGTAAATCTTGCATTTTTCTCCTTATAGATAATGTCTCCAAATTTTCAAAGCGAAAACTATGGCTGCTAGCTCCAAATCATGAGTAGGATATTTCTGTTCGTGTGGTTTCAGTTGCCTTGACGCATACGCAATCACCTTATCGTGCTGCATCAGAACACATCCGAGTCCTTTATGAGAAGCATCGCTATAAATTACGAAATTTCCTTGATCATCGGGAAGTGACAAGACAGGTGCCGTGATTAATCTTCGCTTCAATTCCAGAAAACTTTCTTCGCATTTATCATTTCATATAAACTTTTCATTCTTCCGTGTAAGCTTTGTCAATGATGTTGCAATCCTTGAGAAATTTTGAACGAATCGATGATAATATCCCGCTAATCCCAAGAAACTTCTTACCTCTGTTGGTGTTCTCGGTCTTTCCCAATTTGTAATTGCTTCAATCTTCGCTGGGTCCACTTTGATTCCTTCATTACTGACTATGTGTCCTAAGAACTGAACTTCCTGTAGCCAAAACTCACACTTTGAGAATTTAGCATATAACTTCTTTTTCCTTAAAATTTCCAAAGCTGTTCTTAAATGTTCTGCATGATCCTCTTCTGTCTTTGATTAAATCAAAATATCGTCTATAAACACAATAACAAACTTGTCCAAGTATTCCTTGAAAATTTTGTTCATCAGGTCCATAAACGTTGCCGGGGCATTGGTCAATCCAAAAGACATTACTAAAAATTCATAATGTCCATACCTCGTCTTGAAAGCTGTCTTTAGTATATCTTCTGGCTTAATCTTTAGTTGATGATATCCCGATCTTAAGTCAATCTTGGAGAAGTACTTCGCTCCCTTCAATTGGTCAAACAAATCATCAATTCTGGGTAACGGATACTTGTTCTTGATTGTAAGCTTGTTGAGCTCCCGATAGTCGATGCACAGTCTCATGCTTCCATCCTTCTTCTTGACAAATAATACCGGTGCACCCCACGGGGATACACTAGGTCTGATTACTCCTTTCTCTAAAAATTCTTGCAATTGCTTTGCTAGTTCCTTCATCTCAACGGGCGCCATTCTGTACGGGGCCTTGGATACCGGTTCTGTTCCAGGTGCTAAGTCGATCGCAAATTCAATTTCTTTGTCTGGAGGAAGTCCTGGTAACTCATCGGGAAACACGTCTGGAAATTCATTAACTACTGGAATATCTTCAAGTTTTACTGGCTCCTGACTTCTATCAATCACATATGCCACGAAATGCTCGCATCCTTGTCATAGTAACTTCTTGGCTTAAATCATCGTTAAGAATTTCTTTACCTGCTTCTGGCCCTTAAATGTTACTATCCTCTCATCTGGCGTCTTTACCATTACCTTCTTATTTCGACAATTTATCTGGACATCGTGCTTAGATAACCAATCCATTCCTAAGATAACGTCAAATTCTCCTAACTTAAATGGTATCAAATCTACACAAAACTTACTACCAGAAATCTCAATCTCACATTTCCCACAAACTTGATTAACATATACACATTCTTGATGTGCTAATTTCACAGTCATTATTTCATTTAAATACTCAACTGGACAATTTAACTTACTAACAAAATCTTGTGAAACAAACGATCTAGTTGCTCCCGAATCTATTAACATTTTGGCACATAAAGAATTCACATTAAGCGTACATGCCATGACATCAGTATCCTGGATAGCGTCCTTCACAGACATATCAAAAACTCTAGCCCTTGGAGTCACATTCACTGCTGGTAGAGATCCCATAATTCTCAATGCATTACTAACTGGGGTTGGTGTCTTGCAATCCCTGGCTATATGTCCTGGCTTTCCACATTTAAAGCACGTAAATCCAATAGCTGGAACCTTAACTAATGGATTCCGGATAGGCTAATCCTTTTTTGCTGGCTCCCTTGCTGGCTGATTTTGGCACTCCCTCGAATAGTGCCCTTTCTGATTACACTTAAAACAAACCACATTCAACTTATTACAAACTCCTCCATGTTTCTTCCCACATACCTGACAATCTGGAAAAGTTAACCTTAACTGATTCAGCTGATTCACATTGGATGGACAGTTGCCCTGGCCTCCGTCGCCTGCATTTTGCCTTCTGAAGTTAAAATTTCTCCCTGGCTAAAACTTGCCCTTCTTAAAATTTGGAAACTTCCCTGGTTGTGACTGACCTTCATTCCCTTCAAATTTCCTTTTCTTACTTTCTTTTTCCTTCTGTGACATCTCACTCTCTGTCTCTGCAATCATGGCCTTCTGTACAACTCCTGCATAGGTATCCAATTCAAAAATGGCTACCTTCCCTCTGATCCATGGCTTCAGACCTTGCTGGAATCTTTTAGCCTTCTTCCTGTCAGTATCCACATATGACGGCACATACATTGACAACTCTTCAAACTTACTTTCATAATCCGCCACCAACATATTTTCTTACTTTAACTCTAAAAACTTCAGCTCCATCTGATCCTGGACAAACTGAGGAAAATACTTTTCTAAAAACAATTACTTAAACCTCTCCCACGTAATAACATTTTTACCTTCCAATGTTTTCACAGTCTCCCACCAATAGGTGGCCTCATTCGTCAAGTAATAACTCGCAAACTCAACCTTCTGTTCTTCCTTCACCTTCACTAAGGCAAATGACTTCTCTATTTCCTTTAATCAAACATTTGCTTCAATCGGATCTAAGAAACCCTTGAATTCTGGTGGGTTTACTGCCTGAAAAGTTTTGAAAGTTACCTGGGGATTAGTCTGTCTTTGTTGTTGTTGTGCCAGGTGAACTGTTTGTTGGGCCAAGATTTGGAGAATCTGGGCTATTGCTGGGTCTATGGGTCCTGGGTTTACATTCTGGTTTCTATCATCTTGGTTGTTATTGTTGTTGTTGGTTTCTTCATTCTGGGTGTTGGTGCGGGTATTTCTTCTGGGAGGCATTTTCTGTAAAGAATCAAACAACTTATTTAGCTTTTAAATCAAATCCTTTGCATAAAAGAAAAGTTTTGGTAAAACAAAAATATCTCTTTTTGAAAACAGTTGTAACAGTTAAACTCAGTAATTGCATGCTTCTTTACAGAATATAAACAGTTATGGGAATAGGGTACATGGTATCACAGGGGTATAACTGGTGCAATAAATAAGGTAAAGTAAAACAGGTGCAGTAAAGTAAATGATAATGCTGGAAAGGAAAAGGTACTGATATATATATAGATCAAAAGTTTTAGGTAGTACAAGCGTAAAGACGCTTCAAAAGTAAAAGAAAAAGGATACAACAACCTACTCACTAGTCAGCATATCTAGTCTATAAATACAACTCAAAAGTCTACTGATACATACTACACACTACTGTATATACTATACAACCATAACAACTCTGATCAACATCTCCATCTCTGGATCTCTGGCTCATAGCAAGTCTGGACCTCCAATCTCCTCAAGCTCCTCTAGAACCCACTTAGCCCACTCCACTAGAAATCAGGGGTAATGTCCTCATGAGTAGCCTCGGCAATCCTCATAGCAGCTGCTCTACGAAACACCTGGAGCCTCTCTCTAAGTCGCCTCTCACCACTCCCAACCTCTCTGGTACGCATGATATGTAATAACTCTTGAATCTGACCCTGTAGAAATTGCTGCTCCATAAGGCAAGCCTCGAAATGATGATAGGGGACAGGGTAGGAAGAGAACTGGAAAGGTACACCTATAACTGAGTGACCGGTAGATCCTGAATCAGCAGGTGGGGGTCCTCTGATAGGTGGCCTCATGCCTGGGGGTGGAATAGCCTGTAGTGGTACGGGCTGCAACACAGGTGGAGGTAAAATAGCCAAAACTGGTGGAACAACAGGACGTGGATCTGAGGTTGGTACTCCAACTGAGGACTCTGAGTGATCAGCTGATACGGGGATGAAAGAGTCGGCCATCGCTGATATCTGAAATCATATCGCAATATAAGAATCTCGAACCACGACGTGAATCATACTAATACATATTATACTCTATCACTCAACCTCTCGATGTTCTATTATTTTATTTCTTACTTCTAATCATAACCCTCTACCCATTCCTGTCATCCTAGGCTTGTGTCAGTGACTTATAACCTGTAGCTCTGATACTAAACCTGTGGCGCCCTCCAAACCTGGGTCAGAAGTTTGAGATCCACACACACACACACCATATTTATAACCTGCTTATAACAATAATAAAGATAATAATAATATGCAATGACCCTACTTACTAACTACCACGGACCGCAACAGGTTAAAGTATGTACACAAGCCAGACACACACTTATATTACAAACCGTTCAAATCCCAACTATTCAAACTCAGAACTAAGTATTAAACATTATTACAAACTTTTACAAACTTAAATTATCTCAAAAGATGCCTACTAGCTTAATTCGATCAACCTGAACCCCTAGCTCTCGCGCTGGACTGGGGATCCTCGCTACCAACTGGTTCCTTCTTAACTGGAAAAGAACATAAACAACATCGCACAAATGAGCTAACTAGCTCAGCAAGTCACAATGACAAAATTCATAATAATGATCATCAAGTAAAAAGGGTTATGATATCAAGTGAACAATGAATTATGATTTAGAATTGGATATTATATTTTTATTTTTAAAAAAAACCAAGGTTATGATGCTGATCAGTCACGCACTAACCCCGAGCAAAGCACACAGCACTGCTCTAACTACTGGATCCAAGGCACACATTGGCCTAACTTGACCATTAATATGGTCTGACCACGAATCTGGTCCACAATTTTATAAATACAATCCAATTCTAACATAATAACAGAATAAACAATGTAAAGCAATAAACATAATCATAAACAACATTGGATGTTCGATAATGAAATGGTTTCAATCTTCACAAGGATCAATATGGAAATTTCCAAGCTTAGCTGTTAAGTAATGAAAGAATTAGATAACAAAGGAATCAACGTTTCAAGGTTACAAGGATTTGGTCTTTCAAAGAATAAGGTACAATGGTTTGAATATGTAAGTGATTCGGTTCAGTGTTTGGTATTTAGTTTGTATGTATTTGTAGAGTAGTATCGTATATTTGTGGTTCGTATTTGGATGTACAACAATCATTGGTTTAGAAAGAATAAGGTTTACGGCTCAAGATCAATAACTGGAATCAGGGTTTAGGATTCAGTGCTTCAAAGCACTTACAATATAGAACAGGATTATCGATCAACTACAATATATCTCGAGAAAGTTCATAACACTTTCCTGGTACTAGCTTGCTATACTGTACTAACTTCCAATCACAACCGTCTTACTCCAAGACTATCTGTTTCCCTTTCCTACGCCTTGCCTCTTCTGCTCACATATCATAAGCATTTATCAATATTCAACTCATAAGATTCTATTCGACATACACTTCTATCTACCCTTCGTTTCACCCAAATCCGATTAACGGATTGAAAGTTACGCTATAAACAAGTAAACATCGAACATATAGATCGACAGTCAAACAACAAGTCACATATAACACAACACGTCAAATAATCAATGACATATCATTTTTAAAGGAGTCTCGGGTCATAAACAGGCTTTCGGGTATTTAAAATGATTTTTAAAACATTTTTCGGAATTAAAACGGGTCGTTGGATCAATTTCAGAGTAATAAATAGGGTTCGATTGGACAAATCTGGCTTCAAAACAATTTTATAATAATTATCGAGCCTTGAAAATAATTTAGAATAATATTTTAAAGCTCGAAATTATTTTTCAGAATTTTAAAATCATTTTAAATAATTAAATCTAATTAAATAATTAATTAAAATCAATTAATAATTAATTAAATCAATTAATCAATTAATTTTTGAATTAATTGATCAATTAATCAATTAAATATTAACTGAAATTAATTAACTAATTAATTCAAATTTATTTTTGAATTAAAAAAATTTGGAATTAAAATAATAATTTTTAGAATTTTCAGAAATTAAAAATGAATTTTTATAATTAAAATAAATAGAAAATATGATTTTTAAACATTTTTAAAACAGGAATCCTAAATTTGCAAGTTCTGGAAAGTTCAAGGACTGAAGTTCATCGTTTTCAAAACAACAGGGGCTAAAGTGCAATTTTGCACCCCCGTCGCCGGAAAAGTCATGTCTCGCCGGAGACGACGTTCCCGGAATCCTCATACATCCACAAGCTCCGGATTTAATCTACAATTCACCAGGAATCTAACCATACCATTCAATCACACAGATAACCCCTGAATAGGCCGGAAAATGGCCAAGAAGTTTGCCGGTTTCCGGCGAACTCGACGAAAGTTTCAAAACACAACTCCCTTCGATTCACGAATCCTCTGTTAACGAACTATATACCAATCGATTGTAAATTTCATAAGGAACACAACCCACTATAATTCAACAGCTATTAACCCCTAGATCAAAAAGCCCTAAATTTCAATTAAGAACATTCATACGGGTTATAAACCCTAATTTCAAAATTCGAAAATCAAACTCAATTTTGAACATGTTATTGAACTCCAAATCAGTCATATGACATATGAAAATCATCAGGAAAACAAGCTCTACAACATGCAATCATCAAATCATCCAAACAATCATCCGAACAAAAATTCATATTTTTAATTAAAATAATTCAAAAATAAATAAAATTATAGAAAAATAACCTTGATTTCTGCAAGTGTATAGATAACAGATTCTGATAGAGCTCGTCAAGACCTTTGTTTTGGTTACTCAAGCTTTCCAAACTGAATTCAATAACACCTCCAAAAGCTTGTTTGATTCTTGAAAGTTTATATGAATATATAGATTTTCACTGTAAAATTATAGAATTACTGTTTGCAAATGATTTTCGGTACGTAATAAAATTCGGTAAAGGCTATTTATAATTACGGTAAATTAGTATCCCGTTGGATCATTCCGGATATAAAATGATACATTTATTTATAAAAACTGATCCAAACGGTACCGGTTTTCGAGATAATTAGCCAAACCAGTACAATTTGTACTGCGGTCTTGGTCTCAGCGCCTGGTTACACGTATTACGAGGTGATAATTGTGATAGTTTAATAAAAAGATCCCGTTTATCAAAAATACGAGTTTTATTGATTTACCGAAACGAATAATGTATCGAAAATATTGCGCCAGGACCCGCGCAGGACAAACCGTACGCCAGATCGAAAAAGTTAAAACATGAAAAATGCTCAGAATATTGCAATTAGGTTAGGAAGAGTTTCGGGTTATAAAAAATGTAAAAACGGATGACGTCGGTTGGTTCCCGATTGTATAAAATAGTTTTTAAATACTCGGAAAAAGATTTTATAAAATCCATATATTTCCTATAAAATCATAAATCAACATAAAAATAAATAGGAAGATATGACAATTATCTATATTTTATTTTGGACATATAAAAATTAAAATACTCAATTAATATTATTTTTAAACATCCAAACACATTTAACAATTAACAAATAATTCACAGAATAAATACTGAACATACATAATAATTAATAATTACACGATATATCCCAGATATTACACTTGATGCAAGAAAAGAGAGATCGTGAGAGAAAAGCAGGTGTATGAGAAATAAGGGTGGACATCATTGTTAGTGAGTCAATGAATATCAATGAGGCAAATAGAGAGGATCTATCTCAGCATAGTCAAGCTTTTATAGATTCCACCTCTTTGGATACTGAGACATTTACTCATCCTGTTCCAGCATATCAACCTTTGGCTGGACAGGGCAATAAATGCATAAAGGATACTGAATTTGGTGCACACTACTCAATCTGTGCAAAGGGCAATGGATGCCATCACAGCTATGCCTTCTACAGCTGGTGATGACATAGACTATGAAGCTGGTGGATCAGAAAAATTATTTGGTGATGATAGTGAAGAGGGGTCACTGGACATAGGGGTAAGTAGGCCCTAGTTCCAGATCTGGTATGCCATCTTGGGCATTTTCAAAGCAACGTGATGAACATTATTTCAAGACCACCCTCATTCAACTCATAAGTCAGATATAATCTGCTCTTCAATCCGCAACAAATGCCAGCACCAAGAAGCTCCTGCAAGCACACCTTGCTTCTCTTCAATTACAACAAATCCAAGGCTTTCAACACAATCAGGATGTCACTTCTATCAAAAGTGAGATTGATTAAATGAAAAAGGACATTTCTGAAATATTGGATGCTAAACTTCCAGAAGCAACCATGATTGATATTAAGAGACAGCTAAGGAAGAACTCAGATCTTGCTACTCAAGTGGATTCCTTGGATAAAAGAATGACTGTTATGGAAGCTTCTTTAACATCTATTCATCTACATCAAGCACGGTAAACAGACTTGCTCCAAAAGCTAGCGACATCACAAACCTCTTCCTCTACTCAACTTGCTGATAACAAAACGGGGGAGAAAGAAAGTGCTACTGTCCCACTCAGTCAAGAGGGATCAAGGAGTGAGGGGGAGCAGAAAGTGCTAAACATCCAAGTCAGCAAAGTAATTGTGCCAACAATTGCTTTCACAAAGCCACCAGCCATGGACAGTATTGATATCATAAATCTGGCAGCAGCAAAACTAAACAAAGATGACAAACTACTAAAGATTAATGTAGCAGCAGCTGAAAAGGAGTTGAAAGAAAAGTGGAAGAAGATAGATGCATAAATTCAACAAAAGTTTGGGCCAATTCAGAAGCCAGACAAAACATTCATTCATCACTCTCAAGTCAAGAACATTTCTGTGAATGAAATGAGTATGAATTATCTGGAAAAGGCCAAACATCTTGCATCAAATCTTCAAAAGCAGATTTCATCATGAAGCCTAAAAGAAACTACTCAAAGTTTTCATAAAAGAATCCTATGGATACTGTGTATGAGACACCTAGGCCAGATGAAAAGAAGCTGTTGGCTAGGTCAATTGCCTTCTATAAAGATCCAGCTGATTCAGCACTTAAAAGAAGATTAGCCAAGATTTACAGAAATGGTAAGGAAATTTGTGTGGTGGCTGGTCACCCCATGTTTGTGGAAGCTAAGAAGGAAGAGAAAAAAAGGATCAGGCAAGAAAAGAAGTAAGCTGCTCTGGATGCTAAAAAGCTTAAACAAAAGAAGAAGCAAGCTTCTATCTTGGCCAAGCTTCAAGCTGTAAAAACCACAACAGAAATTCCTGCACAACCAACTGTAATTACTGAACCTAAGGATCAGATAAAGCAAGAAGAACCACAGCAAAAAAGAAGATTCAGATACAAGCTCCATTCCAAGAGAAAATTGGACTTTAATAATGAAGAAATGGAAGACAATATTCCTAAAAAGTCCACAACTACAACTCAAGCATCAAAACCCTCAGTGGCATTTGAAGAATTCAAGGTGGTGGATCCAACGAGGAATATACATGGTGAGCCCATAATTTTTAAGGATTAGCCAGTGGACTGGGATAGTTTGCCCATTCCTGAGCTAAACTTTCCCATCTTCAAGACAAAGAAGACAAAGACAAGAGCTAGCAAGAAAGTGAAACCAGTGATTCTCAAATCCAAGACCCTAGTCAAATCTAAATCCACAGTCAACGAAGGGGATATGTTGTACATCTGTGAAATCAAAGAGTTTTCTGACATTAACTTCTAATTAGATGAACTGGAAGAAGTTAGAGGAATTGATGCTCACAGACATCTCCCTAAAAGACTGGTATTCAAATACAAGGGAGGAAAATAAATCATATGGCCACTTTACAGGATCCTTCTAGAAAGCCAGTCTGCTCTAATAAAGATCTACTCATCATTCAAAAAGAACTCTGGGTACCATGTTATTGCTAGAAGATTAGTTCTAAAGAATATTGAGGAGCTGAGGAGTAATAGAGCCAAAGATGCACTTCCAAAAACCTTATCTATTCCCTTCACATGAAAGAGAGTGCATTTGAGGCCTTATTGGTTGATGGAATTCAGGGATGAAAAAGGATTAGAATATTTTTCAGATTGGAGGACCAGTTGAGTATCTCTAGCAATGAGACTCTATTGGAAATGCTAGATCTCTCAGAAGCTGATGAACTTGAATTCCACAGACAACTCCAAAACCAGATAGAAGAGATCAACAGGAGGCTTGGGAGGAAACCTAGACAATCAAGGAAATAGACTTATCTTCTCAGACTAGAGGAGCACCTTGATAATGATTGTGAGATATTATTTGTATACTTTGCATTGTTCAATTTTCAGTAAATTTTATAGCACTTATCAGTTTTATCTACTATTTTCAATCTGTATTTTTAGAAGTGTTTTGTTATCATCAAGTTTTTCTTAATTTATGGCTATAATTCCATTAGACATAAATTGGGGGAGATTGTTTGGAATATGTCGTGAACTTGATGATAAATCATACAAAACACCTTAGTAAATTTAACTTAGTGAATTTTGTAGCACTCGACGGATGATCAAATATAGTCCCGACGGATGATTTAATATAGTCCCAATGGATAATAATTTGACATCCATCGAGTGAGTAGCTTATGTAATAATAAGTATTGTAGTACATTTCTGCAAACAACTTTGTGTAGATTCTGTAGTAGCATATGAGTCATGTTGACTACTAGTAGATATACATAATAGGTTGATTAATTGTAAATATAATATGTCTTGTAATTCTGCATAAGTGAAATGGAGTCAAGTGTCAAATAGCTACCCGACGGATGATCAACAAAGCTACCCGACGGATGATCAACAAAGCTACCCGACGGATAACAAGCATGTACCCGACGAATGATCAATTCAAATATCTGTCGACGGTGACAACACAGTCACATGCGTTGGGTGTTTGAAAAAGGAATGTGGCAGCCTGTTTAGCAGGAAATTGAGAACAAAGAAGCATTACCATTTCCATGCTATTATGAAGATATTCAAAGATGCTGGAATAGAGTAATGAAGTAGCATGGAGTTAGACTTGATATGTTTTGTTTTATTATCATGTCTTATTACCATGTAAACTTGGTGATATATAAACCAAGTGTAGCAAGTAGAACAAACAACTAAGCAAACACATTTAGAAGAGAAATAGAAAAAGTTGTACTTGTCAAGAATTTCTCTGTAGTTTGTTTGTTCAACTTGTAAAGCAGTTGTGAGCCAATTTGAGCTTCACAGAGTTCTCAAATCGATATATATATATACATATACATATATATACATATATATATATCAATATACATATATATATACATATATATACATATATATATATATATATCTGGTGGATACATTCAAATCCACCAGAAAGTTTTAAAGACTTGTGTTTTTATTACTTTGTGTTTGATTATTTAATCCTTTCATTCCGCACTTTGCAAATCAAACACTGTTATATATTTATCAAGGTAGAACAGTTTTTAATAAATCTAAAAAAGAAGCCAGAATTACATTCAACCCCTCTTTTGTAATTCTTGTTGTATTGTTAGGGAATAACATATGTCATATAGTAAGAACCCTGAGTACTGCACATAACTGTTTTAAGTTAATTACCATTCCATTGTATAATTTATCGATGAAATCACAAATTCACACTTTGATGTATAAACTTTATACAACCTGTCAATAGTATAATTTAAATTTCATACCATAATTTGATTGATTCACTACATAATGTGTTTTATTTAAAATATAATTATCTTACAGAGTTACCAAGTAACTGATCAACCAACAACAAATGATTTGTTATTAATATCCAAAAAAAATCAGCATTCTGATTTTAACCTTGTCCTTATTCAAATATATAAACAATCAAACTGAGATCATACATCAAATATAACAGACTAAGTCACTTTTCTCAACAGTTCATAGCCTTGAAGCAAAGAAATTGAATTAAGTTAAACTGGTTTAGTGATTTAGTCCATCAAAATTTTCATGCACCAGAGTCGATAATAAATGACTTCTGACTTCTTAATGTAATTAACCAAAACCAAACTGATTCATCACTTAATCAAATTAAGTACAAATAATCCCACTAATACATAAATGATATCTCAGATAATCCAACAAAATCGAGTTCAACATTTAAGTCAAGATAAATCTATCAATACACAACTGATAACTCAGATAATCCAACAAAATCGAGTTCAATATTTAGTCAAGATAAATCTATCAATACACAACTGATAACTCAGGTACTCACTAAAACAGTTCATGCACAGGGATTAAAATCATTTAAAAAAAACTTTGTTTAATTTAAATAAAACAACGAACCAGAACTCAACTAACCAAGCAATCCAAAGTTCAATCACCCAAATAGTCTACTTCGAATAGCCCAATTAGTCACATAATGTTAAGCCCTAAAAAAATCATACATGAGTCCATGGCCTTAAAGCATTCATGGATACTTACCAGACTCAACTCGTCTGACCCCGAGTTGAGTGACTCAGTGAGTTAACTCGATAACTCGTTTGAGTTGACTCAACTGAGTCGAGTCAATTTCTTCACCAAACTTCATTTCTTTGCTCGATCTTCCTTTATCTCGCTTAGTTTCTTCGATTATTCTGCACAAAACACTCGAATTCGAATGAGGGTTTTTAAAAATAAAAGGTTTTTAATTGAAATAAACATATATATATATATATGTGTGTGTGTGTGTGTGTGTATATGAACCGAAGTGAACTTGATCGAAAATCACTTTGATTTTACCAACCCAATCGAGTGAGAGATTGATTCAATTTGTTCTAGTAATTGAACCGTGTGAATATCGTGTATAGTATGTGAGAACTAAGAGTGATCGAGATTTGATCAAAAATACTGAAGAACTCATCGGAGAAGAGAGAAAAATAACTGAGTTTTTCAGAGAGAAACGAGAGAGAATGAGAGGTGCACACGAGCCTTGTACAGTAAACCCTAAATGGGTGTATATTTATGTATATGAACGGCTAGGATTAGATCCTAATAGAATTAGACGGTATAGATTTTAGGATTATAAGAAATGGGTTTTGGGTTGGATATTTTTGGGCTGTAAGTAAATAGAAGGCCCATTTAATTTTAAACTGATTTTGGGCTTTAGATTTAGCAATTGGGCTGGGTTGTGGCTAAAATAAAAATAGAAAGTAATTTTGTTATTAAAGAAAATAATTAGAAACTATTTTCGAATAAATGTTTATCTATATATGTATATTTATTTAGAGGATAATTTTGATATTTTAATGAGTAATAATATTTAATTTATTTTAAAATAAATTTTTTTCAATGCACTTAGTCCATATAATTTCTCAAAATCCGATCAATAAATAATATTGATAAATCTGAATTATTGAGAGAATTAACAGATAGCTGGAAAAGATTATTTTTTATTTTAAAAAAGATATATAAATATTTACACACAATATAAATAATATATTTAGAGAATATATTATTTATTTTAAATATTCCAACATTCCTAAATCCAAACGGAGTTTAGTGAACCTGTCAGAATTTAATAGTTTTGTAAAGGTGTCAGCGATGTTATACCTAGTTTCAATATGAGTCATTTTTATATCGCATTTGTTGACATGATCACGTAAAAAATGATGTCTCACATCTATGTGTTTGGATCTAGAGTGCAACACAGGATTTTTACTTAAATCAATAGCACTCGTATTATCACATAAAATAGAGATTACATCAAATTTTGTGTTATAATCTGCCAATGTTTGTTTCATCCACAGTATTTGTGCACAACATTTGCCAGCATCTATATATTCAGCTTCAGTGGTGGATATAGACATAGAATTTTGTTTTTCTGAAAATCATGAAACTAAACATCCACCCAGAAACTGACACGTACCACTTGTACTTTTTTTGTCGACTAAATGTCCAGCATAGTCTGAATCAGAATATCAGGTCAAGTCAAATGGTATTCCTTTAGGATACCAAAGACCAATATTCATGGTACCTTAAAGATATCTCAATATCCTTTTTACTGCGAATAAATGATATTCTTTTGGTTCTACTTGAAATCTAGCACAATTGCAAACACTATATTGTATATCGGGTCGACTTGCGGTAATATATAATAGTCTACCAATCATTCCTCGATATTTCTTAGTGTCAACGGGAATTCCTTTTGGATCCTCCATTAGTTTGTCAGATGTTGACATAGGTGTGGAAATTGGTTTGCAATTTTCCATTTTAATTTTCTTTAGCATTTCATTACAATATTTTGATTGTGAAATATGAATGCCCTCGTCATATTATCTTATTTGCAATCCCAAAAAGAAATTTAATTCACCCATCATACTCATCTCAAATTATTTGCTCAAATAGTCAGAGAATTCTTTACATAGTGCATCATTTGTTGAACCAAATATAATGTCATCTACGTATATTTGTACAAGCAAGATATCATTTATTTGTGTCTTGTGAATAAGGTTTTATCAGCTGTTCCCATTTCAAAATTATTTTCTAACAGGAATTTGCTTAACCTTTCATACCAGGCTCTTGGGGCTTGTTTTAATCCGTATAGAGCTTTGTATAATTTGTATACGTATTAAGGATGTATTGCATCTTCAAAACCGGGAGGTTGTTTAATATATACTTCTTCTTCTAGTATCCCATTTAAGAATGCATATTTTACATCTATTTGATATACTTTAAAATCCATATGACATGCAAAAGCTAATAGCATTCGAATTGACTCAATTTGTGCTACCGGTGCATATATTTCATCAAAGTCTATACCTTTCATTTGAGTATAGCCTTGTGCAACCAGTCTAGCTTTATGTCGAACAACAGTTCCATTTTCATCTAACTTATTTCTAAATACCCATTTAGTTCCAATTATGAAAGTATCTTTGGGTTTTGGAACAAGTTCCCAAACTTTGCTACGAGAGAATTGGGTTAATTCTTCTTGCATTGCAGAGATCCAATATTCGTTTAACAAAGCTTCTTTAGCGGCTTAGGTTCTATTTGTGATAGAAAACTAAGGTGATTCACAACGTTTTGAACTTGTGACCGCGTTTGAACTCCTTTACTTAAATCTCCTAGAACATTGTCCAAAGGATGACTTTTAATGTTTGGAACATCTTTAGGTGGTTCAATATCTGTTTCTAATAATTCTAGTGGATTTGTTGGAGATGATGAGCCAAATTCTACATTTTTGAATTATCGAATAATATTCTCAATATTGTCTTGTGTGACATCTTCTTTGTCTACAAGATCTTTGTATTTAAGTGATGGTTTTGATTCATCAAAAGCTATGTTCATTGATTCTTCCACCACTAGAGAATTTAAATTAAATACTCTATAAGCTTTGCTATTTATTGAATATCCAAGAAATATACCTTCATTTAATTTTGGATCAAATTTTATAAGGTAACCTTTTGAGTTTAATATATAGCATTTACTTCCAAATACTCTAAAGTAATTAACTTTATGATTTTTACCAAAATAAAGCTCATATGGAGTCTTTTGTATTATAGGTCTTAATAAGACTCTATTTAGTATATGGAATGCAGTAGACATTGCCTCAACCCAAAAATATTTAGGACAGCGATATTCATTTATCATTATATTTGCCATTTCTTGTAATGTTCTGTTCTTCCTTTCAACTACTCTGTTACATTGAGGAGTATAAGGAGCAGAAAAGTTATGAGTCATACCATTAGTTTCATAAAAACCTGTAAAGTTTGAATTTTCAAATTCTTTACCATGATCAGTTCTTATATAGACTATGGTATTATTTTGTTGGTTTTGAACTCATTTGCATAGAGAAAAAAAAGGTTCAAAGCATCACTTTTGGTTTTGAGGAATTCTGTCCACGTAAATCGTGAATAGTCATCAACTACCAAAGTATATGAATATCCTCCGAGACTTTGTACTGGGACTGGACCGATAAGATTCATGTGTAAAAGCTCAAGAGGTTGTGAGGTAGATACCATAAATTTTGTTTTATGAGAGGCTCATATTTGTTTGCCAATTTCATAAGCTTCATATATGTGATCCTTTTTATAATTTAATTTTGGTATTCACCGTACATGTTCTTTAGTTGATATATTTTTGATCAACTTCATGTTTGCATGTCCTAATCTTCGATGCCACAACCAAGGGTCATCTATAGTAGTGATTAGACATATATTAATATGCTTACTCATGTCACATGTATAGGCATTTTTGTCTCGAGGACATGTAAGGACTAATTTTCCATCTTTGTTAAGAATAATACAATGAATAGGATAGAAAATTACCTTATTTCCATTATCGCAAAGTTGACTTATCGAGAGAAGGTTGTACTTTATTCCTTTGACTAGTTGTACGTCGGATATCTTGAAGTTCTCGTTCCCGATGTCACCGATGCCAATAATGATACATTTACTGCTATCTCCGAACATGACACTTCCAGCAGTGACCTTTTTAATGTTGTTCAAGAGTGACTTATTACCGGTCATATGTCTTGAACATCCACTATCAAGGTACCACAAGTCTTGCTTAGCAGTAAGACAAACCTACAAAATAGATCAATTAAATACATAGGTACCCTTTTGTCTTGAGAGTCCTGGGGTTAGTATATTATAAGTAATATTTAAATTTGCATTGAAAAATCTAGGCATCGGATAATCATTGTTATTCACATAGAGATTTCTAGATGCATCATTTCTAATATTATAAAGTGTTTCCCATGGATATATGGTATTTAATTTTGATCTTCTTGTTCTAGCATAATTTTTAGAGTTTCTATGTTGATATATTATGCTTCTATCATTTGGATAATACACATTATTTGAAAGATACCATGATATATTTGTTTATTATCTTCAAACCTTATAGTTGGTTGAAAGAATTTAAATCTAGGTTGCCTTTGATTGTTATTAGCTACCTTACGATGGAATACATTCTTTTCAACATTTTTGGATGACTTATATCCTTTTTGTACCCATATATGCTTTCCTTTAAATTCACCACTTATAAATTTACAATATGAAATGGTATGTCCGTGTCTATTGCAAAAAGAACATGTAAATTAAGGTGATCTATGAGCATTACTTTTAGTTGGTTCATGGTGTTGAACAACTTTCTTTAATTGAACATTCTTATCATATCATAAACCTTCATTGTTAAAGGAATTTTTAGAATGTACCATTTTATTTAATATCTCATTGCCTTTTGTAAATCTTTGAATAACAATTTCAAGATTTTCTTTTTCTTTGTTTAAGGCATCAATCTTGTTACTAAGGAATATTTCTTGATCCTTAACTTGAAAAATGAGCTTGAAATTTTTTTGTTTTAACCGTTGAGCTTCTTATTCTAGATCTTTTCTTTAGGCTCATTGGTTTGTAGTAGCTCTTTTTCTTTTTCAAGATTTTTTATTTGAGATTTAAATGTTTAACTTCTTGAATGAGTGACTCGTTTTGTATTTTTAAGCTCAACAATTCAACATGAAGTTTACAAATATTTTCATTTATTTATAACTTCTCATTTTCCATTTCTTCAGATTGGAAAATTAATGACACATTTTCCACTTCTAGTTTGAGAATATTTTCCTTGTGAGTATTATTCTCAATTTTTAGTAAGTGGGTTTGATTATTTAGAGATGAAATTTCATCTTCATATCAGACTTTTGGGTCCATCATTCGAGTAAACTCTTTACTTTGATTATAATGTATTTCCTCGAGTTTCATTTTCTCGGACCATAATAGATTATGTCTTTTGTCAATATCTTTATACTTGTTGTTAATGTTTATCACAAGTTCAATTAAATCATGATTATTCATATCTACAAGATTTAAATTAGATTCATGTAATTGAATGAAGTTTGAAGAAAGGGTTACATCTTGATTTGAAGTGGAGATTTCTTTTAAAGTAGATGCATCCCCGATAGCCATCAAGCATAGATTCACAATTTCTTCACTAGCTTCCGGAGCTTCTTCAACTACACTTAAATCCCACCCGTTCTCATCCACGAGAGATCGTCCTTTTATAAGTTTAGGACATTCTCATTTAAAGTGACCGGGTTGTTTACATTCATAACACACCTCTTGTATTTCCTTCATTTTTTGTTCTTTTTGTTTGGGAGGAGTGTAAGCAGGAGTGTTATTATTATAGACATTAGTATTTTGCATACCTTTGCCTTTATTATAGCTCGTTGACGGAAAATTACTCTTATAGTTAAGAGTGTAATTTTGAGAGTAATTTGTCCTTCCATTAGAGTTAAAAACTCTTTGTTGATTATTTGATTTAAGGAAGCCTTTTTTGTATCTTTGAGCTTTGCTTTGAAGCACACGACGTAGTTGTCTCGTAAGTAAAGTAATTTCGGTTTCATCGAGATTTTGGATTTCTTCTTTTAATTCATCATCGTTTTCCTCTTCATCTATAAGTATAGATTTTAAAGCCATGTTTTTCTTTTTGTCTTCCACTTTTGGAATGAATTTTACTTGTAAATTATCTTCTTCGTATGCATGAGGATTTCTAAATAGATTATCTAGTTTGTAATCATTGAGATTGTGCATCTCTCTGATTGTGGTTACTTTAACCTTCCAACTTGGAGGTAATGATTTAAGAACTCTTCGGTTCTTTTCATTTTGTGTATAATTCTTTCCGAGTTGAAATAGTTCATCGACAATCCGAGTGAATCTAGTTTCCATGTCGATGATATTTTCTCCTTCTTGGAGTTTAAAGTTCTCGTATTCTTGGATCAAAGTGTCCATTAGAGAATCTTTTATAACAGTGGTTCCTTCGTAGGTAACCACTAGTTTATCCCATATTTCTTGTGCTAACTTGCAATTATTTACTCTTTTATATTCTTTTTCAGCAAGTGCACTTGTGAGTACCATTTCTGCCTTAGCAGCTATATTCATTTTTCTTCCACTATTGCATTATATTCACTAACCTTCTTTTCGATGATGATGTCATCAACCATTTTGGTAGGAATTATGACTCCATCTTCTATGGTCATCCAAACTCTGACTCTTACGATCTAGCATAAATGTGAAACCTCATTTTTCATGTTGAAAAGTTGGTGCCGTCAATTAGAGGAGGGCGAGAGCTAGATAGACCTTCATCACATCTAATGGTATTTAGATAAGCCATTTCGGATCACTTTTTGTTGTGCCTGTAAATCTGCAAATTACTTAACAAACACGTTAAAAAGCACTGCTCTGATACTAATTGTTAGGTCCCGTAAAAGGGCTATTGTAAGCTAGAAGGGGGTTAAATATTTAAAATGGGATAAATATTTTTAAAATGCCATAATAATTTTTAAATTGGTAATTAAGCTAAGGAAAAAAATACAAGGAAAAAAATACCACATGAGAGATTTATCCTGGTTCGCGATTGCGCAACCTCTAATAGATTCGCTCACCCCTACGTCCAGTCCCCGAGCTCCTCTCTAGGACCCGAGTTTTTCCCTTAAAATAACCTTGCTCTTTACGTAGGCGGAGAAGCCTTTACAACCCCATAAATATTTGTCTTGGTGCGTAACTTCGGGTTACCACCTCAAAATAAATGTGCAAACCTACACAACCTATCTTAGACAATAACACCCTGTTATTTCTTCAAAGTTGATTAGAACCCTTGGTGTATTCTTTGTCCTTCTAAGCTTTTTCCAGTCTTGGATCTCAGTAGTTAGTCTTGGGTCTTTCCTCTTCCTCACGGTGCGAAGACTACTAACTCCCCGTTAGTACGTCTAGGACTTGGGTCTTAGAACGAGGATCACCTCACTATACTTCACATCACTGCAAAATGAAGAAAACAATATCTACGAAATAATACCTGTTATAGATAAAAAAGAGTTTGGACTAGTAAGATACTTAACTAGATCGGATGACGTACTAATATTCTTAAAAGAATAGTAATGTATACTTTTCTTTAGATTAAATGAATGTTAGAGTATACTTGGTATTACTTCATTTTGAATAATATATCTTATTTCCGAAGTAATAAATATATCAAGTCCTTGGTGAAGCGTTACTGCTTTCGGATCTTTGATAAAATAATTTCTCATTTAATATAGTCGTATGGAGACTTTTATAAATCGAGAACGTTACTCTTATTCTTTAACTATTTACACTTATAAAATATTTGGCCGAGAGAATAAAATATGCGTAATTTAAACAAATTATATCACAAAATATAATAGCAGAGTTTAAATTATATTAACACAATTTATATGTGTATATATATAATACGATATAAGCTTTAAGTTTTTCCCACGAAACACTGAAGATGCTAGTAAGGGAAATCGCTTAATTCTTATACGATTATGTATATACTTATAATTACTTAAAAGCTTTAAGATCTTCCCACGAAACACTAGAGGTGCTGGTAAGGGAATTCACTTAAATCTTTTAACTAAATATAATAAATATGTATATATAGATATATATAATATAAGCCTTAAGTTTTTCCCACGAAACACTAAAGGTGCTAGTAAGGGAAGTCGCTTAAGTCTTGTTAAACAATTATAACAAATATATCAAAATATGGACACAATAAGTGAGTTTAAGTTAAAGAATAAAATGTTAGCTTTGTAATTTAATTCCCCCAAAAAACACTAAGGTGCTAGTAAGGAATGTAAACCAAGCGTTGTATGAAATTATCACTTCGTGCTAGAAGTGTATAATTTGTCGAATCTTTGTTCGATTAAAACAATCCTTATACAGATTTGTTTTTCTTCAAGTTATTATATATAAGAGTTTTTAGAGATGAAGAGAAGGTGGTACTAAGCTTCTTATATGAATATTGAGTGTGGTCGGTTAAGACTCGGACAAAAGCTAAGAGGTTTACCACTTTTAAGAGATGAACGGAAAAGTTCGCCGGAAAAATTTGCTGGAGGTTCGGCCGGATTTCGGCTTGTTGGTCGAACTGGGGCAGCCCTTATGGAGGCAAGAAAGTGGTATGGATGAGCTTTTCTTGGGTTGATGGAGCTTGGTTGGTGGAACTAAGCTTGAAGATCAAAAACCTTGAATATATGATATGTATTTATGAGAGAGAAGGTTTTTGAGATGAAGTATTTGAGTTTGGATTTTAGAGAGTGTTTAGAGAGAATACTTCTTAAAAATTCCCAGAAATTAATTAGCTCTTAGCTTGTGTAAAAAATGGTGGGGGTGTGTGTTTATTTATAGAAGAGATTAGGTGAAGGGAGTGGCTGAGATTAAGTTAAAATGAATGGTGGATGAAGAGAGTGGTGTGGATTGATGACATGGATGATAAGGTGTGTTTTTTTGAAACTTGCGTATAAGACAAATAAGAAAAATCCCAGCAACTATTAATTATATAATAATGGATTTTAGCTTTTTCAATTAATCATTAATTACATAATTAATTAAGTAATTAGCACCATTAAATATAACGACTTTGAAAACACTTTGATAAATACAACCAAAAATATGATAATTACCTAAATATCATAATATGACGATCTGAAAGTTTTGGCCAATTTTGGTCAAAGGTAGTTTGGTCAAACGCCCGGTCAAAGTCTTGGTCATCACCCCGAAAAATCACACCCGGACAAAATTTCTCAAAAATTACGAAACTTTAACCATGCATAGAAAATACCATTTAAGTGAAAAATATTAAGTTTAAAGATTTTCTAGCAAGTGGAAGTATTTTATTTGAATTTAAAATGATTAAATCAGGGTTTAGTTCTAAATAAAATCTAAACGATCTTTTATGAAAGCAGATAGATTTTGTTGGCTCAGTTTGGGCTATAATAAATACTTAGAATATATTTACTTAAATATAAAATATTTTGATAGTGTTGGAAATATTTTTAAGTATTTAAAAGTATTTTCTCCGATAAATTATATATTTGAGATACGAGAGAAAATTACTTTAAAAAATATGAGGAGGGGGATATAATGAGATATTAAAATTCCTATATAAAATATTAATTTCTAAGAGTGTAAAAATATATCTTTGGATTTATAAATATTTATGGAGTGAAAGATATATATTTTATCCCTTTAAAAACATATGTTTTGCAATAAATTTAGCACGAGCCATCTAAAGAATAACCAAGTTCTGATATTCATTTTTCAAACTTGTTGCCTTATTAATATTGCAAGAGAGCCTAAGAAAGATCACATTCCGATAATTATTTTACGATTTCATTGCTTTAGAGTATATTCCTTTAAATATATATTTTGATTTTCAATAAATTGGAATATCTCTTAGATTTATATTTAAAAATATAAATATGTTGAGTGGCATTTATGACACTTTATAATGCTCTAATAAGCTTTGAATTGATGCGTTTGTACTCAAGTTGTTAAGTGTTTTAACGTGTTTTCGAGTGTTTTTGCATTTCAGACATTATCAAGGTAATCATGTGAATTAGCATTGTTTTGGGGCTAATTTGGTGTCAAGGTGGAGTTGGAATAAAACTCGTTGAAAGTTGGCTCAAATCTACAAGAAAAATGAAGAAGTCAAGTTCTGGCAGAAGCCCAGCGTGCCCGCGCTGATCAAGCGCGCGGTCGCGCCCGCGCTGATCAAGCGCGCGATCGCGCCCAAAGTACAGAAAGCTAGCGCGCCCGCGCTGATCAAGCACGGGGTTGCGCCGTGTCGGGATGACAGAATCCTGTTTCTACTTGGTTTCTGAGAGAAAGAATTCTACACTGCATGGGGCTACTATATAAGCAACTTTAGGTCATTTTTAATAAAAAAAAAAAGAAGCCAGAGACATATCAAGGAGAGTCATAAGAAGACCGTATTAGCACAATTCAACGAAGACGAAGAAGATCTTGTTTTTACTTGTGAATCTTTATTTTAAGTTGTAATTTGGATGCTAGTTTTCTTATTTCTAAACCTTATTCTTGTTTCGTACTTGGTTATTTATTCGTTATAAAGACTATGTTTCTTATATCATGCTTTCATTGGAACCCATGTTGATGATGAGTCCGGTCATGGGCTAATCGTTATCGTGGGATTCTAGCGGATTTATTTATGGATTTCTTTAGTTAAATTGTTGATGCCTTAGTATGTGGTGATTGTATGATAACCTAGTATTGGTTGTGCGTATTCGTCTTATGAGCGTCGCGAACTTATAAGATAGTGTGTTAATTCTTAATGAAGCGAAAGTGAATTTAAGGATTTAGAACTTTCCATCCTAGCATAGGTTCATGTAATTGTTATGCATGATTCGTGGGTAATTTTAACCATCTTACTTGCCCTGTGTAATCAAGATAGATAACTTGTGCTTAAACTGTTATGTTGTCAAACTCTATAGATATATAGGATCTCAATATAATTGGTGTCAATTCAGCTTCTATCTCTATTTTGGATGTCTGGTAGTATGGTACTCGTGCAACGAAAGTTGGCGTTTATCAGTTTCGTGTTGTCTGATTAGTGTCATCACCATTGCATGCTAAAGTTAAGAACAATAAGTCTATTGAATGAAGTATTTAATGAAGTTCGAATCTCATGTTTGTCATATATATTAATTCAGTTAATCTTATTCTCTTAGTTATAATTGTTAGTTTAATTCTTAGTTATAAACAACCTCAATTTGTTATTGTCTTAGCATTGAATACTAACCATACATTGTTGCTTAAGTATAGATTTATTAGTTAACCAATGTCAGTCTATGTGGGAACGAACTTGCTAATTTGGTGTCAAGGTGGTGTTGGAATAAAAGCTCGTTAAAAGTCGGCTCAAATCTACAAGAGAAAAAGAAGAAGTCAAGTTCTGGCAGAAGCCCAGCGCGCCCGCGCTGATCAAGCGCGCGGCCGTTCCCAAAGTACAGAAAGCCAGAGTTGATGTGTATTTTTAGATGTTCGTTCTCAGGGAAGGACTGATATCAACACCAATTTTAAGTCTTTTATCTCTTACAGTTCAGAAGTGTGGAGAATAATTTTGTGGGTGTTTTAACTATCCACTAATTTAATCTAATAAACAAATAAAAGTTATATTAGATATAACAGAGAAACAATCCAAGAATAAGGGTTCTTCAATGGCTATCATGAATGTCTAGTTTGTGTCTCTTGTTTTGTTAAAAACAATCCTTCTAATGTTTATAAAATCCTCTCCCAAGGTAGATTATAGTGCCTACAATTATCCCTTGAAAGCCACTCCCATGGTCCTACAAAGTACAATTATAGACTATTAAAAACCAAGGACCACATGTTTCACAATTTGCATATTAATTTCCCGATCCAATACTTAAATTGTGTCTATCATATCATGTACTAGAATTACAACTCCTCTCCCGATTTATTATAATTCCTATAGATACAATCAAAAGTTCGCGACTCCCTCAATTGTGTTAAGCCCTCAATGAAAGATTAACAATCACAAGAAAATCACAATACAACTAAATAAACACAACAAGCCAAAGAATACTACCCAACTCTTGGATTAAGGGATTAGCTACTCATGATATATGAAGAAAACAAATATATATTAAAACCACAAATTATGAGTTAAGAATTTGAATACAGAGAATACAACTTGAAAAGTTCCTTTGAAATCTGGACGAATCCCTTCGCTCCTTCTCCCAATCTCGCTCTCTAGCTGCCTCTCTCCCTTCTCTCTTAAGAATAATCGATATCTCTATTCTATTCATATTAAAACCCTAATACATATGCTTATATATACTTGGATGGGCTTTTAAAGGTCATACACGGTAACTAAAAGAGAATTCAAAACAAGTTGGGAAAGCTATTTGATTACAATTTTCGTCAGGTTCAGTCCCTGAACCTCAACCTCAAGTCCTGAATGATATGCTCAGGGCCTCTTCAGAAGAGCTCAGGCCCTGAACTCCTTATTCTTCAAATCTGCTTCTCTCAGGCCCTAAACTCACAAGCTCAGGCCCTGAGGTAAGTGTATTTTCTCCACTGATTCCTTCAGGCCCTGAGCCTCCCAGCTCGAGTCCTAAACTCATCTAAATTCTTCTTTTATCATATACTCTTCTCTTTTGCACCTTGTTCTTCCATAATTTCCAATAATAATAGAAAATTAAGACTTAGCATTCATCCAAGTAAAATAACAACTAGTACTTATTATTTAGGACTAAAGCATCATAAAACAAGGTTAAAAGAAGTATAACATGGCATAAAATATCTATAAATTGATCATGTATTAGCCAGCGCGCCCGCGCTGATCAAGCGCGCGCCCGCGCCGTCTCGGGATGGAAGAATCCTATTTCTACTTGGTTTCTGAGAGAAAGAATTCTACACTATCTGGGGATGCTATATAAGCAACTTTAGGTCATTTTTAATAAAAAAAGAAGCCAGTGACATATCAAGGAGACCCGTAAGAAGACTGTATTAGCACGATTCAACGAAGACGAAAAAGATCTTGTTTTTACTTGTGAATCTTTATTTTAAGTTGTAATTTGGATTCTAGTTTTCTTATTTGTGAACCTTACTCTTGTTTCGTACTTGGTTATTTATTCGTTATAAAGACTATATTTCTTATATCATGCTTTTATTGGAACCCATGTTGATGATGAGTCTGATCATGGGCTAATCGTTATCGTGGGGTTCTAGCGGATTTATTTATGAATTTCTTTAGTTAAATTGTTGATGCCTTAGTATGTGGTGATTGTATGATAACCTAGTATTGGTTGTACGTATTCATCTTATGAGCGTCGCGAACTTATAAGATAGTGTGTTAATTCTTAATGAAGCGAAAGTGAATTTATGGATTTAGAACTTGCCATGCTAGCATAGGTTCATATTATAGTTATGAATGATTCGTGGGTAATTTTAACCATCTTACTTGCTATGTGTAATCAAGATAGATAACTTGTGCTTAAACCGTTACGTTATCAAATTTTATAGACATATAGGGTCTCAATATAATTGGTGTCTATTCAGCGTTTATCTATTTTGTGGATGTTTGTTAGTATGGTACTCGTGCAATGAAAGTTGGCGTTTATCAGTTTCGTGTTGTCTGATTAGTGTCATCACTTTTGCATGCTAAGGTTTAGAACAATAAGGCTATTGAATGAAGTATTTAATGAAGTTAGAATCCCATGTTTGTCATATATATTAATTCAGTCAATCTTATTCTCTTAGTTATAATTGTTAGTTTAATTCTTAGTTATAAACAACCTCAATTTGTTATCGTCTTAGCATGGAATAATAACTATACATTGTTGCTTAAGTGCGTAGATTAATTAGTTAACCAAAGTCAGTCTATGTGGGAACGAACTAGAAAAGATTCTATACTACTTTCGAACTCGTATACTTGCGTGTATTATTAGCACTTGTTTAGCGACCAACAGTGTAACACCCCCAAATCCGGGGTCGGGGATCCGGGTTGTCACGAGTTCCATTTCCCTTAATAACACTCAATCTTAAAAAAACAATCAACTACTCTGTACTGTGACCCCATAATAAACACACACACCACAAGTTATAGTCTCAGAGATGAATATCCAAAAATAACACGAGTCATTTTATTCCAAAATTATATGCCATTACACCTTAAAAGGGTTTCTGAATAAATTTACATTTCTTTGCCATTATTACAATTGATAAAGATACATAAGTCTGGTACATCAAAAGTTGAAAGTCTAGCCTATTGGTAGTTCCTACCTCAGCTACAGCGACATCAACGCCTATAGGAAATTGCGGAACGTTTCCTATCCGCTCGCGAATTGGGAGCTTGGTCCTGTTCATCTTGTCTATCTGATGTTGTGTGATGAAAGAAGAAAACAAGGGTGAGCAACAAGCCCACCGAAATAATATGTATAATAATTAACAATATAATAGCATTCTCATAGTACTCATGAAAGTCTTGGTCAAGAAGAAATGAACCAAACTGATATCTTAACGCGACCAAGTCGCAAAATATTCAGTATATATATACATATATACTTTTCACAATCTTTGAAATCTTCTGACATGTATAATATACACAGAGTTCCAGTTTATAACTATATAAAAATATCGTTGCAAGGTGATCTCATATATCTAACCTTGTCTCAACATTTTTCTGAAAATCTTTGTCATTCATAAGACAATCATTGACTAGATATAAGTTTAAAAGATGAAGTTACAAGATACTCCAATATACTTATATCTTTTCCGAATACTACTTGAACTACCACCGTTCAATGTATAAATAGTTCATTCCATAGATTAAGCTACAAGACAAAACTTGTATAGAATCAATCTTTAAAATATCATCAAAATAAAATGAAGTTACGAGATACTTCATTTGATGCAAACATCATTTTGAAAACTTGACCCTGCCAACACTCAACAATCGCCCAACCGTAGCCTTTCTATCGAAGTGCTCTGGGTAGTGTTGTAGAAATATCCAATTGGATGATGAACTCATTACGGGAGTTTGCCGCATCAGGAAGACCACTTACGATGATCAGTCGTAGTAGTGCAACCCCACCATTTTCTACATGTAGAGGAGAACCTGTCGGATTTACTTGTCAACCGAACACTGGACTCCTAAGGAATGGACCATCTTAGCGGAACTTTCGGGCCATTTGGTCCAATATAATAAGGCTGGGCCGGCGCCACTCGACCACTTACGCCACTCCTAGTTCAGATGAAATCCATGACTCTGAAACGTAAAGCTCGTTCCCTCTTTCCCCAAGTAGAAACTTGTTGATACGGCTCCACCAAGAAGTCGTATCTAGTTGGAAAGGAGAACTCACCGATATTTCCCAGGTGATGCCTGTTAATGGATTAACTTGTTCAAAGAATTTTACTTCCCGAGTGTTGGGTAAGTAATCAAAAATTCTTTTATCAAAATAGCAACCTTGTTGCGAATATACAGTACACCACAGAGCCGGATCCCTCAGGTTTTGAGCGAGTATTTAAATCCCCTTCGAAAGCAGGATCTTAAATATAAAAATAAGTTTTGGGATCCGCTCTAACTTTTAAAATCATTTTGAAACTCGCAAAACATTTTTAAGAATGTTTGGAGTGATGCTGATTTAATAAAATAAATCAGTCCCAATATTTTAGGAAATATCTGAATATTATTATTTAAATAATATTCTCATAAATAATAATCTTTATAAAAATAATTGAAGTAGAAGTTTTAAAACTTATACTTGCAATGAATATTAAATAACCAAAGATATACTTATACGAAAGTACTATCTTTATTTGAATAATCAAAAGTGAGTTTGATCATCGACACATTATTCCTTAATAAAATAAAGAATAATAATTAGTAATTAACTGGAGTCATAAGTCCTCGAATGAATATTCAAAATAATATTCATTAATAAAATAAACGGAGTCATAAGCCCTCGAATGAATATTCAAAATAATATTCATTAATAAAATAAACGGGGTCATAAGCCCTCGAATGAATATTCAAAATAATATTCATTAATAAAATAAACGGGCATAAGCCCTCGAATGAATATTCAAAATAATATTCAATAATAAAATAAACGGGGTCATAAGCCCTCGAACGAATATTCAAAATAATATTCATTAATAAAATAAACGGGGTCATAAGCCCTCGAATGAATATTCAAAATAATATTCAATAATAAAATCAACGGAGTCATAAGCCCTCGAATGAATATTAAAAATAATATTCAATAATAAAATCAACGGAGTCATAAGCCCTCGAATGAATATTCAAAATAATATTCATTAATAAAATAAAGTTATCGAATAAACCTTATTTGATTCATAATTTTAAAAACTATTCATATATATATAAATATATATATATTATACTCGGGAGCATCGACTCCCGGTTTTAGAAAAATGTTCACCTTTGGGTCCCCTCTACTAAGGGTATATGCAATTTACCGCTTATCTCTAGCATAGGTATTATCAACTGAATCAATAGATATATGTATCAAGAATACGAAACAGACATGCATATATACCATATCACATGCTACAATATATCGCAAGAATTTGCTAATTAACCATCATGCATCTATCACAAGATAATGCATATACAAATGTATACATCACAACAACAGTATAACGGGTAGAAAACTTCCCTGAGTGCTCCCGGATAGACTTAAGCTTAGAGTGGGTCCGGTAACCTATGAACAACAACATAAGCCGGAATTAAACCACGGTCGCTTAAGAAACTAGACTTTAACCAATTGAACCCTAACATTTGCTTATGGTCATTTCTACGCTTAACAAATCAAATAAGTCGTTCGAGTACCCTCGGCTCCACCATTTTTAATAAATTAACCGTTACAAATTTTAAGGCGACGCTTTCGTGAATACCCTACCAACTGCCTAGTCCACTTTACACAATTTTTTCATAATCCAATTAGTCATTTAAGGGCCTTAACCAATGTTTCAAAGTAAGGCGAGGGGTAATGGTTCGTTCGCGAAATGCCGTTACTTAAAACGGTCGTTTCTCATCGCTCGTAACTCGGATTTAGGCGAACAACATATCAAAACGAAGCTCGTAACATGAACTATCTAAATATGGCAAAGGTTAGAATCTTACAGTGAGTTCACGGGTCCTAAAGTTCAGAACAGAACAGTTAAGGAAAATCGGGCATTATGACGGTTATGTTTACGCGATTTCCAATTTAATTATCACTCTAAATTCTCATCAATTCACTCACAACCACCAACACAACAATATTCAACCATCATACTAAAACTCAGTCCCCAACTCCAAATTTTACCAATTTATCCAACCAATCAAAGACCCGATATTCAAAACCAATACAAATCCACCAAAACTACTTATAATCAAAGATCAAGCCTTAATACTAACAATGCTTCAATAAAACTTAATGGAATCATAAAATCAAAGCTAGGGTTTGAAGTTTATACCTTCCTTGGGAGGTGTTAAGTTGCTAGGAAACCTTAGGGAGCCTCCTACAAGCTTGATCTTTCCAAAGAAATCAAGAACACAAAGTTAGGTTTTGAAGTTTCTAAAAGTCAGATTTAAAGAAATGTAAATATGAGGGTCTTACCTTGCTTATTTGGAAGAGACTTGTGAACAAGAGTTGTAGGACATCTCAATACCTTTCCAACGAGCTATAGAACACATCATTTGAGTGAGTATTAAAGGAGATATGGTAGTTTTAAGTTGCTACTCTGGTTTTGGCCGAGAGCAAGCTTTCAAGGGGGAGAAAGTGAAATCTTCTTATTTTGCCCTTTGACTAATTGTGTGGTGAATTACTTGGTTGCTTCTCTTTTATTTTAATTAACCATATTTAAAATTTACCATGGTTAAAAACACTTGGCTAATATTCCACCAATTCAAAATATCTACTAGGTCATGCTTAGGTCATCTTGATTATGTCATCCTTT
Organism: Apium graveolens; assembly: GCF_009905375.1. NCBI lineage: Eukaryota > Viridiplantae > Streptophyta > Magnoliopsida > Apiales > Apiaceae > Apium > Apium graveolens. The sequence continues at coordinate 90,284,299 of NC_133652.1, forward strand.
TACACTTGTTTTCTTCTTATTGGTATGATGACATCATCACCCACTAACCTCTTTGATTAACCCCTAATTACTTGGCTAATGACCGCTGATCTGTTATACGGTTCGCTTAACTTTCGTTCTCGTTTATCGTTTGAGGGATCATACCCGGGATCTTATTACTTGGGTTCCCTTAACCTTTCTCAATACATTATATTCCTTTTATGATCCTCTCTTATGATCCTCTCTTATAATCCTTGAATTTAAATCCTTTTAATCATGTTACCTTATACTCAATTCTTTCGGTATCTGGTGGATTTTCGGGAAAAATCAAAGTGTTCGGATTTGGATTCTGACGATCTTTACATACACTTATTTATCATATATAGTACTAATACGATCTCAGAATAACAATAAAAGAACACCTACATAGTGTGGCATGAAAAGTTTTCTTATTCAGCATAATCAGCAAAAAGCACTATTCATAAGGGTTTCAAAAATTCCAAAATTTGGGGTTATTACAAACAGGTTTTTGGCGCCGCTGCCGGGGACTACAGTGTTAATTTATAGTTTATGTGCTTTCCAATAGTGGTCATTAAAGTTCATTGACTCAGACATTGTTACTTATCTGTTTCCTTGTCTTATTTCAGGTACTCTAGCGAGGGTGTATGCATACGCGTTCGCGTACTCGTAAGAGAACACTGGATAAAGCCGAGGAAGAACTTGTGGTGGTTCGAAGGGAAGTTTTCGAAGAAGAAAAGAAGGTAGAAGAAGAAGAGAAAGTCGAGGAACCAGCTTTAGTAGAGATGGGTGATCAAGCAGAAAATCCTAAGGCTTTGATGGACTATTCTCAACTTAAGATTAATGACATTCAGTCTAGCATCATCAGGCCAGCCATCAGGGCTAACACTTTTGAGATTAAGTCAAGCACGATTCAGATGATACAGAACTCAGTTCAGTTAGGGGGTTCTCCTACTGAAGACCCAAACATGAACATCAGGGATTTCATCAAGATCTGCGACACTTTCAAGTTCAATGATGTGACTGAAGATGCTATCAAGTTGCGAATCTTCCCATTCTCTCTGAGGGACAAAGCTAAGTGTTGGTTACATTCTCTACCAGCAGGGTCTATTACCACTTGGAAAGATCTTGCTCAAAAGTTTCTCACCAAATTCTTCCCTATGGCGAAGACTGCTGCAATCAGGAATGCTCTTACTCAGTTTGCTCAGCAAACTGAAGAATCTCTGTGTGAGGCTTGGGATCTATATAAGGAGATTCTAAGGAAGTGCCCACACAATGGCAAGCCTGAATGGATGATTATTAACTGTTTCTATAATGGATTGGGTTCTACTTCCAGACCCATGTTTGATGCAGCTTCAGGAGGAGCCTTGTGGGATAAAAGCTACGAAGAAGCTTATGAACTTATTGAACTGATGGCTGCTAATGAGTACCAGAATCCTTCCCAGAGACTGACTCAGGGAAAGGTAGCAGGAATTCTAGAGTTGGATGCAACAACTGCTATAGCTGCCCAACTTAAGGCATTAACGATGAAGGTGGACACTTTGGCTAATTATGGAGTTAATCAAATTGCTAGTGTATATGAGCTTTGTGTTGGTTCCTATGAGACTGATTATTGCACAATTTCTAGTGAATCAGCTCAGTTCGTGAGCAACTTTCAGCGCTCACAGCAACCTGTGCCAGCCATTTATCATCCCAACAATCGTAATCATCCTAATTTCAGTTGGAGTAACACTCAGAATGCGGTTCAACAGCCTTATCAGCAGTATCCAGCTAAGTAGTACAACCCCCTGGTTTTCAGCAACCGCAATATGCACCAAGAGAACAACTCCAGCTGCAACAAGCTAATAAAAAATCTGAATTAGAGGAGTTGAAGCTTATGTACAAAAGTCAAGTTGTTTCTATCAAGATCTTGGAAAATCAAATTGGGCAAATTACCAATGCCTTGCTTAATCATCAACCTGGTACACTACCTAGTGACACTGAAGTGCCAGGAAAGAGGGAAGCTAAGGAGCAGGTAAAGGCAATCACTTTAAGGTCTGGAAGGGTTGCGAATTCCGAACAAACTCAAGTGTTGTTTGAAGAAGCTGAGGCTGAGAAAGAAGTAGAGCAGCAGGAAGTAGAAGTGGAACCAAGGAAGAATACTGTTGAGCACACTCCTCCTGAGGGTAATACAGGGGAGAAACAGATCTATCCTCCACCGCCTTTTCCTAAGCGGCTGCAGAAGAAAAAGCTGGACAAGCAATTTGAGAAGTTTCTGGAGGTCTTCAAGAAACTTCATATCAACATACCTTTCGCTGAGGCTCTTGAGAAAATGCCTAGTTATGCAAAGTTTATGAAATGTATTCTCTCTCGGAAAGTAAAGCTAGATGATTTAGAGAATGTCGCTCTCAAGGAGGAATGCAGTACTGTACTGCAACAGAAGTTGTCTCCGAAGCTTAAAGATCCAGGAAGCTTCACTGTTCAGTGTACTATTGGAAAAATGTCTTTTGATAGATGCTTATATGACTTGGGAGCTAGCATCAATCTGATGCCCTTGTCAATCTTCAAGCAGTTGGACTTACCTGATCCAAAACTGACTTATATGACCTTGCAATTGGTCGGCCGTTCTATTACATATCCGTGAGGTATTGTGGAGGATGTATTGGTCAAGGTTGATAGACTCATCTTCCCTGCTGATTTCGTAATTCTTGATTTCGAGGAGGATAAGAAGATTCCCATAATCTTGGGAAGACCTTTCTTGGCGACTGGCCGAACCTTGATAGATGTGCAGATGGGTGAGCTCATAATGTGAGTGATGGATCATGATGTAACTTTTAATGTGTTCAATGCTATGAAGTTTCCTATGGAAAATGAGGAATGCCTAAAGGTGGAGTTGGTTGATTATGTGGTCACTTCAGAACTTGATCAATTGCTAAGGTCCGATGCCTTAGAGAAAGCCTTATTGGGAAATTCAGATAGTGAAGATGATGAAGGTGAAGAATAATTGTAGTATTTGAATGCTTCTCCCTAGAAGAGGAAGATAGATATACCTTTTGAATCTCTTGAAATGGAGGAATTGAACAAAGCTCCTAAAAGCCTCAAGCCATCTATTGAGGAAGCTCCCACTCTTGAGCTTAAGCCTTTACCTGAGCATTTGAGGTATGCATTTTTAGGTGATGCATCTACTTTGCCTGTTATTATTGCATCTGACCTTTCAGGTAGTGATGAGGAAAAGCTTCTGAGGATTCTGAGAGAGTTCAAATTGGAAATTGGCTGGACTATAGCAGATATCAAGGGAATTAGCCCTTCTTATTGCATGCTTAAAATTCTGCTAGAGGAAGGTAGTAAGCCTACGGTCGAGAAGCAAAGACGTCTTAATCCAATCATGAAGGAAGTAGTGAAGAAGGAAATTCTTAAGTGGCTAGATGCAGGGATCATCTACCCTATTTCTGACAGTTCATGGGTAAGCCTGGTTCAATATGTGCCAAAGAAAGGTGGTATTACTGTGGTAGCAAATGAGAAGCATGAGCTTATTCCTACACGAACAATCATGTGATGGAGAGTTTGCATGGACTACAGGAAGCTAAACAAAGCCACTAGGAAAGATCACTTCCCATTGCCCTTCATTGACCAGATGTTGGATAGATTGGCTGGTCATGAGTACTACTGTCTACTAGACGGCTATTCGGGTTACAATCATATTTGTATCGCTCCAGAAGATCAGGAAAAAACTACCTTCACTTGTCTATTTGGAACTTTCGCCTTCAGACGAGTTTCTTTTGGTCTGTGTGGTGCGCCAGCCACATTTCAGAGATGTATGATGGCCATCTTTTCTGATATGATTGGCCAGAATGTGGAGGTGTTCATGGATGACTTCTCTGTTTTTGGCGATTCTTTTGATGAATGCTTGCAAAATCTGGGACACGTTCTTAAGAAGTGTGTTTAGACCAATCTGGTTCTCAATTGGGAGAAATGTCACTTTATGGTGCGTCAGGGCATTATTCTCGGGAACAAGGTTTCTAGTAAGGGTCTAGAGGTGGACAAGGCCAAGGTGGGGGTCATAAAGAATCTTCACCCACCTATTTCTGTGAAGGGAATTCACAGTTTTCTTGGTCATACGGGTTTCTATAGGTGTTTCATTAAAGACTTCTCTAAGATTTCAAAGCCATTGTGCAGTTTGCTAGAGAAAGATGTTCCTTTCAAGTTTGATGATGAGTGCCTTGCATCTTTTGATACTTTAAAGAAGAGTTTAATCATGGCACCAGTCATAACTTCACCTGATTGGAATGAACCTTTTGAGATGATGTGCGATGCAAGTGACTATGCAGTTGGAGCAGTTCTTGGGCAGAGGAAGAACAACATATTTCATGTGGTCTATTATGCTAGTAAGACCCTAAATGGTGCTCAATTGAATTATACTACTATAGAGAAAGAACTTTTGGCTATTGTCTATGGTTTTGAGAAATTTCTATCTTATCTACTTGGGACTAAGGTGACAGTTTTCACTGATCACACTGCAATTCGATATCTCATCTTAAAGAAGGATTCGAAGCCTAGATTGATTACATGGGTTCTTTTGCTTTAAAAATTTGAACTAGAGATCAAGGACAGAAAGGGAACTGAAAATCAAGTCGCTAATCATCTCTCGCGTTTAGAGAATCTTGATGCTACTTCATTGGACAAGACAGTGATAAATGAATCTTTTCCCGACGAGCAGCTGTTTGGAGTGCAAGAAGAAAAACCATGGTTTGCAGACATTGTGAACTACCTTGTGAGTAATATCATGCCTCCCGACTTATCTTATGCTCAAAGGAAGAAGTTTCTACATGAAGTAAAGTGGTATATGTGGGATGAGCCATTTCTTTTTCGACAAGAAGCTGACCAAATCATCAAGAGATGTATTCCTTACAGTGAAACGGGGAGGATCTTGCGAGATTTCCATTCAACGGCTTATGGAGGACATTATGGTGGAGAAAAGACAGCAGCTCGTGTTCTTCAAGCAGGTTTCTTTTGGCCGACATTATTTAAAGATGCTCACCAGTTCGTTTTGAAATGTGATCGATGTCAACGTGGGGTAATATGTCTAAGAGTGATGAGATGCCTCTTAATGTGCTTCTAGAGGTTGAGGTCTTCGATGTTTGGGGAATTGACTTTATAGGACCATTTATTTCATCTTGTAACAATCAGTATATCTTGTTGGCGATTGATTATGTATCAAAATGGGTTGAAGTTAAGGCGTTGCCAATGAACGATATGAAAGTGGCGCTTAACTTTCTTCACAAGCAGATATTCACAAGGTTTGGAACTCCAAGAGTCATAATCAGTGATGAGGGGTCGCATTTTTGCAATCACAAGTTCTCTGCTATGATGAAAATGTATAATGTAAATCATCACATTGCCACGGCTTATCATCCTCAGACAAATGGTCAAGCTGAGGTGTCTAACAGAGAGATTAAACGCATTTTAGAGAAAGTGGTGTGTCCATCGAGGAAAGATTGGTCTCCGAAGCTGGATGAAGCTGTTTGGGCGTATAGAACAGCTTACAAAACTCCATTGGGAATGTCGTCATTTCAGTTGGTTTATGGTAAGAGGTGTCATTTTCCTGTGGAGCTCGAGCATAAGGCATATTGGGCTTTGAAGAAGTTGAATCTGGACTTGGATGCGGATGGAAAGAAGAGGATGCTTCAATTGAATGAACTCGACAAATTTTGACTTCAAGCTTATGAGAACAACAAAATGTATAAGGAGAAAGTCAAGAGGTGCATGATAGGAGTCTAGTGCTCAAATCATTTGTGTCGAGGAAACAAGTTCTTTTGTTCAACTCTCATCTCTGTCTTTTTCCTGGAAAGTTGAAGTCAAGATGGTCAGGGCCATTTATTGTCAAAACTGTGTTTCCACATGGAGCGGTGGAAATTTTTGAAAATGATCCAGGCCAAGCATTCAAGGTAAATGGTCAGAGGTTGAAGCATTACTATGGTGACACGACAACCTGCGAGGTGGTTAGTGCTGTTTTATTGTCCATTTGATCTCGAGATTCTATGTCGAGCTAGCGACGTAAAACAAGCACTTCTTGGGAGGCAACCCAAGTATGTTGTACATTAGTAGGTAGAGGAAGCAAGAAGAAAGGAGAAAAATACAAAAAAATCAGAAAAAGAAAAAAATTCAGGGCCAACTACAGTAGTTGTATGTGCCCGCGCTGACAAAGTGCACGGCCGCACCGTTTTTCCAGTAGCCAAGCGCGCCCACGCTAATCTAGCGCGCGGTCGCGCCGGTTTTCCAGAGAGTGAGCGCGCCCGCGCTGTCCTAGCGTGCGGCCGTGCCGGGTCCCTGTTTGAAAAAAATAAAAACAACAGTTTACAAGGTAATTTTGGGACTTTTGTAATAAAATCAATTCTAACCCGATTTTTACTCTTCCACATCCCATAATTCCCTTACCTAATTAAATCCATTATTCCCACGATTCTCATAACCAATTCCCACTTCTATTCCATATCGAATTCTCACCACTCCACCTATAAATACATACACTTATACACAAACTTCTCCAACACATCACAATCTCTCAAACACAAATCTCTCTCAAACACTTAACTTTTATTCTCTCTTTTTCAATCCCAATAGCACCCAAGAGACAAAGAACGCAAGTTAGAAGCAGCACCACCAATTCTTCATATGTGGGTGGTGTGAGGCCAAGGTTTTCTACTCCTGAGGCTGAGGAGGAGTACATGAGGCTTCTCTCGAAGCCTAGTTCTAAGGAGCGAGGTTTTCTGCCATCAGGAAAGGATGGTAAGCTGTTGGAGATGATTCTTGAGATGGGCTGGGTTCCTTTTTGTGAGGCTCCCGCTGCTGTGCCCATGAGTGTTGTGCGGGAGTTCTATGCTAACGCCAAGGCGGAGAAGAATGGCTTCATGGTGGTTCGAGGGAGGAATGTAGAGTATACTGCAGAGGATATCAGGACGGTAATTAAGCATCCCGCGAGGAAGGTGGGTCAGGACACTTGGAACGATAAGACTCTAGCGGACTTTGATTTGGATCTCATCATTGCTACATTGTGTGTGCCTGAGACTCACTGAAAGTTCAAGAGGGGCACTTTTGATTACTCCACGTTCCCTGCTTCGTGCATGAACAGGTTTGCACGGGGTTAACATCATGCCATCTTCGCATGTACATGAGATTACTGTGGAGTGTGCTCGTCTGCTGTTGGGTATTCTTCAAGGTGATTACATTGATTAGGGGATGGTGATTTATCAGGGGATTCTGAGATTCTTGAGAGGAGGTACTACAGGTGCTATTCCTTATGCATCTGTGGTGACAATGTTGTGCGTGGCAGTTGGTGTTCATTGGCCCGCACATGAGCAGCTTCAGCTTTCCAGTGCTCCTATTAACGATTCTACGCTGCACAGCATGGTTGAGTGGGGAGGAGGTAAGCCCGATCCTAAGGGTCTTGGTTACACATTTGATCATCTTCCAGGAGGTGTGCCCCATGATCAGATGTATGTTGGTGGTACGCAGCATGTGAGTAAGGCAGCTTGGAGAGCTCAGTTAGGAGAGGAGGCTGGTTCGACACAGCAGCAGCAGCAGGAGGAAGCATGAGCAGATATTAGAGCTGGTTTGAGTTCGACGCAGTATAGGCGTCTAGCGAGGAGGATGGATGCGATGCACGATGTTAGGTCACACACACTGTAGAAGGGGGTTGAATACAGTGTATAATACAATCAAATCGAATTAAGAACACAAGTATGTAACAAAGAATAATCTTATTAATAAAACAATATTGCAATAGAACCGTTCTCTCTCAGTGATGAACAAATATCACGAGAGCTGCTAGGGTTACAATGAATAATATTCTCGATGATGATAACACATCTAGTGTAAACCCTATGATGTGTTTATATACCACACAGTTACAAGATAATCTCTAATTTATATCGAAAATAATTCGGTATCCTAAAATATATCAATTAGTTATCTTTTCCTCCAAGTCTTCTATTCTTCATAGAATTCTTCTCCTTGCATATCTTTTCTTGTTTTAGTCTTGATCTTCTTTCCCTTCAATCAGCCTCCTTCCTTATCTGAAAGTCTTCTTAAGTCCTGATATTATCTCCTGATGAATATCTTCTGATATCTTAAGTTCTGATAACTTAAGTTCTGATAACTTAAGTTCTGACTTTAGTATAAGTACTGATTTCCAGTTAAGTCTTAATTTGTCCTGTTAGTCAAGATCTGAAAACTAAACACAAATCATTATTAGACATGACATCACAAATATATCTAACAATCTCCCCCCAACTTGTAAATTAGCATAATATACAAGTTCAATAGATATTTGATGATGTCAAAAATATTAAGTATAAATGCATATGAGAATTTGACTAGATAACTACAACTCACAGTCCTTATAACTTTTACCATCCTTAAAGTATGATATCAGCTTTAGTCTGTATATCCTTCAAAATTTAACAGTTGTAGTCCTTGACCTGGCTTCAGTGTTTGATCTCTTAAATGTCAGGAGTTGTTCTGAGATAGTTCTTCAGAAGAGTTCTCTCAGCATATTCAAGTTCATTTATTATCCTCCTTTTAGCATCTTTAAGTTCAACTATATCTTCTTCTGTCTGAAAGATAGCAGCCCTGAGATCATTAATCTTTGCTTTCCTTATCTCCTGATCCAGTCTGATCAGATAAGCTTTGTCAGACTCCAGATTAAATTCAACACCCTTAATACCCAGAAAAGTAGTGATCTTGGCGGTATTAGGCTTCATCTCAACTAAATCACCATTGTGAGCTCTGTACTTTGAATAGTATGGTCTGCCAGACTTTACAGAGTAAAGTTTCTTCTGCCTCTGAACATCAGATATTAAGTATCTGGCAGCACCATCTGTTGACCTATTCTTCACTTGAAGTAGAAATAAAACATGTTGTAGTTCTTCATAATACTTCAATCAAATTGCACCCTTTCTTATCTGGAATACTCTCCCATTTGTCATAAAATAAAGCATTATGACTTCTTTCAGCTTGGAATTGTAGACCATCTGTACAGATTCCAATTGATTTAACCTTTCTAGAGTTGTCCCTACTCCTGGTTCAGAAAGAGATGTAGGATCTGAGGTAGAGTTGTTTACTCTTTTCTCATCAGCATTACCCATTCCTATTTTATCTCTAGCTTCCTTCCCTTGGAGCAATCTACCCTGAAAAACATTTGTTGAAGTCTTCATAGGTTGAGCAGATTGTTGAGCTTTAGTAAACCCAGGTAGTAGAACTTTTGAAGGTTTAACATGAGCAATGTCAGAGGTTTCCTTTTCTTCTGATGTCAAGACAACTTGAGCTCTGTCAGAGGTTGCTTGAATATTCCTTTTCTCCTTCAAAATCAGACTTGTGTCTTCATCATCATTTACTTCCAGATCCATGGGTGGCATATATATCTTTACAGGTTCATCAACTTTTGCCTTACCCTTGAATCTAGGATCAACTTCCACCATTGATTTGGACTTGGCCTTAGATGCCTCATTATTTGTCCTCTCTTTGATCACAATGCCCTTAGGCTTAGGTGGTTTCTTTACTGTGATTTGAGTTTTAGACCTTGACTTAGATTTGTCATTTTCAGCTTTCAGTCTAATCTCTTCTTCCTTCAGACTTTCAATATCCATGCCTGGATTGTCCTTTAGGAATAGCCTTTTGTTCATCAGAACTTATCCTTTTACCAGTATCAGAACTTGTTCTTTGACTTGTAGTTCTGGCTTCCCTTGATAAAGAACCCCTGCCTTGACTTAGACCTCTACTCCTTTCAGAGTTTCCCTGGTCTTTATTATCATCATCCTTACCCTTCAGTGGTTGATCAGTTGTGCATTTGGACTTAATTACTTTCTCCCCTTTTTGGCATCATCTGTTAGAAGTAGGGAGACAAGCAATTTCACAGAGTTTTGGATTTCATTGAGTTGGTCATGTTGAGCAGCTTGATTCTTTAAAATATCATATAGTTGAGCTTGCTTCTTTTCTTGAGTTATTCTATATACTCAATGCGGTCAAAGGCTGGCTTAAAAAACCTTTTCTTGTCCAATGTGACATTCATGGTTTGCTTAGTCACTGTATCTTGAAGTTTATCCACCTTGGCTTGAGTTAATGAGTGTTGACCTTGAAGGTTCCTGGTACTCAATGCAGTAACTCTGAGCTGTGCTTTGAAGTCATCATTCATCAGCATTTCATCAGCTTTAGCCAGGTGCTCAGCAAGAACATCTGCAGTAGGAAAAAATCAACTTTGTTCCACTCCTTGATCCATTATCTTCCTCTGTTAGTGTCACTCCAAGGAACTGGTGCATCCTTTCTCACAAACTTCTTAATCAAATCAGCTTTACAAACTGTTTGTGGAGGTGCATGTCCAGAAGGACCAGCTACATCAGCATTTATATTTGTAGCAGCTTCATCAGTATTTCCTTCAACAGAACTTGCAGAATCTTCAGTATCAGCATCTTTTGATAGAATGTTTGTATGTGAAGCAATAGAAGATTCATCTTCATAGACATCAGCATCTATCAATGGAGTGGTTGGTGGAGTGTGCTGAGAAAGATGTGAAGTAGATGGAGCTTCGAGATCCAAGACCAAAGGCACATCCAAGTTGTTGATATCAATTTCAGCACTTGTGCCTGGGTTATCAGCATGTACTGGAGAGTTTATTGGAGACACAGGATGTGTAGACATTGGAGGAGTCTCTGGCTCTTGGATTGGAGATTTGTGAGCTTCATGAAGTTCTGGCTCAGCACTTGGAAGAGATTCAACTACAGTAGGTTCTTGTGGGATCAGAGATTCCTAACCCCCTTCCACAGCTGCTGCTTCCATTCCTTCTTCAGAGGTTGATTCTTCTACAGCCCTCCTTTCTCTTTGCTTTTTAAGTCTCTTAGCTGGTGGAGAGACTCTAGGAGCTTGATCATTAGAGTTTAGCTTTCTAAGCCTTTTTAGGGGCCTAGAACTCCCAGTTTCTTGAGCTGTCTGAGAAGAGATCTTCTTAGCTACTTCAGCAACAGGTTCTGATGGTTGAACCTATACCTCATCATCAGACTCATCTCTTAAAATCATCTTCCTTCTGTTCTACTGTGACTGAGGGACTGTCTTAGTCCTCTTTGCTCTAGAAGAAGAAGGCTTCACTTGATTATGTGTTGATGGTTGTGGTTGCTGTGTTTGGTTAGTGGTGGGTTCTGATGGCTGTTGTGTGTTGGTGGGTTGGACATCAGGATATAGCAATGAATAGGTATCAGAATCAGCATTTACCAGAGCTTGCTTTACTGATAAAGGAATTCTAAGGGGTCTCAAAACTTCCTTCTTGTTGTCAGCAGTTAAGAGATCAGTAAAAGCGTTCTTAGCTAATCTAAACAGTTCTATGTGATCACTTGCTAGTTGTGGTTCATCTGATGTACAGTAACTGTGGATTAACTGACACAACCTAGCAAAGTAAACTACCTTCCTGTCCTCTTTCATTCTATCTCCTATAAAACATAACACAATCTTGGCATAATCAAAATGAGACCGGTTTAAGAGTGCATACCCAATTTGTTGTGTCAGAATATAAATGACATCAAAATTTGAGCACTTGTTGGCAAACGTCTTCGTAATGCAATCGAAGAAGAAGCTCCATTCCTTTCGAATATGTGGGCGTTTGAGTTGACCCATCTTAGCCAAACTCTTTTCATACCCTAGACTAGCCATCATTTGCTGTAGCAAAGGCTCCTCCACAGCAGAACTGAATTGACAGTTTGCATGTAGGTGTAGAGCTTTTTGAACTGTTGCCGGAGTAACAACATACTCAACCTCCTTTGCTGTAAACACGATGCTTGGAGCCATATCCTTACCACCATCATCATAAAGTCTCGTACGCCAGAACGTCAGAACTTGAGTTCCAGATAAACTGGATGGCTGCGTCAAAGCGAACCCAATTTCATTATGAGATAAGAATTCATGAATAAAATGAAGTTCTGAAGGAGCTTCACTCTTAGTGAGAATGGCAGCGTAGTTGCTGGGGACGAACTTTGCTCTATTAAAGATTATATCCTTGGGTACCATTAAAAAAGAAGTGAGAAATAAGAATTCCTGAAAGGTGTTTGGTAAAATGCCTGTGTAAAAACTGTCAGTAAATATGGAGAGAATAAGAGAAAAGAGAGAGAGTGTAGAATACAAAAGTAGATAAAAGATTTAAAATCTTTTCTCTCTTTTACTTATACACGCCACTTGACAGCAGTTAAGACGAATTTGAACAGTCTTTACACCTGTCAGCCATGCAGTAGTTAAGACAATAGTTAATGGGCACGGGAAATAAGTAATAATTACTATGCACATGCAGTTTTTCAAAAAAAAAAAATTGTTCCCACTAAACAAGTAATTATGACTGTCTTTATCTCACTTAAACCAATATTCTGATAAAATAGAACCGTTGAAGTATTGACCAAAAATAAATCAAGTAAATAAATACTGCCACGTAAGCTTCAGAACTTGACTATTATCAGAATTTAAAGGTCATCAGAATATGGCTTCTGAACTCAAAAAGTTAATGTTTATTTCTGTAATTCTTCACACAAATACTGATATGGTTTCCTCAGAACTTAATCATCAGAACTTCCATCACAACTTGTCCTCATAATTTATGCAACTAACACTTAAACTGTTCATCTAAAACAACATTGATCACCACAGTAATTTTTATCATTTATATGGAGTGTAAGTGTGTGTTTTAAGCTAAATATCAGACAAAGAGTAAAGTCTGATTCACTTCAGTACATCTTAGAAATAAGGCATAACTAAGAACTTTGCTCAAAATCTGTCATTAGTCTGAAGTGTACTATAGAATGAGTTCATGCATGAGTCCACCTCAACTGTTTTGTGCTCATTTTATACATCTTTTGATATTCTTTTTCACAGGAGCTTCTCAGTGTAAGTGAGTCACAACTGCTTATCAGAATTTATACTATTATCAGAGTATTTTTTCAGTAATCAGAGAATGTGAAAAGTCACCAAGAAAATTTTATTTTGCTTTTCTAATGCATATTACTTAATACCAGCAATGCACTTGGGTCTTCCCTTCCACATACATTTTTCTCTAGATCTCAAAGAAGTACCTGATATTTATTTTTTTCTATACTTTTTCTTTTGATAAGTGAGGCTTATCAGCACTTAGTACATTCATAAGATTTACCAACATCATAACTTAACAGATAAGAAGCACTATTCTAGTTTTTGACTTAGTAATACACAAAGTAAACCTAACCAAGCTCAATATCAGAATTTGCTTGTGTTAAAAGATTTCCACATAAACAATTACTTCAAACATGGGATTTTTAGTATATTAGAGACTACTATGTCAGCATCTAGCACAGTTATCCTCATTGGATTGAATAGTCACAGGAATATTCATATCACTATCAGAGTTTAGAAATTCACATCAGACAACAATCAGCATTTAGGTAAATTTCAATTTAAGCACAGATTTTATATAGATAGTAATATTTGTAAATACTGATCATAAGGTCTGATGTATCAGAACATAAACTAAACAGATTTAGAGAAAGAACCTGAAACCATTCCAAGTTCATTTACCAATCTTGTAAAAGTAGCTTCACACAGTGGTTTTGTGAAGATATCTGCTAGTTGTTGATCTGTTGGAACAAAATGCAATTCCACTGTACCTTTCATCACATGCTCCCTTATGAAGTGGTACCTAATGCTGGTGTGCTTTGTCATTGAGTGTTGAACTGGATTACCTGTCATAGCAATAGCACTTTAATTATCACAGTAAATGGGTATTTTAGAATATGTTAACCCATAATCCAGTAACTGATTCATCATCCAAAGAATTTGTGTACAACAACTTCCTGCACCAATGTACTCTGCCTCTACAGTTGATGTGGAAATTGACTTTTGTTTCTTGCTAAACCAAGAAACTAATCTGCCTCCAAGAAATCGGCAGCTTTCACTTGTGTTTTTCCTGTCAATTTTGCACCCTGCAAAATCTGCATCTGAGTAACCTATTAGCTTAAAGTCTGATTCCCTAGGATACCACAATCCTAGATCAGTTGTACCCTTAAGGTACTTAAAAATTCTTTTCACAGCTGTTAAGTGAGGTTCTCTTTGATCTGCTTGAAATCTTGCACAAAGACAGGTAGCATACATAATATCAAGTCTACTTGCAGTTTAATAGAGTAGTGAGCCAATCATACCTCTGTAATCAGTAATATCTACTGATGTACCAGTATCCTTATCCAATTTTGTTGCAGTGGCCATAGGAGTGGATGCACTTGAACAGTCTTGCATTCCAAATTTCTTCAACAAATTTCTGGTGTACTTAGATTGATAAATAAAAGTTCCTTCTTCATTCTGCTTGACTTGAAGACCCAGAAAATTGCTAAGTTCTCCCATCATACTCATTTGATATCTTGAATGCATTAGCTTGGCAAACCTTTTACAAAGTATGTCATTTGTAGAACCGAAAATGATATCATCAACATATATCTGCACCAAAAGTAAGTCATTTCCATGGTTGAAATAGAATAAAGTTTTGTCAATAGTCCCTCTATTAAATCCACTTTCTAGAAGAAATTGAGCTAATGTCTCATACCATGCTCTTGGAGCTTGCTTAAGGCCATAAAGTGCTTTATCAAGTCTGTAGACATGATTAGGAAATTTTGAATCTACAAAACCTGGAGGTTGTTCAACATATACTTCTTCTTCCAATTCTCCATTAAGAAAAGCACTTTTTACATCCATTTGAAAGACTTTAAACTTTTTGTGAGCAGCATAAGACAGAAATATCCTTATGGCTTCTAATCTAGCAACTGGTGCAAATGTTCCATCATAATTAATTCCCTCTTGTTGAGAATATCCTTTTGCAACCAGCCTTGCTTTATTTCTTGTAATTATGCCATCACTATCAGTTTTATTTCTGAACACCCACTTTGTACCAACAACAGATCTATTCTTTGGTCTTGGCACTAGGGTCCAGACTTTATTTCTTTCAAATTCACTTAACTCTTCCTGCATTGCTTGCACCCAATCAGCATCTTGAAGAGCTTCTTCCACTTTCTTTGGTTCAGTCTGAGAAAGAAAAGAATGATAGAGACATTCATTTGATGTTGATGTTCTAGTTCTAACACCTGATTCAGGATTTCCAATAATCAAGTCAGGTGTATGTGCTTTAGTTCACTTTCTTGCAGATAGAAGGTGATCTCTAGAACTGGATGCTCCCCCATGATCCATGCTGTCTCCATCAACATTTTCTAATACTCCTCTTGAAATTATGCTCTCTGAGTTGGATCCTTCAGAATTTGAGTTTTCAGAGTTATCAGAACTTGGCCCATCAGAACTTAATGTATCAGAACTTGAAGTGCATGTTCTAGGTTCTGATGCTTCTTAAGATGTGGTTGGATTTTCAATATGCTCCCCCTGCACAGGTGTATTTTCCTTTGGCATAGTCACCACAGTTTCAATAATATCAGAGTTTAACCCATCAGAGTTTGTAGTATCAGGATTTAGACTATCAGAATTTACAAAATCAGAATTTAAAACTTCATTCTCAAATCTCAGCTGATCATGATCATTGAAATCTTCAAGTCCAGTAATCTTCTTATCATCAAAAGAGACATTGATACATTCCATGACAACCCTTGTTCTTAAATTGTAGACTCTGAAAGCTTTTATGGAAAATGGATATCCAACAAAAAATCATTCATCAGCTTTTAGATCAAATTTGGATAGCTGTTCAGGATGAGTCTTAAGAACAAAACACTTGTATCCAAATACATGAAAGTACTGCAGATTTGGCTTCTTTTTCTTCACCATCTCATATGATGTCTTTCCATGCTTATTGATAAGTGTTGCATTCTGAGTAAAACAAGCAGTCTGCACATCTTCAGCCCAAAAGTAGGTTGGTAACTTTGCTTCATCAAGCATAGTTCATGCAGCTTCAACAAGAGTTCTATTCTTTCTTTCAACAACTCCATTTTGCTGTGGAGTTCCAGGAGCAGAGAATTCATGCTTTATTCCATGGTCTTTGCAGAACTCTTCCATTATCATATTCTTGAACTCAGTGCCATTATCATTTCTTATGATTTTCACAGAGTCTTTGACCAATTTATCCAGTTGTTTGACATGATCAATCAAGATAGATGCAGTTTCACTTTTTGTGTGCAAGAAATACACCCATGTGTATCTGGTAAACTCATCTACTATGACCAAAGCATATTTCTTCTTTGCAATAGACATGACATTCACTGGACCAAATAGATCAACATGTAGTAGGTGATAAGGCTCAAGAATAGAAGATTCAGTCTTGCTCTTGAATGAAGATTTTCTTTGTTTTGCCTTTTGACATGAATCACAAAGGCCATCAGGAGCAAATACTGATTTTGGCAGTCCTCTCACAAGATCTTTCTTGACTAGTTCATTTATATTGTTAAAATTTAAATGAGAAAGTTTCTTGTGCCAATCCCAGCTTTCTTCAATTGATGCTCTGCTTAACAGATAGATTGCAGAACCATCAGAACTTGTTGAAAGCTTGGCTTCATAAATGTTACCATGCCTGTATCCCTTCAGAACAACTTTGCCTGTAAATTTGCTCACAACTTCACAGTGTTCTTCAAAGAAATCCACATGATAACCTCTGTCGCAGATTTGACTAACACTCAGTAGATTGTGTTTAAGTCCTGAGACTAGAGCTACTTTTTCAATGATGATATTCCCAAGATTGATATTTCCATATCCCAGAGTTTTCCCATGTTGTCATCTCCATAAGAAACTCCTGGGCCAGCTTTCTCCATAAAGTCTGATAGCAGGGCTTTATTTCCAGTCATATGTCCTAAACATCTACTGTCCAGAACTAGGATGTTTTTCATGTTGCCCTGCAATCACAAAAACTACTAATGATTAGTTTTAAGGACCCAAAATTGCTTGGATCCTTTGGCCTTATTAAGTTTGTTAGCATTTGCAGCAGATTTAACTTTAGAGTTTATGCTAACATTTTTCATATCAGATTTTATAGTATAAGACTTTGCATCAGAACTTACACTAGAAGGAATAATGCTAACTTTCTTTAAAGAAGGTTTTATTTGATAATAATCATAATACAAACTATGATATTCCTTACAAGTATAAATGGAATGCCATAAACTACCACAATGAAAACAAGGATTTTGTGGTTTAAACCTAACATTTTGACTCTTAACTCCTGATTTAGGAGGTAAAGAATTTATATATTTATTCTTCCTGTAAAAAGAAGCAAGATGGTTAGTGTTTCCACAGTTATTGCATTTCTTTCTAGGAGCATTAGGAACAGACTTATAATTATTGCTTTTATTCTTACCTTCCTTTCTATTCCTATTTTTCCTAGGTGACTTTACCTTATTTACATTCTTAATCTCTTTCAGCTTATACTTAAGTTGCTTCTTTGTCATTAAGCCTATGTTAACTTCAGCTGGTGTATCATGTTTTAATTTGTCAGAAGTTGACTCTGCCTTATCTTCTGTATCAATATCTTTCATCTTTTCAGAATCAGACTTTACAGTTTTAGCTACAAACTTAACAGGATTTACCTTTGGCTTAGTAGTCTGTTTAACAATAAGTGGCTTAATTTGTCCAGTTCCTATTTCACTTTTATCATCTCCATAACCTAAGCCCTCTTTCCAGTTTCCACTACTTAGCAAATTCTGAGTTGTTCTGCCAGAGTTAGTTCAAGTCCTGATAATCTCTATTTCCTTTTCTAAATCGGTTTTTAGAGATTGATTCAATTTTAGCACTTCATCTCTAACATAAAAAGTATCATCTCTTTCTTTCTGAGTTTGATGGAACATAACTAACTCTTTTTTTAAATAGTCATTCCTTTTCTTAAAAGCCAGATTTTCAGAAGTTAACCTATCACATGTTAAGGTCTAATCTCTATAGCTAATGAATATGGTTTTAAGATAAGATCTCAGCTCAGAGATATCATCAGTATGAAAAGCATAAGTTCTTTGAGGTACCTTTAACTCAGCAGCTTCAGAACTGCTCTCAGCATTTGCCATCAAGGCATAGTTCACCTCATCTTCAGAATCTAAAGTGTATGTCCAGCTTTTCTTCTTTATGACAAGTGCCTTGCCTTTGTCACCTTTTCCTTTCTTACAATCAGGAGATATGTGGCCTTTCTCACCATAATTGTAGCATTTAACATTTGAGTAATCTCCTATGTCAGACTTTCCTGCTTTGCCTTCAGATTTTCTGAATCCCTTCTTATCAGAACTTCCACTTTTCCTGGAAAACTTCTTTCCCCTTCTGAATTTCCTGTAGGCTATCTTTGTGATACCCTTCACCATAAGAGCACACAATTTTATCATCTCTTCATCAGCATCCATCTCAGATAGACTTTCAGTTTCTGAATCCTCATCATTATCAGAACTTGATGAATATAAATCAGACTTTGTGATAAGAGCCTTTCCTTTTCCTTTCTTTGAGACATCCACTTTGGGGGATTCCTCCTCAGCCTTAAGAGCAACTGTCCTTGACTTTCTCCCATGTCTCTTGCTTCTTTAATCCATCTCAAGTTCATGAGTTTTTAGCATACCATAAATTTCATCAAGAGTAGTTTCATCAAGAGCATAGTTGTCTCTTATAGTAGTTGCCTTCAAATCCCAACTTTCAGGAAGAGCTAAAAGGAATTTAAGATTAGAATCTTCAAGATCATATTCCTTATCCACCAGTGACAGATCATTCAAGAGTTTGACAAATCTGTCATATAAACCAGTTAATGATTCATCAGGTTTTGAGTCAAAGTGCTCATACTCTTGAGTGAGTATAGTCCTCCTGTTCTTCTTAATTGCACCAGTTCCCTGGCATCTTGTCTCCAAGGCACCCCATATCTTCTTTGTAGTCTTGCAGTTAATTACCCTGTTTGACATGACATTATCAATGGCACTATGTAGCAAATGTCTTACCTTTGCATCTTTGGCAATAGATGAGATATTTTCAGTTGTATACTCACTTTTCTCCTTTGGTACAGTCTTTGCTGGCTGATCTGCAACTACAACAGAGAGCTTGGTTGGCTTATATGGTCCTTCATTAATTCTGTCAAGGTATTCTGGATCTGTAGCTTCCAGAAACATAGCCATCCTCACTTTCCATAGGGGATACTCAGAAGGTCTCAGCATGGGAACCCCAATACTCTCATATCGACTGTGGATTTGAGTCTTTGGAGTTTCTTCAGTTTTGGTGGGCTTGGTTGGAGTTTGTTCTTCTTCAGACATGATTGTTTTGGATCTTTACTGTATATGTGTTAACAGATTTGCTCTGATACCACTTGTTAGGTCACACACTGTAGAAGGGGGTTGAATACAGTGTATAATACAATTAAATCGAATTAAGAAAACAAGTATGTAACAAAGAATAATCTTATTAATAAAACAGTATTGCAATGGAACTGTTCTCTCTCAGTGATGAACAAATATCACGAGAGCTGCTAGGGTTACAATGAATAATATTCTCGATGATGATAACATATATACCACACAGTTACAAGATAATCTCTAATTGATATCGAATATAATTATGTATCCTAAAATATATCAATTAGTTATATTTTCCTCCAAGTCTTCTATTCTTCATAGAATTCTTCTCCATGCATATCTTTTCTTGTTTTAGTCTTGATCTTCTTTTCCTTCAATCAGCAGCCTTTCTTATCTGAAATTCTTCTTAAGTCTTGATATTATCTCCTGATGAATATCTTTTTATATCTTAAGTTCTGATAACTTAAGTTCTGATATCTTAAGTTCTGACTTCAGTATAAGTACTAATTTCCAGTTAAGTCCTGATTTGTCCTGTTAGTCAAGATCTGAAAACTAAACACAAATCATTATTAGACATGAAATCACAAATATATCTAACACACGACATCCATAGTCGGTTTGCACACGATCTCACCCATGCACTTGGGACTGCATTTAGAGCCACCAGTGTTGACATCTAGTGGCCGGTATTTGGTGAGGACTTTGTGTATCCGCCTCCTGATACACCTAACACTCCACCCGTTGAGGGTAAGGATTCTGATTCACATTAGGTATCCCTGAATTCCTTATTATTACCTTCACTGAGGACAGTGAATATTTTAAGTTTGGGGGTAGTAATTGAAGGAATATAGTTTTGTCAGAGTCACATATAGTTGCATATTCATGATAGTTTAGTACATATAGTTGCATTATTTTCCATGTAGTTTTTTTTATTTTTGGTAATTTTTAAGAAATTTTGTTCATTTAGTTTCATGCATTTGCATTATAACATGATCCCTTAGATGATTTTTCTGATTAATTGGTGATATTGATGCTAGTGTAGTGATGTCGTATTTAGTGATGTTGAGTCTTATCGAATTGATTTTCATGTTAAAGATAATTGTATTTCACTAAGTCTTATAGATTGCTAGAGTGCTAGATTATGATCATGGTTTGTTTGTTTGTCGAGGTTTAATCGTTGTTTATATTTAGAATTTAGGATATTCTCTTAATAATAAAAGACATGGATATTTAGAATTGGAAAAAATTGGATTTCATTGCTAGTTGTGTGGCTAGGTGTCAAATAGCTAGTAGCCGGCTCATATTTTTATGAGTAGTCTAGGGTTGGGCGAGATGGAGCGAAACACATTCGTTTAGAAATTCGTTGTAAAAAAAATATAAAAAAAGAAAAAAAAAGAATAAGTGTTATGTATAATTGATCACGAGTGACCTCTTTAGTACTTGAGTTATTAAGTTCTTAGGGGACTTTGTGCCTAGTAACCTAAGGCTTTTATTGTCTGGGATTCGCTAACCTAACGCTCGCTACATGGGTACTATTGTATAAGTCTTTTGTGGACCTCACTCATTGCACGATCAAATAAGCATACTTGTGTTTTTTTATTGTAAATAAAAGCATGAATCCATGTTAAACTCCGACATAAGAATTGAAGTGTTATAAGTTATTTTGAGTCTAGCTTTTATTCTATTTATAAACTTGCGATTGTTTTGATAAGTAGTGAGTCATGATTGTCGATCTAGTTACGATATTACATCTGTAAGCATTTGCACACACGCACGTCTCTGGTTTATAGGTTGATTTGTCAGATTGATTGATCTTTATGCGAATAACTGCATTTGCTGAGGTGTTGCTTGTGGATTGGTTTAGTTATTCTATGGGGATCGTTGCATTCGTTTAGTTACATTCATGCATTTTTATTTCTTGTTCTTTGAGTCTGTTTATGCTTGAGGACAAGCATCGATTCAAGTTTGGGGGTATGTTGAGTGGCATTTATGACACTTTATAATGCTCTAATAAGCTTTGAATTGATGTGTTTGTACTCAAGTTGTTAAGTGTTTTAACGTGTTTTTGAGTGTTTTTTGTATTTCTGGCATTATCTAGGTAATCAGGTGAATTAGCATTGTTTTGGTGCTAATTTGGTGTCAAGGTGGTGTTGGAATAAAAGCTCGTCGAAAGTCGGCTCAAATCTGCAAGAAAAATGAAGAAGTCAAGTTCTGGCAGAAGCCCAGCGCGCCCGCGCTGATCAAGCGCGCGGCCACGCCTAAAGTATAAAAAGCCAGCGCACCCGCGCTGATCAAGCGCGCGGCCGCGCCGTGTCGGGTTGGCAGAATCCTGTTTCTACTTGGTTTCTGAGAGAAAGAATTCTACACTGCATGGGGCTGCTATATAAGCAACTTTAATCCATTTTTAATAAAAAAAAAGAAGCCAGAGACATATCAAGGAGAGCCGTAAGAAGACCGTATTAGCACGATTCAATGAAGACGAAGAAGATCTTGTTTTTACTTGTGAATCTTTGTTTTAAGTTGTAATTTGGATGCTAGTTTTCTTATTTGTGAACCTTACTTTTGTTTCATACTTGGTGATTTATTCGTTATAAAGACTACGTTTCTTATATCATGTTTTCATTGGAACCCATGTTGTTGATGAGTCCGACAATGGGATAATTGTTATCGTGGGGTTCTAGCGGATTTATTTATGGATTTCTTTAGTTAAATTATTGATGTTTTAGTATGTGGTGATTGTATGATAACCTAGTATTGGTTGTGCGTATTCGTCTTATGAGCGTCGCGAACTTATAAGATAGTGTGTTAATTCTTAATGAAGCGAAAGTGAATTTAAGGAATTAGAACTTACCATGCTAACATAGGTTCATGTTATTGTTATGCATGATTCGTGGGTAATTTTAACCATCTTACTTGCCCTGTGTAATCAAGATAGATAACTTGTGCTTAAACCGTTATGTAGTCAAATTCTATAAACATATAGGATCTCAATATAATTGGTGTCTATTCAGCTTCTATCTCTTTTGTGGATGTCTGGTAGTATGGTACTCATGCAACGAAAGTTGGCGTTTATCAGTTTCGTGTTGTCTGATTAGTGTCATCACCATTGCATGCTAAGGTTAAGAACAATAAGGCTATTGAATGAAGTATTTAATGAAGTTAGAATCCCATGTTTGTCATATATATTAATTCAGTCAATCTTATTCTCTTAGTTATAATTGTTAGTTTAATTCTTAGTTATAAACAACCTCAATTTGTTATCGTCTTAGCATTGAATAATAACCATACATTGTTGCTTAAGTGCATTGATTAATTAGTTAATCAAAGTCAGTCTCTATGGGAATGAACTAGAAAAGATTTTATACTACTTGCGAACTCGTATACTTGCGTGTATTATTAGCGCATGTTTAGCGACTAACAAAATACACTTTGAAAAACATTTTTGAAATATTTTTCTAGATTATGGCTTTTTACTTTTGATTATGTCAATTAAATTCATGCATATTTGGAGAGGCTATACATGTTTTAAATTTTATGTTAAATTATGTAAATACCAAAATAAATAATTAACCGAAGATGTCCTTTCAAATACTAACCAAGTCAACCCCGACGTCTCATATTCATTAGACACCAGAGTTAGGAGCTATAAATCAAAGAAAAACCCCAAGTTAAGTAATTCAAGGAACCCAACCTTGAATACAAATAAAAAATACTGACCAAGTAAACCCGACCATTCATATTCATTAGACCCCGGAGTTAGGGGCAAATCAAAGAAAAACCCCAAGTTTTTCTTCTAAGTAATTCAAGGAACCCAACCTTGAACACAAATCAAAAATTCTATATCCGAGAAACAAAATCTAATCCCCCATCCGGGAAACCTATCTTATTCTCACGCCGGAGGTTCCGCGGGTATGCCAACCCTTCCGGTTCTGTTTTGCAGGATCCTCGCCTACAGCTTAACCGCCATACACCCACTCCCGTATAAATGGAAACTGAGTTCAGATAGACGAAGGAGAGGATCCCGAGGTAGGACGGGGGTTATCAATGCTAAATTCCCGCAATAAAATTTTTTAATGCATCTTTATGGAGCTAGTAATTTGACTAAATTATAGATGTAAAGGTGGACAGTTGAGACCAGAGATTAGAAGTGATGCCAGGCCTTCATCAAGTTACTGTGAATCAGGACTCCTAGTAGCATCTCCAACGCTAACATCCAAAACCGTTAGCTAAAACACTATTAACTAAAATTTTATTGAACATGTAAATATTTTTGCTTCAGTGACATTAGCTATATTCATAATATTATTTTTTTCATTAATTTTAAATATGAAATTAAAATACATTTAGTTTATTATTTTTTTGTAAGGGAGTTTAATTAGTTATGTTCAATATCAGTAGAAATAAAATATTATATTCTCTAAAAAGATATTTAATTATAATATTATAACATTTTTATATTTATATCAATATTTTAAAGTAAACATTATAAAATAAAAATGAGTAATTATTATGAATATTAAATAAAGTATATGACTAAAACATATTTTACTATATTAGAATTTTTATATCTTTAGTTAACACTGAAATAACTTTATTGCACTTAATATTACATAACATTATTGTTTTATAAATAAAAATACAAGTAATACATCTATATATATACATATAATAAATATCAAGATATATGCATCATTTTTATATTAGAATATTATATATTAAAGCTTAAATATGTTATAAAAAATATAAAAAATAAAATTTAGAATAAAATTTAGGCTAGATTAGGGTTAATGAGGTTAATGTTGGAGTATTATGCATGATGCAACAAATGTGGCGTGCATCTTTTTCGTTATCTAAAATTATACATAACATGTCTTTCCGTTGAAATGTTCCATTTTTTACATGTTAGATATAATAAAGTGACATGTAAATATTATACCGCATAACATTAGAGATGCTCTAACATAATATTCTCAAAAAGGGTGGCTGACGTAGTTGTCGGAATATGTTTCATGCTTTCTTGAGCCCAAGATACTATTTTCTTCAAACATTTACTTCAGAGATTGTACAGTTAGCAGTTAAATCCTAGTGCATCTACTTCTGTATTGACATAAGCTTTCTATCATCTTCCTTATGTTATATGTAAATACATCGCTAGCTGCAATACTTTCACTCTTTATCAATTAGAGAAGCTCCGGTGGGAGCTCATTTACCTGCCTCGGGACTGTCAAATTGACTTGGCCACCTGATTTTAACAAAAATAGCATTGGAGTGGTTCTGACAAAATTGGGAAAGCCCACTACGGTGGCCACTACCCATTTCATTTCTTACTAATATTGTTTGTTTTTATTATTTTCTTCCTCACCGACTTACTTTTTTGTTTGTTTTTATTATTTTATATACTAGCAAATGATCTCCTACATTGTATGAACTTGACTATTACCCATTTTTCATTGACTGGCATAAATAGAGCCCATTACATATAAAAGTGGTCTTGGAGCATTGCAGATGATCTTAAACTCATTTGAAACCTTGGGTTCTTCTATTTGACTATTCTTATTTATTTACACGTGAAGGAATTAAAATAATTATAAGTTTGCTTTTGAAAATTTGGTGTACTTTTTTTGTCCGACAGAAGAGAGCCTGTACTTGGATTTTAAACTTATATTCCCTTTATCCATCCCATTTGTTTGTACTTTTCTTTTTGGATATCCATTTCAATCTTTTACATTTCAAAAATTTTCAAAAATAATAAAAATTTTATAATATAAAAAGTAATTACATCCACTATTTCTCTTCACTATACTCACTTTATACATATAATATTAATCAGTTCACTATACTTATTTTATACATATAATATTAATCAATCACATTACTTTAATCACTTTTGTTATTTTTCTGCATTATTTTATTATTTTTGTTAATATCTGTAACCAACCTAAATGTAAATAAATGGGAGGGAGTATTAACTTTTGCATCAGAAACATCATGAAACGATATGACGTGCTGGCACTCCACTCATTTGTTTTTAGTATCTATAAATTTTAATATACAAATGAGGTATCAACCTAAAATTTTTTTTTTTCAAATATTGTAAGAAATAATAGTTCCATATAAATATCATTTTCTGCAGGTCCGTAGTTTTTGTCTAATATGGTAGAACTCTAATTTTATATATTATAAAGCAGTATTTATATGTAGACCAACGCAAAAACCCAATATGCCGTTAACAACCATATTATTTAACTTATTTGGCTTTAGCTAAAATTAAACTTCGCGTAGATTATCTACGTCATAAAATGTATAGATAATTGCATGCAACAATACTCTTAATAAAAATTACAAAATATCTGGAAGTTTCTGCATCATTTCTATTATTCTGTACAACCGGGATATGTACGGGTGAACATCAGTCAGTTTGGGCGGTTTGGAGGGTCCAAACCGAACTAAAGCGAAATTAGCGGTTTCCCTAAAATCCAATCCGAAACCAAACCGTTATGTGAAAAAATCAAACCAAACCAATCTGTTTAAAACGGTTCGGTTCGTTTTGGTTTCGGTTTAAACCATTTTTTATATAAAACAAAGTTAGAAATTAAATTAACTTTAACTTGTAAATAAGAATCGAAAGTTTGTATTATATTATAGAATTATATTTTCTATTATAATCATATTCAAATATATATATATATATTATGACTTCGAGAATTAAAAAAAAATTAAGAAGACACGAAAGATGCGATCAACTCTCATGATTTATTATAAAAATAAAAATAATGAAAATATAATAGGTACATAGATATTAACATCTTTGAATAAAATATATTAAAATTAGTTCTTTTATATGTTTTAGTTTACACATATGTTATAAATTATAATTTTATTATTAATTGCACATTACTAATATATGTATATTGATATTTCATTCTAAATATGCGGTTCAGTTCGGTTATTTCGGTCGGTTTGGAGGTAAAAACCGAAACCAAACCGAAATAATTCGGTTTTTAAAATGCCAATCCGTAATCGAACCAAACCGTTAGTAAACCGTAAAATTCGGTTTGGTCGGTTTGAATTGGACAGTTTCGGTCGGTTTGGCTAATTTATGCTCAGCCATAAGGATATGTAGTAAACTTATGCACAAGTCTTCTTTGTAGGATTTGTGTCATCCCAGGAATATGTACATTACATATATAATAAATGCAAATCTGGCGAAAGCCTGAGAGAATATCTTGTAATCCTATCACGCGCAACTTCCAACTATGTCATTGAGGCAGGTTCCGACGATGCTTAGGGATAACAACAAATCGGTTCTAAATGTGGGCTCCCTGACTTTTTTAGCACATTTGAATGGAGAAATCATTTTTTTGGCACAGCCATTCAAAACTTTCCAAAAGTGGCACGGAAAGCCACTTCTTCCGGGGTTCAACCCCAAAGACCCAGAAGAAGTGGCGTTTTGGGGTAATTCATTTTTTTTTGCTTTTTTCCTTTCCTCTCCGGATTGACTTGCAGTTGGCTTGAATTGTTTGTAAGTGGGAAATAGTTAATAGAGACCTAATTTTGAGTCTTGATATTAAATTGGGAAAAAATTATTTTGGTGTAATTTTTTTTGTTGGGTAGTCATGCAAGCCTATTTTTATTACTTAATTTTTGTTTAAAAAAAGTGTATGTATGACTTTTTGTGGCTGAAAAAAGGTACCTTGGTAGTCGGCAACGAAAATATTCAATGAAGACGTAGTTTTGAGTCCGAATATTAAATTGAAAAAAAATCATTTTGGTGTAAAAAAAATTTTATTGGGGAGTCATGTCAGCCTATTTGTAGTATGTAATTTTTGTTTTAAAAAAAAGTACATATATAACTTTTTGTGACTTCAAAAAAGGGTACTTAGCGAGTCGGCAAAGAAATGTTTTTATGAAAGGGTACCTTGATTTTTTTTTTTGTAATAGAAAACAATAACATCAATTATGCAAGCGAATACAATATTCTTATCTTTTAGTAAAAGTAACAAGATGAAATCGACTTGTCAACTTTTAAAAGTCCGAATCTTCAGACAAATATGAAGATTTAAAAGAAGTACTGTGTGTACGTAAAGGAAATGCAGATTTCTTAAATTCACGGGAGTAGGCACATGCAGATTTTTAAAATGATTTGACAAGTCAACTTTTGTTTTAAAATGAATGACACAGTTGAATACTTTCATCTTAAAATTTTTAGGGTCAATAATATCAATTATTTCCACATTCCTAACTGCACAACCTAATATTACATATTAACCATGTAAAATTATGCCTATAAATAGTTGCAAAAAATAACCTATCAACTAAATTTCCCCCTTTGTAGTATTTCATTTTCTAAATTTTGAGGCTGCTACAGTCAGGTCATGGGCAAGGGTAAGGGACACGGTAGTTCTGATATTCATAAGTACGGGGAAGTTAATTGGTATAAATGGACCGAATATCAGTCACAAAATGAAGCTCAACGAGCAGCAATTTAGCATGTCAAACAATTTGTGAGAAGAATGTGAGGTATACAGGCTGCACAAGGGCATGCCATACGTGATAATGAACAGTTCGTTGGCTATGGGGAAATGCACTTGAAGTTTATGAAATCAACGATCGAGTATGAAGAAAATATTAATAAGAATTTCAACGCTGGTCACATTTTAAAGGAGGAACATGAGTACGAGTTAAATGAAATGTCTCGATATTACCACTCATGGAGGACGAGCTTGAGATGAGGAAAAAGGAGTACGAGGATGCATACGCAAAGCGTCGGGCTGAAAGGATACATAAAGAGGACAAGGAGTGGGATGAAAAATATGCGAAATATATCGTTAAACTTGGGGATTTTTCTCAAGGAAACGATGATGTTGGTATGGCTACAACTATATGTCATGGAACTCAGGGGCCCCACGCATTGCCATCGCGTGAAACTCGGTCGAGTACATACGCCTCGACCGGCGGATATGGGGAGGGAGGTCATATGCATACATCCCCTCACATACAAGAGGATGAGGACGTAGATGATGAGTTTGATCAATACGTAGTTAATCTTGCGGATGACTAAAAAAATTGAGAGCTTCATTCATTTTCCAATTTTTAGCTACAATGTATTTCTCTTATTATATGTTTACGTAATCAGTGTTCCCTTGCAATGTAATTTGTTTCCAATATAAATAAAAATTGCACTCGTTATTGCATTTTTTTGTTTACAAATTTACAGAAACATTTGTACTAATTGTGATAATATTCCCAAAGTTGATGTTTGGAAAAAGTTTCTTCCACGTATTAGTATTGTTGGAAAAGTAAGTAGCACGTGAATCTTACAGGCATGTATTATTACTTTTTGGTAAATTTATGAGTTTTGACTACTCAGAAACAGAAGTATAAATTGATGATAAGGAAAATGACAAGGAAATTAGTTAGGTATCCCATGAATACACAGTAGAAAGCACATGCAATAGTTTGAAAAAAGTTTTCACTTTTTAGAGATGAAAGTAAAAGAAGTTACTTTTACGAATGCCAGTCTGCAACTGCAAAGTTGGAAGGATCCTCCACAAATTGTTTTCCACATGCAGACTGCAAGAAAGTAATTGAGTAGTTTTGTCAAATACAGTAGAAGTTGTAAAAGCTATATAATGTGACAAATGAATGTTAACTGTTTCAAAGCAGTATGAGAAGTAAGTAGCACGTGAATGTTACAGGCATGTCTACTTAATTTGTGTGGCCTTTCGTCCTTGTTTATTATGTAAATATGATGTTGTTCAGAAGTTAATGTTGTACACTAATTGAAGAGCAATGAGTTACACTCCTGGTGATATTATTCGAGCTACTGGACGGAAATGGTTTTGTGATGACGATTTTAGGTATTCAATGGATTCAAATTTATTTTACTCAAGAGGTTCAGTAATCACGATGCATAGGGAGTGGGAATGGCGTGTACGGTGTTTGCAAATATGTGTAGCCCAATGTCAAGAACATGGAGTGCGAGTGGCTGTAAGATTTCTCTTCTTAGATTAGTACCTCTTCATTTGTCACAGTTTTCGTTTATGTATACACATTTACATGTTATCAATACAGGTTAAGGGGTTGTCCACTGCCTACCACCAGATTCAGGAGTCCGGCGCGGCTGAGGATGATGATAATGTGGATGAGGCGCTTCAGGGTATACATGGCATATTAGATGCCATGGGTTTCCCATATCTTCTATAGAGGCCCCCTCATCCACCTCCTGCTACCTCACGTACTAGTGGTGCTCATGCCCGTAGGCCAGGTACTGCATTTGTTCATATTGCACCAGCTCCTCGGGATGGTTGGGAGCCTTGGCCTCGTCCATCAGGTGGAGAGGGTTCTTCGTTGTACACCTCCTATGGCTCAGGTTGGGAGCATAGCTTTCAGGGGCATGGACATATTGACCGTACCTGGGATAACTTTATCCAGGGAGAGGGAGATCCTCATACGTCTACTTGGGGTCACAGTTCACAGGTGCATGATGCTGGTGGGTCTTCTTGGGGGCAGAGCACTCAGAGTCATGATGCGGGTGCATCTACTTTTGGCCACCCTACTCAGGGCCACAGCCCTTATGTCGGTGCATCTATTATGGGCCACACTACTCAGTACTCAGGCCTCTTATGCTGTTCCTAGTGCATGGGCTACCAGATCCAGTTGGGGCCATTCTACTCAGACTCATTACGGTCATCTGGTTCAGGCTTTTCCATAGCCTACATACAGTTTCCCGCCCGAGACAGGTGGTTCGGGCTTCTCTTTCCAGACCCCGCCTAGAGGATTCAACCCCTGGTTAGTACGTGATTCCTCTCCACAGAGTAATGAGCAAGGGCGTGAGATGCATACACCCCTTATCATGCAGGATGCAGATGTGGAGGGTGACAGTGATGAGCAGGATGATGATGATGAGGAAGCTGATCCTCCTATACAACTCAGATAGCAGCCCCGTAGAGCAGTGAAAGGAAAGGGGAGGCTATGCCACACCTGTGGGAGGTCCTGTGGCTGATCAGTACTATTTCCCATATTTACAGACTTGTTATTTTTAGTACGCTATGTTTTCATTACATATTCATTTCAGACTTATTTTTATTAGTTCTCGTCAATTTCAAACTTGTTGTTTTTCTTACCCCACAATCTAGTC
The DNA here is from genome assembly GCF_009905375.1 of Apium graveolens. Taxonomy (NCBI): domain Eukaryota; kingdom Viridiplantae; phylum Streptophyta; class Magnoliopsida; order Apiales; family Apiaceae; genus Apium; species Apium graveolens. The sequence goes on from NC_133652.1 coordinate 90,314,698, forward strand.
ACATTAAACTGATGAAACAAAATAAATAAACTAATACATGAACGAAAACATAATAAGTGAAATGGAAACACAATCACAACATGACCACCATCAATGCAATAACTTTAATTGATTTCATCTGCAAAAATTGATAACTCCTATCAAATAGTTATAATTTCCTCTATATTTCATTTGCTTGCATGTGCTTCTAGTAAGTACTCACGGGAAAGGGTCTACAAATTATTGTCATATTTCACATGGGTGGTAGTAATGACACGTACATCAACAATACTAACAGCCTGTACATCTTCATTACTTTTATGTTCCACGACTGTTAGTCTTATTAACTTTTATTTATCACCCGACTACTTACACTATATAAATTATACACCCTCACACATATTACATCCAAGCAGTACTATGATGTCATCGTCCACAAATAACAAGTGGTTGCTAAGTGAAAGATATGACGATTACCGTAGTCTTAGGGTAAGCGATCCAGTGGAGTACTTTGCTGGTGTACGCCGAGAATGGGCATTTCACCGTGAAGAATCTGAAAGCGTTACACATGATCTTATTGTGATAAGTGTAAGGGTTCCGCTTCGTCATTCTCTATCCATATATCCTCGCCCTCATGAAAATCTTCCTTGGTCTGAATTTAGGCAAAGAGTGGTTAAAGCCGTGCCCGTATTTGACTGGAAAATAACAGAATGTTGTTGCGTAGGAGTCATTATTATATGTTCGAACTAGCACAAGATTCAGTTTGTGCTTCTGGTAGAGAGCTTATGGAATCAGAACAACACAGACTATTACAGAATGAGGATTACATTTACGATGATTACATGTCTGACGAACAAACTTGACAAGAATTATTGTGTTCTAATTTGAGTGGCTTTTTTTTCCTTTTTGGATTTATGCATTCTAGCTCTATATTAGTCGTATCTTTCTTTATTGTAATATTGTTATCATTAATAGTTGGGCGCTCATTTCAGTTTATTTTGCAATTACTGTTTTTGTATTAGTAAACAGTTGAAACCACATGCAAGCATTTTCAATAATTTGAGATAAACAGTGAAAAAGTTAAAGTGGAATGACACTTTCAAACAGTACATGACAAGTCAAATCCTATACATGAAATAAAGAGGAAAATATAAGGCTTTGTATGTAAAGTCATTGCATGTATAGAGTTTCGCTGTTACTTTACAGCAGATAATGAATCCATAATTTTGAAAATAATGCAGGTGAGAGCAACAATGACAAGTCACAATCAAGTTTTAAATATGAACTATAATTGTATAGTATATTTAGCATGTGAACTGTCCTTCAAAGTAGCTTATGTCTTCTTTACCAAATCACTTATAAATAGAAAGTTACAACCTCATGAAGTCACACTCGTCAGAAGTAATTATGTCTTCACTCCCAAATTTGGATTATTATTTTTGTGAAAAAATAGATGTTGTAGCGCACTACTGGAAGGATATTGACGCAGGAAGGCGATTTATCAAATGTCCTGACGGTGCTTGCATTTACGAACGTTGGATCGAAGAGCCGCTTGAACCCCGTGCAACATTTCTCATTGAAATTCTTAGGGAAGAAATTACCACAGAGAATGTAGCCCACTCTACAGATATTTGCGAGTTGCAGCGTGAACTTGAGGAGTCAACAAGGGAATTACAGAGAATGAAGGCGTTCATCGAGTCCCATACCTGGAACATCAATGAAGATGATTATGACTCCGATGATGATGACTCCAATGATGCAGATGAATGATCCGATTCATATATTATTGGCTCTTAATATTTGTATTATTGCATCGTACTCATTTTTATTCATGTATCGTGTTATTATTGTCTATCAACCTACGCACAGTTTTTCAACTGTGTTTTATTATGTAACTGATGTTATGTCATAGAATTTGTGCTTCAAGTCAAGTATTCATTATCAGCAAATTAGTTCATATCAAATATAAGCCCTCGTCAACAAAAAAAAATTCCCCCATGATACACTATTCCATGCAACTAAAACCTTACAAAAAAAATTAAAATTAAAGTAAAATTTACATACTACAAATAGGTTTACATCACTAGTCAACAGAAAAAAATTAAACCAAAATATTTTTCTAGGAATTAATTATGATTTTTGCTAAACATGCCCCCACGTAACAATTGCATACTCGACTGACTTGGCACCCTTTTCAAAGCCAAAAAAGTCATATATATATATACTATATTTTTATTAAAACAAAAAATACGTACTAAAAATAGGTTTGCATGACTATCCAAAAAAAAATCACCAAAATAATTTTCTAAAAATGTAATATTAGGGCCCAAAAATAGCTCTCCAATGCTGATTTTACACTTAGAAACTTAGAAATAGTTTACACAAATCACAAGTCAATCAGCCAGGACAAGGAAAAAAACAAAAAAAAATACATTACCCCAGAACGCCACTTCTTCTGGGCCTCGGGGGGTGAACCCCCGGAGGAAGTGGCGTTCTGCGCCACTTTTGAAAAGTTTTGAATGGTTGTGCCAAAAAAATAAATTTTTCGTTTAAATATGCTAAAAAAGTCAGGGAGCCTCTAAATGTGGCTTCCTAACCCAGTACGAGTGGCCTACAATCGTGGCCCTGACCCTGGGAGATATCTAATTAAAGACCGATGCTAGTGTCTGAAAATAAACATACATTTTAGTTTCATGGTTTATCAAGTAAGGTGGATTTATATAAATATAAGTATAAATATATATATATATATATATATATATATATATTCTGCTGCAGTTAATTAGCCTAAAAAGGAATTCTATTGAAAAAACCCTTTAGTGCATCAATTGGTGATTATATATTCAATATTGGTGTAGTCTAAAATGTAATTTCTTGAATAGCCGGAGTTATTGTGTACCTGGTATGTCTTTATATATATACGGATCTTGTATATTCTCATGTCACATTCTTTACTATTACCGGAGAAATTATGTGTAATCATAACTGTCTCCTTTTTTCTGATAAAATTTAAATGATTTCTTAAAACATCTAGAAAAAAATAGGGTTAATAACCTTTTCGCCCTTCAAGTATAGACCGGTGTACCCATGGACCCGTAAACTATAAAAGCATTCATTTTCGCCACTTTGATATAAAAACATACATATTAACCCTTTTCCCTATTTTTATTCCATTAATACCCTTACAAGATATATATACCTCTTAGCACTTAAATTATTAATGTACCTCTTTAGCCTTTTAAGTATAGACTTGTGTATCATAGACCCTTAAACTTTAAGTTTTATCGAATGTTCAGAAAATTATTTTAGAAGATAAAACTTGGCATAATTTGCTTGAAAATTGTGTTAATGGTAAAATAACTGGTTCCAGTGACATGAAAACTCAAAGTTATGCCCGAGCGGTATTATTAAATGTTCTTTGAAATGATCTAAATGTCAGAGATCATGTAAATGATGATATGTCAGACAAAAAGAGTATTTGTTCTCAATTTACTGACATGATCTATTTGATAAATCCTGAAAAGCCGCACTGGAAGTGTCCTGAGAAAATATATGAATCACCAACTAAGATACAAGATTCTAGAACAAGTGGTGATGGTGATTATGTTGACAGTGGGTTAAGCCTCTTCGTAGAGTGGTGAATGATAATAATTTGTATAATGTTGATGTTGTCACGTTGATGGTGACAAGTGGTGATGGGGATTATGTTGACGGTGATTCTAGATTTTGAAGAGTTACGTTCTATTGAGGACCACACAGCTGTCTCCACCTATCAGTGTCTCCACTTAATCAGTCCTACACTATTTTGTCTCTGCATCCATCCGTTATTGTTATATTTTGTCTTTTTACGTTTTCTAGGATCAATCAAAGGTGGTTGGAATATTATTGTCCCTTTCCACCACCAGTAGTTTATAATAGACTGTAGCCTGATCATTTGTTCAAGTAAAATGAATACATTATTGTTACAGTGAGAAACAGGCTGAAACTATCCTTTCTTTATTTCATCTATCAGATGGCCCTTTGTCTGTCAGTGTCTCAAAGTTGCAAGGAACTGGTGATTATCGAAGCTGGAAACGGATGCTTGAGCTTCAACTCTCTGCCAAACGAAAGTTGGGCTTTGTTCAAGGCACAGTGGTCAGAAACAAAGCTGATGAAACTCAGGCTACTCAGTGGGACACATGTAATGATCTGGTAATTTCCTGGATCCATGCTAATGTCTCGGATAATATAAAACAATCTATTCTCTTTATTAATTCTGCTAGTGAAATTTGGAAACAACTAGAGCGTAGATTTCAGTTGAGTAATGGTTCTAGAAAGTATAAGCTCACCAAGCTGTTATTTGAGCATCAGTGGTAGTAACAGTAGGCAAAAGGTTCATAGAGTGAATAATTAGAGGATGGCAAATCATGTGGTTCAAGGCACCTCTGAAATTCACACAGACTCAGATATTGTGTTCAGTCCTCAACAACTGGAACAGATTTTGAAACTTATTCCCGGTGAAGCCTTGCAGAGTCTAAAATCTTCTGTGCCTGATGATGAGTTTGATGTGACTTTTTCTGGAATGGTCACTTGTAATTTAGCAAAGTGTCACTATGCAGATTGGATAGTAGATTCTGGAGCCAGTGATCACATCACTGGATCACTTACTATGTTAACTAATGTCAAAGCTGCTGGTGAGAATCTCACTATAAATCTTCCCACATGAGCAATGTCAAAAATCACTCACATAGGTGATGTGAATCTTCAAAATGGATTGGTGCTCCACAATGTGCTGGTGGTACCTCAATTTAGGCATATCTTTTGTCAATTCATAAATTGGCAACAGATAACAAGTGTGACATACAGTTTACACCTCATACTTGCAATATTATTGACTCTGCATCTCAGCAAACTAAGGCGGTTGGAAAAATACACAATGGTCTGTACTATCTACATGATAAAGCTGAATCTACAATACACTTGCCTTCAGATGCACCTGCTTGTCATGCTGCAGTTGTTGATAGCAACATTTGGCACCTAAGGTTGGGCCATGCTCCTTTGTCCAAACTAAAAAGCATACCTCAGTTGAAATCACAGCTTGGAGTTTCTGATCAGGTATGCCTTATCTGCCCTATGACTAAATTCACTAAACTGTCTTTTCCTGTGAGCTCTTCCCATGCTGATAAATTATTTGATCTCATACACTTGGATACTTGGGGACCCTATAAGACACCAACAAGGGGAAAATTCAGATACTTTCTGACACTTGTTGATGATAAATCTAGAAATACATGGTTGTATCTGATGAAAAATAAATCTGACTATCTTACATGTTTCCAAGCAATCTGTCAGTATGTTTTGACTCATTTTCAGACAAAAATCAAGTGCATCAGATCAGATAATGCACCTGAATTTTCAGACCCTTCTTGCACTATTTTTTACTCATCTCAAGGAATAGTGCAGCAAAAGACATGTGTTTATAGGCCACAACAGAATGCCAGAGCAGAGAGAAAGCATAGGCACATCTTGGAAGTTGCAAGATCATTGAGGTTACAATCAGGTATTCCTTTGTCTCACTGGGGTGATTTAGTTATGACTGCAGTATATTTGATCAACAGGCTACCAACTCCAGTGCTTCAAAATAAAACACCTTATGAGATGTTATATAATGAGCCTGCAGACTATAATAATTTAAGAGCTTTTGGCTGTTTGGTTTTTGCACCTAATCCAAATCAGTCTGCAGACAAGTTCAGCTTTAGAGCAGTGCCCTCTGTGTTTATTGGATATCCACCAGGAGTAAAGGGATACAAGTTGCTAGATCTATCAACAAAGCAAACATTTGTTTCAAGGGATACTGTCTTTCATGAATCTGTGTTCCCAATGAATAATAACTCAACTGGAAGTTATGTACATCCTGTACCATTGGCAATGCCAACACCAGAAAGGTCAATTCCAAACACAGATGACATACTTGTTCCAGACGATGCTGAGCCTCCACCTTCACCTCTGTTGGACTCTCCACTATCTGAAGCTGCAAGTGACAGAGAAGAATCTGAATCCAGCTCTTTTGAACCATCTTTACCACCTAAAGTTTTAAGAAGATCAGACAGAATCAGAAAACAGCCTGTTTGGTTGAACAGCTATGTCCGTACATAGCATGCCAACCCTAGTGCTAATGCAGCTCAATCTGCTGATCAAGGTATTCATCCCAAATTTAATTGTTTCTTAGCTGCATTGACAAAGACCCAGGATCCAATTTAATTCAAACAAGCAGTTCAACACCAGAAGTGGGTGGATGCTATGAATAAGGAGTTGACTGCTTTAGAAGATAACACATGGGAAATTACCACTTTACCACCAAATAAAAGAGCTATATGATGCAAATGGATTTACAAAACTAAATTCAAACCAGATGGATCAGTGGAGAGGTACAAGGCTAGACTGGTGATATTGGGATGTAAACAAGTCTATGGCATTGATTATTTGGATACCTTTGCTCCAGTGGCAAAGTTGACAACTGTCAGGACATTGCTTGCTGTGGCAGCAGTTCAAAACTGGATTGTTATATAAATGGATGTCACCAATGCCTTTTTGCATGGTGACCTCCATGAATCTGTTTACATGAGGGCTCCTAAAGGCTACAAAGGTATTGGTTCAAGAATTATTTGTGATCCAGGAAGCAATATTGATTATTCATCTGTGTCCTTTGTCTGTAAGCTGCTAAAATCTCTTTATGGGCTGAAACAGGCCCCTAGACAGTGGTTTACAAAACTTTCTATGAAATTGTTGGACCTTGGTTATACTCAGTCAAAAATAGACTATAGTTTGTTCACTGTAACCTCCTCGTCTTCTATTACACTGGTCTTAGTGTATGTAGATGATCTCCTAATTGCTGGAAACTCTACATCAGACATTGATCAGCTCAAAACCTTTCTCTCAAATGCTTTTCACATGAAGGACTTGGGCAATGTGAGCTATTTTCTTGGCATAGAGATTGACAGGTCAAATGCGGGCTTCTTTCTTTCTCAAAAGAAATACACAGTTGATCTGTTGACAGAATTTGGTCTCCAACATTCCAAGAGTCTTAAGGTTCCCATGGATGTTCATGAAAAACTAACACCAACTTCTGGAATTCCCTTGACTGATCCACACCCTTATCAAAGACTACTTGGCAAATTGATATACCTTACGGTGACAAGACCTGATATCACTTTTTCTGTGCATGTTCTAAGTCAGTATATGCAAAGTCCCACATCAGCACACATGCAAGCTGCCACTCGAGTGCTTAGATATCTAGCTGGGAATCCTGGACAAGGGATATTATTGGCATCTTCATCTGCTGTGAAGGTTCAAGCATATTGTGACAGTGACTGGGCAAGCTGTCCAGTCACTAGGAGGTCAACTACAGGATTTTGCATTTTACTTGGTAACTCTCCTGTCTCATGGAAATCGAAAAAGCAAACCGTGGTAGCAAGATCAAGTGCTGAAGCAAAATATAGGGCTATGGCCCTCACTACCTGTGAAATTACATGGATAACTGCTCTGCTGGGTGACATGGGACTACATAATCTTCCTCCAACTCTTCTACAGTGCGACAATAAAGCTGCAATAGCTATTGCTGCCAATCCCGTTCTGCACGAACGAACCAAACATATTGAAGTAGACTGTCATTTTATACGAGATAAAATAGTCTCAGGATCGATTGTCACTCAACACGTTCCTTCTCACGCGCAATTGGCAGACATTTTGACTAGGCAGCTCTCTGTTAAACAGCACCATCATCTACTTCACAAGCTTGGAGCTTCTGCTTGTTCTGCAGCTCAGCTTGAAGGGGAGTATTGAGGACCACACAGCTGTCTCCACCTATCAGTGTCTCCACTTAATCAGTCCTACACTATTTTGTCTCTGCATCCATCCGTTATTGTTATATTTTGTCTTTTTACATTTTCTAGGATCAATCAAAGGTGGTTGGAATATTATTGTCCCTTTCCACCACCAGTAGCTTATAATAGAGTGTAGCCTGATCATTTGTTCAAGTAAAATGAATACATTATTGTTACAGTGAGAAACAGGCTGAAACTATCCTTTCTTTATTTCATCTATCAGATTGTTGCACTCAGTCTTATCTTACTCTTTACATTCTTTATGATTTTTTGCCTTCAGTATAAAAATATATAGCACAGTTCTGCAAAATGCTTGGGCTTCTCAAAACAGAATCATGGAGGTTCTTCAGCCCTTTAGATGAAGATGATGAAGTTTGAAGAGGATAGAATTTGTGCTTTGTTGGTAGGGGGATTCAGCTAAATAAAATCATGAAACGTTGTAGGCATTGGTTGATTTTATATGCAGTGGCCTGTTTCTATTATGTTTTGACACTATTTGATGTACTACAATTCTCTTAATCGTAAAGAAGTGCTCACTTAATTGCTCCTAATTTTCTGCTTTAAGCTCAACTCTTGCTTTTCGTGAGTCTGATCTGGTAGTGCCTTCAGCTGATCCTTCATGGGTTATCCACTGTTTGACTCATTTTTTATGCTTAATTTATGAAGATCTTCCCCTGGACTTTCATTTACTCTGTAGCTCATGTCACCCTCTCCCAGGATATCAGTAATCCCACGTAACTTTCTTGGTATTTTCTGAGCATGTATTGCCGTGTAATTTGGTTCTTGATGCCCTTTGCATTTCCTAGGTTGGCATGTTTTAGTTTCCTCATTTATATTGTCAGTCACCAACATTGAATTTTTGAAGGAAGTAATTGCTATGCTTTTAGAGAAGCTTATTGCAGCAGGCACTGGAAATAAGAGGTACATTAATATTTTAAGGGTTAAGAGATATATATATCTTGTAAGGGTATTAATGGAATAAAAATAGGAAAAATGATTAATAGATATGTTTATGATACCCGAGTGTCGAAAAGGAACGCTTTTAAAGTTTAAGGGTCTATAGGTACACCGGTCTCATTAAGCCAAAAACATATACAGAAGATGTATATTAAGATATACTTGTTGTTAAAATGATCGTTGATGCATATACTATTTTGCATTATGACGGATTAAATTACTCGCGGATATGGTTGCTGCATGTATTCACAGGTACCTATCCACATACTTGAAGAAAAGGTAGTATCCCTATATACTTGAATAAAAGGTAGTATCCCTATATTTTTACGAAGATGGTTCTACTGACTGGCTCACTGAAAAACTTAAGATGGCTTACGAAGAATTGGCAAAAAAATAAAGTAAACTTTGAGGTTGTTCTGATTTACCTTTATGACACATCCCGTACTTGTGATTGTGACCGTACAGATGATGGATCATTTTTGGGAAATATTTAAGACTATGCCATGGTTGGCTCTACCGTTTAGGGACCTGAAATATCCAAAGTTGCTACATTTTGTTGTTATCCTCCTTATGAAGATCCGCTATATTAAGCTTCTAAACTTGTGATTGTTGGGCCTCGTGAGGAATATATTGGACCTTGGGATGCCAGCAGCTTAATGCCATATAAACTTGATGCATTTCCATTAAGTATCCCAATTTGGAATTGAAAAGTTAAGGTGCTGAAGTTGGAGAGCTCCGTTGGTTTTTTGACAAACTTGAATGGAAGATTCATTTTTTATGGGATAGTTGTTCAGAATTTTGCAAAAATGGCACATAAAGCCACTATTTCTGGTTCTGTCATTGTTAACCAAAAGTAGTGGCGTTCTGGTGTATAATATTTTTTTTATATTTTTTCTTTTCCTCCCCTTTATTACCTTGTATTTGTGCAGATTTGTAGAAGCTAAAAATCATGGTCATGTTTTGAACCCTTTTATTGAATTAAAGAAAAATAATTTTGGTCTTTTTTTTTTGTTGGATAGATTTGTAAACCTATTTTTAATATGTAATTTTTATTTAATTTTAAAAACTGTATATATATGATTTTTGGAGGTCGAGAAAGGGTGTCATGAGAAAGGATTTCTCATTTTTTGACGAAGACACATTTTCACAATTTTTTTTAAATATAGTTTAAAATTTATTTTGGTTGAATTCTTTTTTTGTTGAGCAGTGATGTAAACCTATTTGTAGTATGTAATTTTTTTAAAAATTTTAAATGACATTTTTTGTCATTTGTATTATCTAAATATTCTATCATGCAATTATATCATGATTACTTAAAAATGTAGAATTACTATCAGTTGTATCCCATTCCACAAACATCACATGATTACTTAAAAATCATGATTATGAGGCCTCGTCATGAGAAAAAATATTCCCTCATGATACCCCTTTCCAAGCAACTAAAACCACATAAAAATAAATTTAAAATTAAAATAAAAAATACATACTACAAATAGGTTTACATCATTACTCAACAGAAAAAGAATTAAACCAGAATAATTTTTTGGAAATTAAATATGAGCGTTCAAAAACATACGCTCGCGTAATCTTAACACTCCGCTCACAAGGCACCCTTTTTGAAGTTACGAAAATCTTATATGTACAACTTGTTTATTTAAATAAAAATTACATACTAAAAATAGGTTTACAAATCTATCCAATTAGACCAAAATTATTTTTCTAGTAATTCAATATAAGAGTTAAAAACATGCTCTTCACCTTCATTTTTTCAGCTTTCGCAAAACTACACAAGGCACGGGGAGGAAAAGAGGAAAAAAATAATCAAAAAAAGGTATTATATCCAGAACGCCACTGCTTCTGGGTAACAGTGGCAGAACCCCAGAAATAGTGGCGTTCTATGTAATTTTTGCAAAATTCTGACCAACTATCCCATAAAAATGAATCTTCCATTCAAATGTGTCAAAAAATCAACGGAGCCGAAGTTGGAGATGCTGCGGGGTCCAAATACAGTCTTCAGAAGAAAATACGAGACCGAGGTGAGTTCTTGGCTTGTTTTTTGGGTTTTATATCAAATTGTCCACCGAACTCGTTAAAATGTATCAAGTACCTACTCAATCTTCACGACGACTCATTTAAACCACTAAAATACTAGTATATATCACTCCGTTAGTTTTTTTAGTATAAACCACTAAAAATTTGTAGTCGTATATTGTAACAGCCCGCACTTCCGGACTATTAAATTCTAAATCGAAAACTAAAAATAAAATATATTATTACTCGATAATTCTAATAGATCACGAAATTCAAAGCAGCGGTCAAACTCAATAATCAAAATCATAAAAATAGAGACGCAGCTCCACAAATCCGATAATAATTGTCTAACAGATAATTAAATTTATTCTCTAAAAACAAAATCTTTATTCTAATTCAAATAGCACAAACGAAGCAGCACAGATCTCCACATAGTTCTCATTCCTTAATCTTAATATGCTCCAAATTCCGAACCTGAAATGTTAAAAGGGGTGAGCTACACAGCTCAGCAAGTACAAATTGACTAACTTTTAAACAGAAAAACAATGGGTGTTTTGATAAAACGATTTTTCTTAAAACAATAATAATTTTGTAAAACATTTTCTAAAATAAATCCAACCCAAAGTTTTATATTTTAAAATTCAGAATTTAAAACAGAACAGAGCAGAATTTATAACAGTACAGATTTTATAACAGATCTGAGCAGAATAAAACAGAACGAAACGATAATTCTTATAAATACCACAGTCTTGATCTACGGCCACACTTTGCCAGTAGCCGGCATCTAATTCTTATTCTTATTCTTTATACCACACTTTGCCAGTGGTCGGCATCTAAAGTTCAATAATTACGCGCCCTTAATAGGTATCTAAAGTTGCACACTTGTGCGCCTACTAAGGGTATCTAAGGCTAGTTCCGGAACTATAGCGTAAATTACGAACGGTTCGAAAACGTAGAGACTGGGTTCTAAAATTCACAAATACTTATATCTTATAATTTCGAAATCAAAGTTTTTATATCTTATATGAAATTAAAAACAGAACTGAAATATCTTTTCGGAAATTTAAAAGTAAGTCAAAAGGTACTTACCTCAAAGCCTGACCAGATCTGAATTTACTCTTTTTGACCCTCTAAACGATATTTTCTTGAAAAACACGAAACACGAAAGCTGAAGATAACGAAAAGACCTTTCTGAAAAGTCCAGAATCACTGAATTCTGACTTACGATGAATTTTCTACGAATTTTACAAGACAGCTGATTTTTGCTGAGAAAGTCCTACGAATTTTAATGATAAAAACAAGGAATACGAATATGGTGTATTTATAACGATACAAAACCCTATATCTCAACTAGGAAATAATAATATTTCCTCCTAAAGATTTACAACCTCTCCAAGTAAATTCCATAAATAAAATATTTGATACACACAATTACCTAAACTAAAAAAATTTCGATTTTCTAAATTATTCTTACACTTATTTCCACAAATAACAAATCTTTTCACAAATCAACTACCTTGCACAAAATGTTTTCAGAATATTCTAATTTTAAAATATTTATCTAGACAAATTAATATCTAATTTCTAATAAATAAATTAAAAATAAAATTACGAATTTTACATTCTTCCCTCCTTAAAAGAATTTGGTCCCCAAATTCACATAACATAAATAAATTAAATAAGTCACTAAAGAAAAGAAATCATACCTTAATTGCGATAGTTGTCATTTCCTGTCAGCTGAAACACACGTCCTTTGTCCATCTTGTTATCTGCTTCCTTCCTTGGTGGCGGTGGCGGATTGTGCGGACAATTTGAAATCTTATGTCCTACTTCTCCGCAATGAAAACAAGCACCTGTATTCCAACGACAGACTTTGTCCGGATGATTCTTGCCGCACCTGGTACACGTCTCTCGATCACCTTGACCCCCGATGTTATCATACACGTGTGGCTTCTTGAGTGGTCCCCCTTGAAAAGATTGCCCACTAGTTTGAGTGAACCGCCTCTTATTCCAACTGCCAGACGCCTTTTCAGATTCTGCCAAGCCCCTTTCGATCACTAACGCCTTGTTGAGGACAACCTCGTACGTCTGAAGTTCAAACGACGCCACTGAATTCCTGATGTCACTTCGAAGTCCCTCCTCTAATCTTCGTGCTCGACTGCTCTCATCTGCTAGTAGGGTCGACGCGTACTTCGCAAGCTTTGCAAATTCTGCTTCGTATTCAATGACGGTTCTTCCACCTTGTTGAAGTCGAATGAAGTCCCTCTCTTTCTGCAGACGAACTGTTCTCGGAAAGTACTTGTCCTCTAAAGCCTTCTTGAACTTTGCCCAAGTGTACGGTTCATGATTTTCTTCAAGATTTGTCGTCTCATTCTTCCTCTTTTCCATAAGCCACCAGTCGTAAGCGCTTCCTTGCAATTGGTACACAGCTAAGGTCACCTTCTGTTCCTCATTGCTCCCCAGAAGTCCGAAAGCTTTTTCCATCTCTTGGATCCACATCTCAACGATAGCCGGGTCTGTAGCTCCATCAAAAGTTGGCGGGTTCAAACGCTTGAATTGAGAGACGATGTTGGGCTTCGGTTGCTGATTCACAAGTACAGCTAGAGTTTCAGCCAGCTGGTCAAAGACGTTTCCTCCTTCATCATTATTGCCCTGATTTTCATTGTTGTTCTGATTTTCTCCATCCATCTTTACTAGAACACACAAAACAAATTCTAAACTTATAGTCAATAATCAAAAAAAACACAAAAGTCAAACATATCAAATAATCACACAAATAAATGCCCTAAATCCAAAATAATTTTCTAAGACCTATACGATAGTCTAAAGGATCGCATCCTAGGGAATGTACTAGTCCCATACCTAATACACTCCGAAGGACAGCCTGCTCTTGATACCAACTGTAACAGCCCGCACTTCCGGACTATTAAATTCTAAATCGAAAACTAAAAATAAAATATATTATTACTCGATAATTCTAATAGATCACGAAATTCAAAGCAGCGGTCAAACTCAATAATCAAAATCATAAAAATAGAGACGCAGCTCCACAAATCCGATAATAATTGTCTAACAGATAATTAAATTTATTCTCTAAAAACAAAATCTTTATTCTAATTCAAATAGCACAAACGAAGCAGCACAGATCTCCACATAGTTCTCATTCCTTAATCTTAATATGCTCCAAATTCCGAACCTGAAATGTTAAAAGGGGTGAGCTACACAGCTCAGCAAGTACAAATTGACTAACTTTTAAACAGAAAAACAATGGGTGTTTTGATAAAACGATTTTTCTTAAAACAATAATAATTTTGTAAAACATTTTCTAAAATAAATCCAACCCAAAGTTTTATATTTTAAAATTCAGAATTTAAAACAGAACAGAGCAGAATTTATAACAGTACAGATTTTATAACAGATCTGAGCAGAATAAAACAGAACGAAACGATAATTCTTATAAATACCACAGTCTTGATCTACGGCCACACTTTGCCAGTAGCCGGCATCTAATTCTTATTCTTATTCTTTATACCACACTTTGCCAGTGGTCGGCATCTAAAGTTCAATAATTACGCGCCCTTAATAGGTATCTAAAGTTGCACACTTGTGCGCCTACTAAGGGTATCTAAGGCTAGTTCCGGAACTATAGCGTAAATTACGAACGGTTCGAAAACGTAGAGACTGGGTTCTAAAATTCACAAATACTTATATCTTATAATTTCGAAATCAAAGTTTTTATATCTTATATGAAATTAAAAACAGAACTGAAATATCTTTTCGGAAATTTAAAAGTAAGTCAAAAGGTACTTACCTCAAAGCCTGACCAGATCTGAATTTACTCTTTTTGACCCTCTAAACGATATTTTCTTGAAAAACACGAAACACGAAAGCTGAAGATAACGAAAAGACCTTTCTGAAAAGTCCAGAATCACTGAATTCTGACTTACGATGAATTTTCTACGAATTTTACAAGACAGCTGATTTTTGCTGAGAAAGTCCTACGAATTTTAATGATAAAAACAAGGAATACGAATATGGTGTATTTATAACGATACAAAACCCTATATCTCAACTAGGAAATAATAATATTTCCTCCTAAAGATTTACAACCTCTCCAAGTAAATTCCATAAATAAAATATTTGATACACACAATTACCTAAACTAAAAAAATTTCGATTTTCTAAATTATTCTTACACTTATTTCCACAAATAACAAATCTTTTCACAAATCAACTACCTTGCACAAAATGTTTTCAGAATATTCTAATTTTAAAATATTTATCTAGACAAATTAATATCTAATTTCTAATAAATAAATTAAAAATAAAATTACGAATTTTACATTCTTCCCTCCTTAAAAGAATTTGGTCCCCAAATTCACATAACATAAATAAATTAAATAAGTCACTAAAGAAAAGAAATCATACCTTAATTGCGATAGTTGTCATTTCCTGTCAGCTGAAACACACGTCCTTTGCCCATCTTGTTATCTGCTTCCTTCCTTGGTGGCGGTGGCGGATTGTGCGGACAATTCGAAATCTTATGTCCTACTTCTCCGCAATGAAAACAAGCACCTGTATTCCAACGACAGACTTTGTCCGGATGATTCTTGCCGCACCTGGTACACGTCTCTCGATCACCTTGACCCCCGATGTTATCGTACACGTGTGGCTTCTTGAGTGGTCCCCCTTGAAAAGATTGCCCACTAGTTTGAGTGAACCGCCTCTTATTCCAACTGCCAGACGCCTTTTCAGATTCTGCCAAGCCCCTTTCGATCACTAACGCCTTGTTGAGGACAGCCTCGTACGTCTGAAGTTCAAACGACGCCACTGAATTCCTGATGTCACTTCGAAGTCCCTCCTCTAATCTTCGTGCTCGACTGCTCTCATCTGCTACTAGGGTCGACGCGTACTTCGCAAGCTTTGCAAATTCTGCTTCGTATTCAATGACGGTTCTTCCACCTTGTTGAAGTCGAATGAAGTCCCTCTCTTTCTGCAGACGAACTGTTCTCGGAAAGTACTTGTCCTCTAAAGCCTTCTTGAACTTTGCCCAAGTGTACGGTTCATGATTTTCTTCAAGATTTGTCGTCTCATTCTTCCTCTTTTCCATAAGCCACCAGTCGTAAGCGCTTCCTTGCAATTGGTACACAGCTAAGGTCACCTTCTGTTCCTCATTGCTCCCCAGAAGTCCGAAAGCTTTTTCCATCTCTTGGATCCACATCTCAACGATAGCCGGGTCTGTAGCTCCATCAAAAGTTGGCGGGTTCAAACGCTTGAATTGAGAGACGATGTTGGGCTTCGGTTGCTGATTCACAAGTACAGCTAGAGTTTCAGCCAGCTGGTCAAAGACGTTTCCTCCTTCATCATTATTGCCCTGATTTTCATTGTTGTTCTGATTTTCTCCATCCATCTTTACTAGAACACACAAAACAAATTCTAAACTTATAGTCAATAATCAAAAAAAACACAAAAGTCAAACATATCAAATAATCACACAAATAAATGCCCTAAATCCAAAATAATTTTCTAAGACCTATACGATAGTCTAAAGGATCGCATCCTAGGGAATGTACTAGTCCCATACCTAATACACTCTGAAGGACAGCCTGCTCTTGATACCAACTGTAACAGCCCGCACTTCCGGACTATTAAATTCTAAATCGAAAACTAAAAATAAAATATATTATTACTCGATAATTCTAATAGATCACGAAATTCAAAGCAGCGGTCAAACTCAATAATCAAAATCATAAAAATAGAGACGCAGCTCCACAAATCCGATAATAATTGTCTAACAGATAATTAAATTTATTCTCTAAAAACAAAATCTTTATTCTAATTCAAATAGCACAAACGAAGCAGCACAGATCTCCACATAGTTCTCATTCCTTAATCTTAATATGCTCCAAATTCCGAACCTGAAATGTTAAAAGGGGTGAGCTACACAGCTCAGCAAGTACAAATTGACTAACTTTTAAACAGAAAAACAATGGGTGTTTTGATAAAACGATTTTTCTTAAAACAATAATAATTTTGTAAAACATTTTCTAAAATAAATCCAACCCAAAGTTTTATATTTTAAAATTCAGAATTTAAAACAGAACAGAGCAGAATTTATAACAGTACAGATTTTATAACAGATCTGAGCAGAATAAAACAGAACGAAACGATAATTCTTATAAATACCACAGTCTTGATCTACGGCCACACTTTGCCAGTAGCCGGCATCTAATTCTTATTCTTATTCTTTATACCACACTTTGCCAGTGGTCGGCATCTAAAGTTCAATAATTACGCGCCCTTAATAGGTATCTAAAGTTGCACACTTGTGCGCCTACTAAGGGTATCTAAGGCTAGTTCCGGAACTATAGCGTAAATTACGAACGGTTCGAAAACGTAGAGACTGGGTTCTAAAATTCACAAATACTTATATCTTATAATTTCGAAATCAAAGTTTTTATATCTTATATGAAATTAAAAACAGAACTGAAATATCTTTTCGGAAATTTAAAAGTAAGTCAAAAGGTACTTACCTCAAAGCCTGACCAGATCTGAATTTACTCTTTTTGACCCTCTAAACGATATTTTCTTGAAAAACACGAAACACGAAAGCTGAAGATAACGAAAAGACCTTTCTGAAAAGTCCAGAATCACTGAATTCTGACTTACGATGAATTTTCTACGAATTTTACAAGACAGCTGATTTTTGCTGAGAAAGTCCTACGAATTTTAATGATAAAAACAAGGAATACGAATATGGTGTATTTATAACGATACAAAACCCTATATCTCAACTAGGAAATAATAATATTTCCTCCTAAAGATTTACAACCTCTCCAAGTAAATTCCATAAATAAAATATTTGATACACACAATTACCTAAACTAAAAAAATTTCGATTTTCTAAATTATTCTTACACTTATTTCCACAAATAACAAATCTTTTCACAAATCAACTACCTTGCACAAAATGTTTTCAGAATATTCTAATTTTAAAATATTTATCTAGACAAATTAATATCTAATTTCTAATAAATAAATTAAAAATAAAATTACGAATTTTACATTCTTCCCTCCTTAAAAGAATTTGGTCCCCAAATTCACATAACATAAATAAATTAAATAAGTCACTAAAGAAAAGAAATCATACCTTAATTGCGATAGTTGTCATTTCCTGTCAGCTGAAACACACGTCCTTTGCCCATCTTGTTATCTGCTTCCTTCCTTGGTGGCGGTGGCGGATTGTGCGGACAATTCGAAATCTTATGTCCTACTTCTCCGCAATGAAAACAAGCACCTGTATTCCAACGACAGACTTTGTCCGGATGATTCTTGCCGCACCTGGTACACGTCTCTCGATCACCTTGACCCCCGATGTTATCGTACACGTGTGGCTTCTTGAGTGGTCCCCCTTGAAAAGATTGCCCACTAGTTTGAGTGAACCGCCTCTTATTCCAACTGCCAGACGCCTTTTCAGATTCTGCCAAGCCCCTTTCGATCACTAACGCCTTGTTGAGGACAGCCTCGTACGTCTGAAGTTCAAACGACGCCACTGAATTCCTGATGTCACTTCGAAGTCCCTCCTCTAATCTTCGTGCTCGACTGCTCTCATCTGCTACTAGGGTCGACGCGTACTTCGCAAGCTTTGCAAATTCTGCTTCGTATTCAATGACGGTTCTTCCACCTTGTTGAAGTCGAATGAAGTCCCTCTCTTTCTGCAGACGAACTGTTCTCGGAAAGTACTTGTCCTCTAAAGCCTTCTTGAACTTTGCCCAAGTGTACGGTTCATGATTTTCTTCAAGATTTGTCGTCTCATTCTTCCTCTTTTCCATAAGCCACCAGTCGTAAGCGCTTCCTTGCAATTGGTACACAGCTAAGGTCACCTTCTGTTCCTCATTGCTCCCCAGAAGTCCGAAAGCTTTTTCCATCTCTTGGATCCACATCTCAACGATAGCCGGGTCTGTAGCTCCATCAAAAGTTGGCGGGTTCAAACGCTTGAATTGAGAGACGATGTTGGGCTTCGGTTGCTGATTCACAAGTACAGCTAGAGTTTCAGCCAGCTGGTCAAAGACGTTTCCTCCTTCATCATTATTGCCCTGATTTTCATTGTTGTTCTGATTTTCTCCATCCATCTTTACTAGAACACACAAAACAAATTCTAAACTTATAGTCAATAATCAAAAAAAACACAAAAGTCAAACATATCAAATAATCACACAAATAAATGCCCTAAATCCAAAATAATTTTCTAAGACCTATACGATAGTCTAAAGGATCGCATCCTAGGGAATGTACTAGTCCCATACCTAATACACTCCGAAGGACAGCCTGCTCTTGATACCAACTGTAACAGCCCGCACTTCCGGACTATTAAATTCTAAATCGAAAACTAAAAATAAAATATATTATTACTCGATAATTCTAATAGATCACGAAATTCAAAGCAGCGGTCAAACTCAATAATCAAAATCATAAAAATAGAGACGCAGCTCCACAAATCCGATAATAATTGTCTAACAGATAATTAAATTTATTCTCTAAAAACAAAATCTTTATTCTAATTCAAATAGCACAAACGAAGCAGCACAGATCTCCACATAGTTCTCATTCCTTAATCTTAATATGCTCCAAATTCCGAACCTGAAATGTTAAAAGGGGTGAGCTACACAGCTCAGCAAGTACAAATTGACTAACTTTTAAACAGAAAAACAATGGGTGTTTTGATAAAACGATTTTTCTTAAAACAATAATAATTTTGTAAAATATTTTCTAAAATAAATCCAACCCAAAGTTTTATATTTTAAAATTCAGAATTTAAAACAGAACAGAGCAGAATTTATAACAGTACAGATTTTATAACAGATCTGAGCAGAATAAAACAGAACGAAACGATAATTCTTATAAATACCACAGTCTTGATCTACGGCCACACTTTGCCAGTAGCCGGCATCTAATTCTTATTCTTATTCTTTATACCACACTTTGCCAGTGGTCGGCATCTAAAGTTCAATAATTACGCGCCCTTAATAGGTATCTAAAGTTGCACACTTGTGCGCCTACTAAGGGTATCTAAGGCTAGTTCCGGAACTATAGCGTAAATTACGAACGGTTCGAAAACGTAGAGACTGGGTTCTAAAATTCACAAATACTTATATCTTATAATTTCGAAATCAAAGTTTTTATATCTTATATGAAATTAAAAACAGAACTGAAATATCTTTTCGGAAATTTAAAAGTAAGTCAAAAGGTACTTACCTCAAAGCCTGACCAGATCTGAATTTACTCTTTTTGACCCTCTAAACGATATTTTCTTGAAAAACACGAAACACGAAAGCTGAAGATAACGAAAAGACCTTTCTGAAAAGTCCAGAATCACTGAATTCTGACTTACGATGAATTTTCTACGAATTTTACAAGACAGCTGATTTTTGCTGAGAAAGTCCTACGAATTTTAATGATAAAAACAAGGAATACGAATATGGTGTATTTATAACGATACAAAACCCTATATCTCAACTAGGAAATAATAATATTTCCTCCTAAAGATTTACAACCTCTCCAAGTAAATTCCATAAATAAAATATTTGATACACACAATTACCTAAACTAAAAAAATTTCGATTTTCTAAATTATTCTTACACTTATTTCCACAAATAACAAATCTTTTCACAAATCAACTACCTTGCACAAAATGTTTTCAGAATATTCTAATTTTAAAATATTTATCTAGACAAATTAATATCTAATTTCTAATAAATAAATTAAAAATAAAATTACGAATTTTACATATATTTTTGTTAAACTGCCAGACACATACAATTCAGATAAACAACAAGAGTCCTAATTGAAAGTACATATTATTTTCATCTCTCTGTTGAATTTTACTCAAATTAATATTGCAATTGCAGACCACCCAATTTTTATTTTACTCGTGAAGATAACGATTATTTTAGAAACAATTAAACAGATATACATATGAGAGAGACACTAAGTTTGCTGATAAACCATAATAATCAAAAGCACTTCTGTTAAAAAAAATTAAAAAATCTAACGGAGTGATATATACTAGGATTTTAGTGGTTTAAATGAGTCGCCGTGGAGACTGAGTAGTTACTTGATATATTTTAACGAGTTCGGTGGACAATTTGATATAAAACCCCTTATTTTTTTGTCTTGTAAATTCTCCGAGAAGTGTACTTTTTGTTTTGTTATCGTATTAAAGTATATTTGGAATTCATTTTTGAAAGCCAACTCGGTCAATAAATTCTTCTATAATAAAAGGTCACAAGACGTATCTGCCATGTCTCTATACTAACACTCTTGTAGTCGATCGATCTTAAAATATGTTTCTTCTTACCTTTCCATGAAATTAAATTGCTTCCAAAAACAAAAAGATAATATGTGGTGGTAGATCGCTTAACAAATAAATCAGCTTCATCAAAAATCCTGCTAGTTTCATATGTCCATGATCACCAAATAGAAAACCTCGTCCAGGTGCACGTTTGAGAAATTTCAATATTCAAATTCTTAGTTACTTACGGATAGAGAGAAATTCACTCGATATACTGACCGGAAAACTTGTCTGTAGTTGAGTTTTCAACCTGTCTTCGATATCATTTATGATCCTCTAATAAATCACATTCTTTACTTGTTTATTGCTGGCGTGAATTATCCAGGTTTTCTCCTAACAACCCCGTCAAGACATACTTGTCAGTTTTTCCATAAAAATGATTTCGGAGCTTGAATTTGGTGCTTGTCATCTGCAGTTATAAAGATGTCATCAACAAACATAAACAAGAAATATCACAAATTCAGGTTGTCATTCTTAAGTCTTAACAACTAGGTGGTTAAAGGGAACTGAGAGGCCAATGATAACTAAATAAGACATGCCGAATTCTTATTGTTGTTGCCAAGTCTTGGTCTGTAAGGTGTTCCGTCAACTAAATACCCTGCTGCTTCTTAATTCCTGATTAAATCGGGTCTGAAAAGAAAAAAGAAAAAAAAAAGTATCCAAGTATAGGTAGACAATAAAAGATACTTTGATACAGCTAGCGTATTAGAATGAAATATTGTCTATATATCAAGGCAGGGATTTGAATCAACCCCTTCCATGGATTTTCCTGAAGAGTCAATTTTCCAGACCAGAGGAAGGGAGTTCGAAACTCGACCTTGACATTGTCTATGCCAGCAACAAAGGGAAAGGTAAGCTACCAACTATTTGCCTCCCCTATTGTTGCCACTTCTATCTGTCCTTTACTATCAAGTCAAGTGTCATGCTCTGGTCTTTTTGGAACATCAAAGTTTCTGTGAGTGAGACCCCCCTCCCGCCCCACCTCACTTATTTAATTTTATTCTTCCCAAAGCTCACTAATTTAGTGAGAGGTGGCTCTACTGCTGCACGCTACAGGTAGCTACTAGGAAGAGTCGGCAGTACGAGATGGCTTGAGACCTATACCAAAAAAAATAAACATAAAATAGTAAAGCTGCTAGCAGAGGTTGGAGAAGTGCTATACCTTCGTGGATTCAACGAGTTTAATGTACTAAATCTCATCTAGATTGGGGTCGGAGTCAATTTTACTAAACAAGCAACAACTAGGCAGTCGACAATAGCCCCCAAGTCAGGCTTCGAGGCTCGCCCGAGTACCTCTGCGTCCACCTGTACAACTAGTTTTCTTGGTGATAACAATGCTCTGATGTCAGAAATCGTATCTTCACTGTTTTTGCTTTCAAATGTATGAAGATAGCCCATTCAAGTCTATCCACATTAGCTGTAATGTCAATTTCAGATGTCTTATAAGTTATAACCTACTTGTTAGGTCATCAAAATTGAACTTAGTTGACGCATAATATATGATGCTGCACCTGCTTTTCTACTTTTTTCTGCTTATTGACTTGACAAAACTACATGCAGGTTCAGCTCTGTCAACTTTCTGGAAGATAATCATGCAACTTTTTGAGAGTGATATTGATAAGCCTCGAATATTATTAATAAATAAAACTAATCATTAAGGAGGAACTTTCTTTACTTAATTAGCCAACCTCCTCAAATGAGGTTGCTCCTTCATATTTATAGGAGTCCCAGATGGGCTCTTTGTTACAAAATGGGCATCTTGGGACTTTACACAAATGTTACATAATTTATTATTACTAAGTCTTCTTGGGTTTTTCTCCCTTAGTACAAGATCCAACATTTATCCCTCTCCTGTTTTGAGGAACATCTTTAGATTTGCGTTTTAGGTATTTTGAAGCCTAAAATTAGGACATTAGAGGTAATGCAAAAATAAATATAGAAAAGGGATAAAAACGGATAAATAATAAGATTTTTTTTTAAAGAAAATTGAATAATCCTAATAAAAACAAATGATAATAGGAATAAATGATAGGTGATTTGCGTGTTTGTCTCTTTTCTTTTCTTTTCTTCTTCCTTTTTCACTTTTCTTTTCCCTTTTTTTTGCAAACGTATAAATACTTATTTTGTGTTTGTTTTTTCTTTTCTGGGTGGCATTGATTGGAGATCGGCTGTTCGGCTTCTCCTCCTTTTTATCAAGACCATAGCGGTTCCCGGAGGGTTGTTATCATACCTTCTTAATTTAGTAATCTCCTGTAAGTTCCTTTTCTTCCTCTCTTATTTGCTATTTCTTACTGTCATTCCATCATAGTATTGTTGTATTGTTCTAGTGTTCGATCGTCCTCGTACCATGGAACAGTCAAGTTCTTCATCCCTACGTACTGAATCCGCTCGTGACCCAGGTGAGAGGCCTTTAGAGGAGGGCGATCAAGAATCCTCTCTTAATTTAAATCATTTGGAGATTCTTGATCTGTCCCAATGCGGTTCTTTTGATTTTTTAGAGGAGGATAACTTTTTGAAAGGTGTTCCTGTGGGTCCACTTTCGTCGCCCCCTTTGAGTCCACAGACGTTAGAGACTAGGAATCGTATTGTCGAGGAGAGTCTTCGACTGGGTATGGAAGAGTTTGGGGATAAGTCCAGTTTGAATTATTTGAGCCACTATATTACCAAGGACCCATCATTGAGCAAGCTAAAGTCATATGTAGATCTGTCAAACGGGTATCGATATCGGGTTCCGACGGCCGATGAACGTGTGTGGATGATGCCGGAGTTTGGGATGCATGGGATACCGATGATTCTGTTCCACTTCGGGCTCCAGTTACCTATGCATCCTTTTCTTCTGGCGATGTTCGAGGCAGTTGGTTGTGGGGTTAGTCAGTTAACACCCAACTCCATTGCTTAGCTCAGTGGGTTTGTGGCTCTGTGTTGTGATAAGAATCCGGTGTCGTCGTTTAAGCTCTTTTTCTCGATATACGCGGTTCGGTATCACGATGGTCAGGTTTATTTTGACTGTCCGTATAAAAGGGTTAAGATTGTTAGTGTGCGATCTTTAAAATCTGGGTATCACTCCAAGTGGTTGTACGTCGGGGGTCCCGATTTGGAGTTTGTGTAGCCTTGTGGGAAAATTAGTCAGCTTACTATCGATTATTTGAATAATCTAGAAAAGTGTGAGACGAGTCATTTGAATGAGTTTCAAGGGTTGAGGTCGGTATATACCCATCTGCAACTAAAGGAACTTAGTTTTTTGGAAATGCATAATTGTAATGGGTTTTTTATTTTAATTGGTTTCGCTCTCTTCTTTTTTCCTCTTTTTTGTGTATTTCCGACGTTGTTTTTCTTTTATTACCTATGTGACTTGTGATCTGACTTTTCTCCATTTTTATTTGGTTGTAGTGGCCGGTGCTTCTTTGAAGAAGATTCTGAATAGCGGGATTCGCAAGGAGATGGATAAGGCGATGTTATTACTTGTGCAGAGGACATCGAAAAAGGGTGTTGATGCGTCTCAAGCCGGATCATCGAGGGTTGGCCCGTCGGGGACTGGACATTCGGTTTCTATTGAGTTACTAGATGAATAAGGGAATAGGGTAACAGAGGATCCTGGGAAGGTTGTTCAGGACGTTGAGGTGGCTGATGTGATCCCTCGTAAAAGGAGTCGTCATGATATGGTCGAGGTTAGTAATCCCGTGGAGACAGTTGCGACGGGAGGCGGGGTTAACAAGATTATAACCTTTATTGGCCACCGTGCTTTGATGACCAATACTGTCGATCCTCGGGTGAGGAAGGAAGCTTTTAGGGTTGAAATTCAGCCATCGAAGTGTTGGACGGGGGGCTCTACTGTGCCCTTAAGGACTTTTAAATTGTTTCATCTCCCCAGGACTTTGTCGCCTATACGGGTCGTAGCCGCGACGAGCTTGTTGATAGATGTAAGGGCAGGGTTGGTCAGGTATGAACTTTACATATTGCATATAAATTTTGTTATATTCGTGTGTTCTTATTCCTGGTTTAACTTATGCTTCACGCTTTTTTGCTTGCATTTGTTCCGCAGTTCTTATCTGATTTTATGCACGTGTTGGAGGACTACAAGGCTGATGAGGGTAGCAAAGTTCGGACCCGATTAGAAGCCGAGGTGTCTGCCCTCAAGACTGAGAAAAGGAAGTTAGGCTCGAGTTGTATGGATTTGGAAATGAGAGTTAGTGATTTGGTTGGGACTAATTCTACTTTGTCAAAGCGCGTTGGGGAGCTGGAGTTGTCCGAGCAGTCGATGGGTAGAAAGATATCGGACCTCGAGGAAAAGCTTCGTGATGCTGAGAGGGAACGTAACAACCTGAGAGAGAAGTACGAGGGTTTGGAGCGACAAGTTTATAGCAAGAGTACGAGACTTGAATATCACATATTAACACATTCATTAACACTAATGAAGAACCCTAGTTTCTAGATTGCTTTCGATCACCGTTTAATCGTTAATTCTATTTGCTCAGTAGTTTAAATTAGTTTAAAAGTACAAATCCAATAATTCTCCTCACTTCTAAACAGTAAAAGAATTACAACCTGAACTAGTATTAAATTCAGTCATCTCATGTGAACGAACTACACATAAAATTACTTCAATAATTACTTCAACAATAGTCTCCACCACCAATTCCACCTACATTAGATATCGAAGCAGCTACAAAACACAAACATCCTGATATTACTGAAGAATATATAAACATAATTATTTGGTGGAAGCTTATCTTTTTATTTATCAAAAGACAAGCTTCCACCAAATATTATTTCCCTCTCCCTCTAGTATCAAATTACAACAGAATTGTGTGATTTTTGCAGATCAAAAATCCAGGGGAAACTCGTGTCTAAAAATTAATCAGAAGTGAGGCTTTAATGGAATGGGTTGTATTTGTTTTGCTTGAGAATTACGGCTAAAAATGAAGATTAAAAATAGAATTAGGCATGCATTACTTTATTAGAATAGTACCAGTAACTTAAATATCAGTGTTACCTTTTCCTGTTACTTGTGATTTTCAAAACTATTAATTATTTAATGTTCATGTAAGATAGTCTTCTGCAAATGTTCTGATTAATGGATGTAAATCTTATCAGGATAGAGTAAAAAGAATATGGCAGGATATAGTTATCAAGCGTCATGTACTAGTTCACAACAGATGTATGTTATAGCATATTGTATAATCTTAAACAACAAGCAGTGATTCCCTGCATTTAGACAGAATACTTCAATTTTACACCATAAATAAGTATTATAAGAGTGCTGCAACAAAGATCTGCTACTAACCATGGCCAATTATGTAATATAAAGATGCATAATTGACTAGCAATATCCACTTTGTAGTATATAACTATATATACTAGCATGGATGCCCGCTTCGCGTGACATTGGTTTTTTAATAAGTTAAAAGGACAATCAAGTGATTATACGAAACTACTTTTTCAAAATTAGGAGTTTGGATGCGTATTGTTATTTTTTTTATGAGGGTGCCCAGGAAACGGAAGAAGGTTAAATGAATGGGATTACATATTTGTGAAAATCGTTCAGAAAGGATTGAGTGTGACGATTTTGTATTTCTTTTTTTTGCTGGATTACTCCCTCTTATTTTATTATTTTCGGTCCATATTGGAACCTGATATCGAAATCAGTTGAAGATTTTAACATAACGTTGACGGTTACTCAGCTATAGAAACTGTATGTTTAAGAGTTATAGAGTAGTAGGGGTAAACATAATGTGATAATGTCATAATGTGGTCCGCAGTATATGAATGCAGAATGTAATTTAAGAGTGAAAGATCCATACCTGAGAGGGTGCGTTCTCTACCCGGAGCTTCAGTAAGACCTCACCTACCTTCTTTATGTTAGGAATAATTCTACCTTTTTAATGGTAAGCAAACATGTATGTAAGTAATTGGTATGATGTGGCTGACGTTAATGGCTAACTTTGTACACGAAACAAAGTTGTAATCTGGTTGTTCAGTGGTTAAAGATTTGGAGGTAGAATCCTTTCTAATCTCTCCAACTTGCACTTCAGTAATACTATTACAGGTACTTAGTTAGATTGAAGATTATGTTATCAACTCATTCCAGTACAACACAGCTAACTTCTGCAAATACTAAATACATTTTCAAATTCAACTAAATTTAATATAAGTCTACATATTGAAAGTGTTTAATTATTTTATTTCAATTTTAGTAATACGTAAACTGAATTGTTCCATATCTTCAACTTTTGCTTTAATAATATTGGAGATATCATTTGCAGGAGATATATTCTGTAATTAAACTTTTTTTAAAAATAAGAAATAGTTTAAATTTAATTTACGTTGTATAGTTTAAGTTTATTTATTCAAAACCAATGATTCAGGTAAATGATAAACTATGTACGTAGCTTGATAAAATTTATTAGGTGATCGATAAGTTTTTCACCTCCAATTTCCTAAAATTACATAACAATATCGTGTACATGTTAAGCAAATTATAATTTATAAATTTAGTACGTTTAATTTCCCTAAGTTTCTTAAGAGCAAAATATCAATCTTAATATTCGGATGTCATTACCGATTGTA
The DNA here is from genome assembly GCF_009905375.1 of Apium graveolens. NCBI lineage: Eukaryota > Viridiplantae > Streptophyta > Magnoliopsida > Apiales > Apiaceae > Apium > Apium graveolens. The sequence goes on from NC_133652.1 coordinate 90,342,446, forward strand.
GCATTTGTTGTTACAATATTTTTTTGGTTAGTGCGTTAATTTGAATAATAAAGTTTGCAAAACCTTTTGTAAAGAGTTAATATGTACATGTGAGTAAATAGTGCATTTTCAATCTGTTTCATTTAAGTGAATAAATACATAGCTGAATTTTTAAATATAATGGACGTTTGTAAGTTCTTTTTCGTTGTATAGTTTAAGTTCATTTATTTTAACCAATGATTAATGTAATTTAAAAACTATGTATGTGGCTTGATTATTTTTATTAGGTTATTTGCAAATTAACTATTTTTAACTTCTATAGGTTGTTAAAGAACACATTTCCAATCTTAATATTCGGATTTCATTACTCTTTAGCAATGTTAAAAAACAAATGAACAAGATAGCTGCAAATAATAATTGTTTATTACTATACGTAGTTCTTAAACAATATATTGGTTTGGAAAAAAAATTGAAATTTTTAAGTTGAAGATGATTGTTTAATAGCACTTTTGTTTACTGTTATAGGAATTATGTGATTCTTTTATAATAAGTCTTCATAATTTACATATTGTATTTATGTTACATTAACCAAACTACATGATTACAGTGTCGAAATAATTCCCCTTTTATGTATCCAATATTTACGTAATGAAGTACAATTAATGTTTCATTTTAAAAAATCTATATAAAATTTTAATCGCATATTAATCTCTGGATAGATGCAATTGATTGACATACTATTTTTTTGACAAAATTGGAGCCATCATTTGTGATTTAAAAATAATGTAATCTATGTTTTTTTGTAAAAATCAAAATTTTTATTTTATTCAATGTTCTTACTATGACAATACATTATGGTTAATATTATCACTCTTATATCCTTGTAGAGAAAATATAAGTATGAACAGTTATATCACTCTTCTAAACAGCCTGACCATCAGTAATCTCCAAAACCTGAGGTTAATATTATTTACCTGAACATCATTTAAATGGTTAAGAGATGAATATGAACTCAAGGTAGTTGTCTTTTCCGAAGACTGGCGTTGCTGCTTTTTCATGCTAAGAATGACACGCTGCAATTTAGCTTTCTTTTTCTTTTTGCTTGATGTTGTTCCCGTGTTATTTGCCTAAATATTTTCAAATTTAAAATCAGAAAACTATTTAAAATACTGATATAAGAAAGCAAACTTACTATGTCCGACACCACTTATCAAATACATTATGATTTAAAAAATATTGGATTTGTAACCTAGTAAATAAAGGAATCATTCAGATATAAGCCATTTAAAGGAATCATTAGGGTATAAGCCATAAGAATCTAACTATGAAGGATTAAAAGGTCACCTTATACACAGCTTCTTTACTGAGGATAACTTTATCAGTCGATCATTGCGGAATCATCATTATCATCATCTTCATCTTCCTGTCACCCAGGGTCTGAATTTCCATAAACAACGCAAGAATCTCACCAATCTCAATTGTCTAACATACACACACTTGAGTCACAATTCATGTACAAACTAAAAAATCAAAAGATAAATCACAGTATAATGTATACAAAGAAAATAAAGGAACAAAAGAAGAGAAAGTAAATCTTGAATATTCAACTCTTACAAATCCAACATAATTCTATAGCACTGATTAACACCTACCACAGAATATGCCAGAAACTATTCTCCGCCATGTGCTTAACAATACAGCTACAAAATTGATTTAAAAAAAAATTAATAATGCAATAACAACAGCACTGAATTCAATTCCATTACACATTAACTCCTAATAAACGTAAAATGCTTCCACTGAATCATTCTATAAAATTCAAACCACTAACATAAATATCACAATTCCGCAAGCTAGACACCTTCCTACTATATACTACATTCATCAAATTCCGTCTTTCTCAGCCACAATTACCGCAGGCTAAATAGCTACACTCATCAAACTCCATCTTTTTGCAATCACAATTACCGCAAGCTAAATATCTTCCTTCTACACACTACATTCATCAAATTTCATATTTCCGCAATCATTCAAGCTACAAAAACTTCGATTACAATAAACACAAAGCAAAATCATTTTCGTTAAAATTTAGACGTTTGTACGTTAAAATTTTCTGAAATTGCAAGGGAATGGAAAAGAAGAACGAAGAAAGAAAGAAAGGGCAAATACCTCTTGTTGATTTATTATTAACATTATATCCTTCAGCATAATGCACAACATCTCTAGGGGTAACATCGAATACGACATTGTTGAGTTCATTATTAAACAGGCCAAAACCATCAAGCTTTAGAGATGCATACATAGAAGATGTTGGATCAATATTGCTTCTTGTGTTTCTGGCAAAACCTATCCGACCCAAGTCAAGACTGTTGCCAGCACTATCAAAATTTAAACTGCCTCCGCTGCTTAAAGCAGAAGCCATTCCTCCTCCTTGACCTGAGATGGGAGGTGAACCCCAAATAGCTTCAGTATTGTTAGTGGGAATTTAAGCTTTATTCACCATTCAAACACCTACATATACAAAAACACAGCTGAGGTACCAATATGAATCAGTCAGAGTGCTATTCATACACACTATCACCTAGAAATCAAAATAATTTCGATATACATTTAGCACAAAAGAAACTTTCGAAAATATCGTAGCTAACCACACAAACAATTATAGTATCAAACACTAAATTATTCATAAAACCAAATCCAGATAACAATTTGAATCTAGCAATCAACAAAATTAAAATTAAAAGTGATATAATAAACAATTATACAGTACATTCTTAGCCAACAAAAAAACTACAGGCTATAACTTTTATTTGGGTGAAATGAAATTCATGATGTGAGCTGTGAGCTGTTGAAAATGAAGACACTTTTTTTTCTTAAGCAATGGATTGGAAGTGAAATGGTAACATGAAAGGAGCAATGGATTGTTTTTCTTGAATCCAGAATTTAGATCAATTTTTAACCTCATTCAGGGGGGTGTATTCAATTGGGATTTTGAAGGATTTTTATAGATTTTAGAAATCATGGGGTATTCAATTTGGATTTTAAATAATCCTTTAAAATCTGAAGGTATTCAATAAGGATTGGAAAAAATCTTTTAAAATCTAAATGTATTCAATTTAGATTTTAAAAAGTCAATCAAAATTTGGTGGTATTCAATTTGGATTTTAAAAAATCCATCAAAATCTGATGGTATTCAAAAGTCCATGGATTTTCTATTATTTAAAAAAGTTGTGGATTTTGATGGATTTGCTAGTACATTTTTAATATCTTGAAATCTCTTCAAAATACATAAGATTTTGATGGATTTCTAAAAAACTCCACAAAATCTGCAAGACTCTACAAGATTTTGGATCAACTCCATCAAAATCCATGAAGAATTGAAATCAACGAAAATCTTTTAAAATCCATAGATTATTAACAATCCTTTAAAATCTGAAATGAATACACCCCCCTCAGTACTTTGCTATGTGTATTTTACTTGCACATGATGGTGTATCCACCCAAACACTGTTATAAACTTGTTAAATTAACTATGAACTACATTAAGAGAGGATCACAGAAATATAAACCTGGATTAAGCTATCCTCAAGATTTATGCTAGTTCGGAGCATTTCTAGAGTTGTTTTCAGCCTGGGTTTGTCTCGGTAAATAAGCCTATTCCCGCGTATCTACACCTTTAAGAGAAAAACAGATCAAAGATTTGGCAGTACAAAGCTCCTCTCTATTTCTTGCAGTTCACCAAGTTAATTATCAACTATAAAATTTAATCTCTTCTCGCTTAATAGGGTCCTTGAAAACTGATTTAATAACATCCTTTGTGGGAACTATTTTCCACTTGGGTATAAGATCTTCTAAAGTGGTTAACACGCTAACTACTACTAGATGTGGCTTCACCTTTTCAGATATCTGATAAAAAATGGTTCTTAGTGTTAATTGCCCCTGTCATTGTTAATCAAAAATTGAAAGAGTAAACTGTAAAATATTGTATCGTTACACTACAGTAATAAGAAAATATAACACAGTACCAACATATATCAATAAAAGTTATCGATATATGTATCTACAATCATATAAATCGAAATGATTTCGATATACATTCAGCACAAAAGTAATTTCCGAAATCTTGTAGCTAACCACACAAACAATTATAGTATCAAACACTAAATTATTCATAAAACCAAATCCAAATAACAATTTGAATCTAGCAATCAAAAAAATTAAAATTAAAAGGGAATATAATAAACAACTATAAACTAATTGAATCAGAAGCATACCTGTGAAAGTGTGAAAGTAGAGTAAAACTCTCTCTACATATGCAAGTCAGCATGAAAGCAAAATCCGCTAAACAAAAATATTTTTGTTCACCTAGATAGCATTGATATAAAATATGTAGAGAGATTTAACACAAATTAAATCTACAAAATATGTAGATAGCATTAACACAAAAAAACATGTTAACCTTTTTATTTAGTTTAACATGTGAAGGTAAAAAATATGAGATTTACAAAATAAATTAAAAAAAATTAAAACTTATTAGAAACACTGCCTTCTGGAATTTGCTAAATAAATATTGTCAGGTATTATAGATGAATAGAGTCATAGCCCACACTGAAATTTGCTTCTGGCAGCAATGGTGTTATATAAACTTAAAAGTGAAGTACAAAAGAAAGGGAGCAATAATTTCATGTGATAATGAGGCACAAATATTAGTAATTTTTTCTGCTCAAACTATCATTCAATATTCAGTAGGCAAAGTTGCATATTACTAAACCACAAAGCCACTTACCTTCTCTATGTTCTCCATCATAACAACTTCGACTTATGAAACCGGGGCCTTCACCTTGGCCAATTTATTGATTTCCTCTGGATGGTCAATGCAGTATTGCATATGCTCCTTCAATTTTGATCTGAAAAATGCAGTATTAGTGCCAGATAAACTGTGCACTTTAGTCATGATTCTTATCAGACAACATACCTATTTTTCTTACTTAGGCTATTAGCAGGAGCTGTAGCTCCTTTTTCCACTACCATATTTAGACACAAAATCATCCTTCACACGCTCTAAAAATGCAATTGGAACTTGTCCACCAGCTGATTCATCTGCGACCATATAATATGTTGCATCTCCAAAAAAATATAACTATAAATAAAAACTTTTTCTTTCAGACATATCATCGAACATTTTCTCAGCAATAGATAACCTGCAACAAATACATAAGCAGTGTATGTAGTATATAATATGTAACAAATGTAAAGAGATGGTTATGAACATAAACAAAGAATTTTACTCGGAAGTTAAAATAAATAAAAGATTTGAAATTTGAATAGATAGAAGAAGAGCATATAGATTAGAATCAGTGAAATTTGTTTGATACATTTAGTTGGGGGAATGTTCCCATATTTGAAATTTGAAAACATAGCTTCTTTTGGAAGTTTTAAGTAGAAAATGTGTTGTATTAACTGACATGGTGGAATATGTGGTAATTTTTTATAACTTGATGGGTAAATGCTAAAATGGGGTTGAAGTTACTATTTAAAAGGGGTAGTAGGAACTATTATATACATATATTATATATACGGGTTTTCTAATGTGTGTCCAACGGCACACAATAAGCACTAACTCCCATGAATTTGGTACATTTTGATTGGTCCTCTATAAATATTGATGGACCTCCCGGCATTTACAACAACTCCACCAATAAAAATGCACCAAACTCATAAAATTTAGTGTTTATTGTGTGCCCTTGAGCATACATTAATTCTACATTGTCTTGTGCTTGCTTTTCTTTTCTCACTTTCAACAAGGCCCACAGTATGGTCATTTGTTTGCATACATTGACCCTGTATAGTTCTAACCAAACCCAAATTTTATGTACTAGCGTTGCAGAAACGAGGAAGCACATGTGGCTCAGCGTTAAGTCTGGATGGCTGCAAATTAGCCATACTTGTCAGCAGGGCCGTGAAGATGGTGTTTCTTTGCCAATTTTCTTTACGAGCATGGAACCAAAATTACAATTTCTGACCTGGTATTCCTACAGAGCTATAGTGGAATAAAATTAGGGATCGAATATTCATAGCTTGAAAGGATTTGTTCTAATAAGCATTTCGGATCTGGAATCAAGTATTTTTTAGGTTCATACTCCTGTTCTTTAGCACAAGGTAAATTTCCTCCTGCAATCATTAATAACCTTTATTTATTAATAAGCTAATATCTTGGTTTTACTTATTTTTTTGATATCATTATTTTTTGATTTCATTTTTCATAATTAATGTTATATAAATGTATTATTTTTATCATTTTTGATTCCTATATATATATATTATTTTTACCTGTTTTTCTTTATTAATAAACTTTGTAAGTGATACTTTATTTTTACTTATTTTTTTGTTTTATCATCTTTTGTTTTCGGTTTTTATGATTCATGTTATAACTCTAAGTGTATTATTTTTATCATTTTTGATCTATATGACTTATAATTCTATATGTATTATTTTTACCCGTTTTTCTTTATTAATAAACGAACCGTATTTTTAAGTTGTACTTTGTTTTCACTTATTTTTTAGTTACACCACTTTTGGTTTCACTTTTTATGATCCATGTTATAACTCTAAGTGTATTATCTTTATCCTTTTTTATTACTATATGACTTATAATTCTGTATGTATTATTTTTACTCATTTTTTAAAATTTTATTGTTTTATTTTTATAGGTTTGAATCATATTTTTAATTATATTTTAAAATAAATATGTCCATAAATTGGCTTAACTAAATAGATTCCAAAAATTATAAACCACCACCAAGTAAATATGCCATGTGTTTAAATTGGAATTTTTAATTTAGAATTTTTTAATTTGTTGGTGGAATTCCACTTTAATAAAATGGTATGAATATTATAAAAACTGTATTTTGGTTTCACCACTAGAAAATAATAAAATTGTTCGAACCGTAATATGATTATAATTCTATTTTCGTAGAACTTTAGGGTACTTGATTTCATTTTAGTAAGGTTACACCATATTTTGATTTCACCCCTAGAGTCTATGTTGTTTTTTAACAAAATATAACCATATTATAAATACGATATTTCTATTTTCCGTAGAATTCTTTTTTATTTTTTATTAAAATAATAAAATGGAATCCTTTAAACAGTGTTATTATTAATTAATATGGAAACCATCTTTTCAGGGATACTTTGGTTTCACCCTTTTTCGTTTTTACGAACTTTTGATTTCACCGCTTTTTAAATCTTACCATAGCTCTAAATAAATCATTTTTTTTTATTCATATATGACTTATAATTTTATATGTAATATTTTACCCATTTTTTTATTCTTATACACCACATATTTATATTGTTTTTATATGAACAGAATCGTATATACATTGTAATTTCTAGATTTATACCTACAGAATTCTATTTTAGCACCAAATTCAAATTTATACGTACATAATGAATATTTAATTAGAAAAATTATGCAATCACAAACTATATAAAAATAAAAATTCAGCTAATAATAAAAAATTTAATATGCAATTACTCAGTAATATTGATTTATTTTTTTGTTAAATTATCCATCAATCGTGTCGCTACTAAAGTTTTGACGTAAAATATTAGTTATGTCTTTTTGAAGATACATAATAAGTTGAGTTTGTTGTTTTGATAAGATATAAAATTTGTGTAAATGAAAATTAAATATCATTTAAAATGACAAATTGCAATAATTGTACAATTTTATTTATTATATATTTTAATAAAAAAATAAAATATTTTTTAATAGTCATTATTTAATATTGATATCTCGTGCACAGGTTATCTCCTAGTACTTATAATTCACTGGTTAGTGTATAATTGGACAATCTATTTACGGGAATTTAATTAGGAAAAATGATTGGTCTTAGTGTTGTTCTTGAGACATCACAAGTAGACTTGCATCTAAAATTTGGCTCTCTGGAAAGATGTGGCAATTACTAGCACAAAAATGTGTGGAAGTGGATTGACTCAGACGCCTGGGTTCAGCTTTGTTGAGGTGAAGAAGTAGAAAAAATTGTTTCACAAGATATAACCTGGCCACAATCTAATGGTGATATGCTGCACCAGATGGAGTGGAAGTTGAAATTTGAAGGATATTCTGCACACACATCTCAATTGTTGCTTCATGTAGATGAAGAGGAAAAATGGAGAGATTAAGTAGACATAGTCAGAAGTTGGCAGTTGCTTTTGTTGGATACATACATCAGAAGGATCTCCTCTAAGTATAGTAAGAAACTTAAAATTTGTAACAATTGTGTTGTCTCGCATACACAAAGTTAATATCCACAATTTATGAACCAAGGATAATAGTTAGAGATAGTAATTTGTTCTACCATTTTGAAGATGGCAGTTGCTCCTGCAGAGATCTTTAAAATTTGAAAGAAGAGGCTAGTACTTCCAATATTACAAACAGAATGTCTAGATCTTTTTTTCTCTCAAGTCCGAAGCTTTTAAATAGATGAGGACTTCAGAAAAGAGCATATTTGAATTAGGTGCTAGTGAATCACTCTTCTCCAAAGCAAAACCTTTGATAGTTTTCTCTCACTAAGCATGTAAGCTCCCAGATCATGAGGGATCCGTGATGCTTGCATCACCCAAGTCCTAAGGTGACATAGAATTCCTTTGGCCCTGCCATCGTCAGAGTAGAAACAAAAGTTGAATTTGTGACACGTTCTATCAAGAATTGAGTTTAGTATATAAAACATGGCCAAACAGTTGGGGGAAATTGCAGGTGCATATATAATGCAAATGCCATCAAGAATTGCTAGTGATTACTTGGTGCTAGCACATATATATATATATATATATATGCAGAAGCTGAGAGATGGAAAAATGTAGCTAGTATTGGTTAATCACCTTTTTAAAATTCATTCAAGTCATTTCAATGTCCATATCTCTTTCACCGGTAGAATTTTCCTCTCAAAATTTATGTAACCGGGGAAGGCCACGGTATAAGTTGCTCATGAAGCAATATATGAACATCATCGGAATAAGAGTTAATTGCACTTTGCAACCTCCACCTTTCATTTAAAATCAAAACAGTATACATACTTTGTAAAATACAGTTTGCAACCCTTAACTTTCAATATCAACTAAACATGCATCCCTTACAGTTATAAAATTGAAATTGAGATTTTAATATTAATAACTAAAATTTTAAATTAATTAAAATATTTATTTTAATGCATTTTTTACATGAAAAAAATTATAGCTGATTTCTATTAGTAATACTCTAAATTAATCATAATGCTAAATACTTAAAATATATTTATTAAGCAAAATATATATTTATATATATAATCATAAAGTTTCTAAATATATCTATATTTTAAAATTTTAAAAATTATATTGAGTAATAAAATAATTGACATTAATATTATTTTTATAATTTGAAATTCTAAATTTTAGTTTAATTTAAAAAAATTAAAATTATTATTTAAATATTTTGTTGAATTTCAATTTTACCCTTCACAATATAAATATTTTTACAAAATGGTTAAAGGGATGCATATTGTATTTGATGTCTAAAGTTAGGGGTTGTAAACTGTATTTTTGAAAGTAAATATATAATTTTGTTATTTAATGAAAGGTAGGGGTTGCAAACTGCAATTAACAGTGAAAGATATGGTGAAACAGTTGAATTTTGTGCTTTGTTTTCCATTGTCATGTTTTTAGAACTACTCTAATAGCTAAAAAAATGCAGAGAACTGAATATCTAGACCGTGTCTTCGTTCTTTGAATTTAGAATCCAAAACAAGTGTATTGAAGGTTTCTAAGAGTATCCTTGAAATGTCCCTACTTCATAGGTCATGCTACACCAAGTTTTAAGGTACTAGTACTTAAATGCTTAAACAATCTGACTTCACAAGATAGCAAGATAATTCTTCTCTTAAGCTACATCACACGGATCTCTCCCTAGCCTGGCTAAAACATTTTGTGAGCTCCAAACTCTTTTTAGATTTAATAAAAGAGGAGAGGGAAATAGATAGAGGGACATCATTGGCTATCGGAGACAAGCTAAGCTAGGTAAATTTGAAACAAGTTTGGTTAAAATTCACTTTTTGGTAATAAAATATAGCAAGAGCTCCATCCATTTTCGTACAACCATTGGGTTTGTTCTAAGGTGACAATGAAAATTTAATCAAATCCCCTCGCACCAGGAAATCCAGCAAACAAGGCTCAATTCATCAGACTACTACAATTGAAAACTTGTATTTGTGATTAGCAAAGTGTAAATTGCATACTATCTCTAGTTCCCAGCGATTCCTTGACGATTTCTACTTGACTTGGTCCACTTGATTGCACCATTCACTTCTCATGCAGTCAGTATCAGTATGTCATCCACCCACTGATGGTGTGAATAATGATCTGCTTCCAGGCTCTCCAACCAACTGAATCAGATTTTACACAAATATGATGGTTTAACACAACTATTTGTCAAGATATCAAATAGGTGGTCAAATTTTGGTAAGAGGTCACATACTTCTGTTTTTTGAAGGCTTGGATATTATGCTAAAGGCAAGTAAGCTACAACTCAGAAAAATCCAGACGAAGGTGACTGTGTTTTATGTATTATCCATATAACCGGATGATGATGCAAATACGACAAATATACAGATCATTTAAGGCCAAGAAAGAGAAGGAAAAAAACCTTTTAAATCTAAAGCAACAATATGTAAGGTTCATCAGAACTCTCCGATATTAAGAGAAACAGCATTGTGTCGATGCACAAGCAACATATTCTTCACCTTAACTCGACCACATATGAATTAGTAAAAAAAATCAAGCACATACATGCAGCAAAAGTATTTGGGTCAAAAAGTTTTCTTAGTGAAAAAAAACAAATCAAACACATGTACACCAAGTAGACGGAAAAAAGTAAAAAACAAACTAGACAGAAACAGTATACACAGTCAATAAAGTTGAGAATCATTAAAGTTGAAATGGAAACACACCAAATCCAAATCGTGATCATCATCAGGATGATCATTACTAACTACTACGTGTAATACCTAGATTAGGCCTCTCAAGAATCTAGTTGCTTCCGCTAATTAAAACCTTTCCAGGAGCAGAATGTTGATTAGTAAATTAAGATATTGAATAAATTACAACCTTGCACAGTTACTTCGATCTCTGTTTACTAAATAGTGAATATCAAAGACAAATAATGAAATAAACTTCAGTTGATGTCATTTATCGCATGTAGAAATAGTTTTAGACAGACCGATGGAAAAAGGAACAAAAACTGTGCCCAATATTAGTTTTACAGGATGGGAGATGCTAGAGCAAGGAACTCACTCCACTCTTGTAGAATACAGGGTAGGTCCATATAAATAACATGACAGATTAAACATCCAGTTAAAGGCTTTGTCCAAAGCAATCATCCTAGCTGACAATCAAAATTTTTGAAATAAGAAATAACTAAAAGTAAATCCATTTGTCCTTAGATTTCCATTCATTATACTGTACCATAAACATGTAACACCTTTTTTTCCTCGGTTTCTCTAGTGCAGTAAACTATCCTTGCAAATATAGAAAATTATTTATAATATATTAAGCAAGGTTTCAACACAAGTAACTTACTGTTAAACTTACAAAAATAAAAGGATGGAAATATGGAAATACATAGGTAAAATTCATTCTTGTCATTATCACACAGAAGATTACTGCCTGCACTGCACAAGTTTGTCTCTTGCGACATGCAACAACTTCACCGCAACACTAATGTCAATGCGTTTTGCTGGAGTATGTTCGGAACAGAATATCCCAACTTCAAATATTGATGTCAGGCATATCTCCGTTGCCCTGCTATATGATTGATTTACATTTGAACCATGTTTTTTTTTTGATCTAGTAAAATCCGTAAATCAACAATGTCCATCACTCTTTGTGGGAGTGCCATCCTCACATAGTCATGAAGATCTTTGTCATTGTCCATTAATATGTTGCTTTCTTTAGGCCGCTTCCCGGAAAATATTTCTAGTAAAAGAATTCCATAACTATATACGTCTCCTTATGCTGATACCTCCCAACACATTCCATATTCTGCACAACAAAAGGGTTTACAAAATTGGCAAAAAAAAATAACTCAGATATATAATACTCCTCTATTTTAAAAAAAATTCCTAAACATTTAACGAGATATTTAAAGAAATACTCAATACGGATAAAAGAAACAATATGAAAAGTCACCTGGAGGAACATATCCAATTGTACCGCGTATACCGGTTGAATTCAATTGTTCTTGATTATGTCACTTGCAGTAGCAAAACAGAACCTCGCCGGACCAAAATCCCCAATACGAGCAATAAAATCCTCATTAAGAAGAATATTACTTGGTTTTATGTCGTAATGAATAATATTTGCGTGACTATGATGATGGAGGTAATCCATTCCAAGTGCAATATCAATGGCAATATTTATTCTTTGGAGTAGATTTATATTTCTTTCTTTCCCTTGATGATGATGACTTGGATGCAACCAGCTGTCCAAACTCCCATTAGTCATGAACTCATAAACCAATGCTTTGAATATGATCAGTGCTAGAGCATGTTGTGATGATCTTGAGAAGATTTTGATGACGAATGTTCTTCAATGTTTCACACTCTGCCAAAAAACTCTTGTTGGCTCCACGTACTTCAACATTTAGTACCTTCACAGCAACTATATGTTCCATTGATTCGACAACTCCTTTATAAACAGAATTGTATCTTCCTTCGCCAAGCAAGTTGTTTGGAGAGAACCCATTTGTAGCGAGTAAAAGGTCTTGGTAAGAAAGTTTGGGATGTTGGCTATTTTTTAATACTGGAATGGGTTCATTCAACTTCTTGAAATTTCGACATCGATAGAAAATTAAAGCAAGACATGCTAACAAGATACTGAGGGGTACAATGACTAGGATGTGTATCATTTTAAGGGACAATGCTATTTTCTTATTGCTCGGGACTTTTACATGACAAGCAGGCAAATGCAATGCTTGAATACCTCCACAAAGTTCCAAATTTCCAAAAAAGCACTAATGTTTGAAAAGTGACCTTTTTTGACACTTGTCCTCCGCGACAAGTTGAGAAATATCATTTGAAACCAATCAAAAAAACTTGGAATACTTCCAGAGAGATTATTGTTTGAAATATCTAAAAATACAAGATTTCTCAAAGCTTTAAAAGATGGTGGAATTTTACCTTGAAAATGATTTCCTGCCATATACAGCTCCCGCAACATCAAGCATCCATCAAGGGTAGCAGGTAAATCTCCCGTAAATTTGTTATATGAAAGATCAAGTTGAACCAATTGTTTCAGGCTACCAATGTTGGATGGAAATAGGCCGGTGAATAGATTCTTGGACAAATTAAGGTGTAGACAATGGGAAGTAAATCCAATTTCATTAGGTATTGCGCCGCTTAGCTTGTTATTAGCAAGGTCCCAGTCTTCTAAGGTTGAGACTTTAAACAGTTGAGTAGGTATGCTACCTTGGAGCATATTATCCCCTAAATAGAGACCAACTAGCTGAGTAATGTTGCTAATGGAAGTAGGAATTTCTCCTGAAATTTTGTTGTAACTCAAGTATAGTTTGCCTAATTTTGATAGTTTTCCAATTGATTCTGGAATATTCCCCTTCAATAAGTTGATATCCAATGAAAGTAATCTCATGTTCTTAAGTTTTCCGATTTCACTATGAATGAATCTGTATATGTGATTTCCGGCCAGATACAGTTCCTCCATAGTGGTGGAGAGATTTACAATTGAATTCGGGAGCTTCCCGCTTAAATTAGTTGTCTCTAAGCCCAATGTCTTCAGATGAGTACAATTAACTAAAGAATCGAGGAAGCTGAAGTCATCTGGCCGCATATTATCTCCAAGGGGATTATGACCCAGACCTAGCAGTTGTGAATTAGGAAGGCTACCCAAATTATTTGGTATAGAACCTGTAATATTGTTTCCCACGATATCAATTTGAACCAAATTAGATGCATTAACTATTGACGGTGGAAGCGGGCCCGAAAATCTGTTGTAACTAACATAGAAATTTTGCAGCTTAGGAAGGGTGAAACCCAAATCTGATGGAAGCGTTCCTTCTAGCTCATTTACATTAAGACCAACAACAGAGAGGAATGAATTGTTGTAAAGTTGTAGGGGAACCATACCGGATAGTCTGTTTGCTTCCAAATCAAGAATCTCTAATTTTGCAAGATGAGAAATATCAAAAGGTATATTTCCTACTAGATTATTATATTGTAGATAAAGAAAACGGATAGATGATTAGTTCCCTATCGACAGCGGAATTGATCCCGTAAAATGATTGTTTGCAAGATCAAATTTATTAAGTTTAGACCAAGAATAAAAATCAGTGGGTAGTTCCCCTTCAAGATTGTTGGCATACATATTGATTTTTCTAATATTTATACAATGGCTCAACTTGGCAGGAAATCCGCCTTCAAAAGAATTTTCATTCAAATTAAGGTATTTTAGTCTAAACAGTCGACCAATTTCATTTGGAATTGGGCCATGAAAGCTATTTTGATAGACGGAAAATCCCCAAAGAAATGATAGATTTCCAATATGAGGCGACAGTGTTCCCACCAAGTGGTGTGAGGAGAGGTCAAGTACAGTTACTCTCTGATGTGTGCGGCTACATGTAACCCCTGTCCATTGGCAGAAATGGATGGAAGTGTTCCATGAATGTAGTGCATCCGTTGGGTCAACTGTTATTGAAGACTTGAAAGAAAGCAAAGCCTTTTCATCACTGACATTGCTTGAAAATGAAAACACGAATGTTGTTGAGATTTGGAATACAAAAACTAAGAGAATGTTGAATAGGAGAAAGTTGAAAATCATGGTTGTATTGCTGGTGAATATTCAGCAAATGACATTATAAGGTCAAGCTGGTTTAGCCAAATAACCAAGAATTTGTGGAAACCAATTAATGGTCCCTGAAATGTTACCAGTATAAACAGTAAGTGGCAGGTGTATTCACTTTCCTACTATAAATTTTCAAGAAATGTTATATTCTGTTCAACTGCAGGTATATTAGTTGGTGACTTTTTCGAATTATGGACCAGATGAAAAAAAATTCATAAATAAAAGTAGTTGCAATGACTTGTTCCTTGGGGCAAAGCACATGTAGTAAAAGTGGTTGAATGGCAGTGGGACAACATAGTTTAATTGGACCTCTGTGTATTTTGGATCTGTATTGGATAAAACAAAATATTAATTTGTGAGACAAAATAGGTGAACTAATACCATTTTAATTCTTTGACAACTGTTATTTGCAGTGCAGAAGAAGAGTAAAAACTAGCTAATTGATCGACTGAAGAAAAGTCTGTTGTAAATCTCACTAATAAATATATCAACATAGAGACAAGTGTTTGAAGAATTAGCAAGTCCAGGGCAAGACCACAGTCAACAAAATAAAGCATGCATGTAAACAAAATTAGTAACTGAAATACCGAAGAGAAAAATGAAGATGTACCCGAAACCATAGCTTTCAACAGAGACTGATAATAATGGTAGTGCACAGATACAGAACGCCAAGAAAAAAAGATCACAGCTGAGTCACCAGGCCTTGCTCGAAGCCCTGGCTGCTCTTGAAGAGAATATTGCCCCCTATCTGTTGCGCTTGGGATGCGTGCAATATCTCCACCAGGATAAAACAGCTCGGAGTTTATGTTAACAGCAGCAACAAAACTTCCACCTCGACTAGCACCTCAGTCGCCGGAAAACTAACTAACAACACTTCGAACTTATGTTTTTGGGAGAGAAATGCAGAGAGGAAGAAGAGAAGAGAATGTTGTGTGGTATAAAAAATACATTCACTTTAACCTCTATTTATAGGAGTGGAAAAATGAAACTGTTCCACACACTTAATGTATGAATTAAACTGCTCCATTAATAAATAAAATCAAAACTGATCAGATTTTGAATTTAAATTATTTGATGTCCAGGTTCAATGAATTAGACTAATCCCACTAACAAAGTGACTTAGCCCAATTCAGTATCGAACCCAACCCAACAATTGTAATAATAATAATAATAATCCGGTCACTGATAAATAAATTTGAATTAAATTTAATTCTCAAATTAATAAAATCCCCGCCCCGGTCGCCTCGCGTACGCGAGACGCCGAGACATTCTCCCAAATCGCCCTTCGATCCGACCCGGTCCGGTCCGGTGCGGTGTAGTGCGGTGCGTGGCGGGGCGGGGCGGTGGTGCACGCGTGTGGGTATGTGTGTGCGCGTGAAGCACACAACAACACAATAGACCATCACACACCTTAGTAGTTGTATACCACTCATGTGTGTGATACCATATAAAGCACACAACCCCCTTTATTTATTTCAATGTGGGACAAACATTCTAAAAAATTCCAAGTTTTTCCAAGCTACTTTTAACTCTCATTTCATATGGATTTCATTAAAAAATTCTTAAAACCATACATGAAAATTTAAGTTCAAATATCATTGAACAATTTCCAATCATTAGAATTTAGGATTAACATCAAGAACATAATTAAATTAAGCTCTAAAAATCCTAATTTTCTAACAATCCCCCACAAATCCATACAGAAATACGATTAATTTTCCATCATGACTTGTTTTTTCAGAGTCGGTGCCCTTCCGAGTTTGAACCCTCCTAATTCCTCTACTTCAATGGCTATCGGATTCAGATGGAATGTTTCACCTTGAATCTTAATCCGTTTAGTATAACCATATTCCATAGACGACGACAAGTCAAAGGCTATGGTGCCAATCTACGGCTTTGAGACATTAATGGTCATGTCTCGATCCTGTTCGTCAAATACTTCAAGGATTAACCCTATCCTCTAATTGCGACCACACAATTACATTCGCTTAGATGGGCATCTCCAGAGATATACTGCCTCTATCTCGTCAAATGACTTGACCTCATTCAGAGTTTTAACACTCTTGCTTTTCTAGCAGTGTCAGTACCTTCTAGGTTTGCAGGGGATAAACTCAGATACTACAGTATCATCTATGTAGCAAAGGTACTACAAATTCATCCTTACAACTTATTATTACCCATTGAATACACTTCGAGGGATCTCCTCTCATGTGTATTGGGTTCCCACTATTGATGAATTATGATGTGTTGACAGTCCCATCCCCAACCTTGACTTCAGGACCACTGCAGGTTCCAGTCCTTTAGTAAGAGGATCAACTATATTATTATGAGTTCCTATGAACTCTATAGCTATGATCCTATCAGTCACTAAACCCCTTATATATAGACTTGAGTCTAACTTGGATGTGTCTCTTAGTTTTAGCATTATGCTTTTTACTGCTAATCTTGTCGATAGTTGTTCGACTATCACAGTGAATAGCAATAGCAGGAAGCGGTCTTCTTACTACAGGTATCGCAGACATAAGTCTGTGTAACCATTCAGCCTCCATCCCTGTGACATCAAGTGCACACAACTCAGCCTCAAAAGTAGACCGAGTAACTATAGTCTGTCTGCTTGACTTCCAGGATATTGCTCCACCAGCCAAGGTGAACACGTATCCAGTCACTCCATTGGAACCAGACTTCTTAGCTATCCAACTTGCATCATTGTACCCTTCAGGCACACCAGGGAATCTCCTGTAGTGTAAACTAAGGTACATTGTGCCTTTTAGATATCTAAGTACTCAATCAAGAGTATCCCAATGAGTTCTGTTTGGACAGCTTGTATATCTAGCCAACTTAGACACAGAATATGAAATATCTGGTCTAGTACAGTTAGCAAGATACTGCAAGCTCCCAATAATCTGAGAATACCTTAATTGAGACACAGGCACTCCTGAAGTATTCTTGACAAGGGCAACTTTTGAATCATAGGGTGTACTAGCGATTCTACACTGTGAATTACCATATTTCTCAAGTATAGGTTTCTCTATATAATGAGATTGAGTCAAGGTTATTCCTTCAGTGGACTGAATCAGTTTGATTCCAAGAATCACATTTGCCTCACCCATATCCTTCATTTCAAAATGCCTTTTCAAGAATTCTTTAGTCTCGTTAATAATCTCAATATTGGTTCCAAACAGTAAAATGTCATCCACATATAGGCACAAAATAACACACTCATTATCTTTAACTTTAGTGTAGACACACTTATCACTTTCATTAATCTTATAACTGTAAGGCAATACAGTTTCATCAAACTTTGTATGCCAATCTCTGGGAGCTTGTTTCAAGCCATAAATGGACTTGATCAACTTACATACTTTCCTTTCATTGCCAGATGCAACAAATCCCTCAGGCTGATCCATATAAATATCTTCTTCAAGTTCACCATGAAGAAAAGCCGTTTTTACATCCATCTGATGGATGATAAGACCATGGACTGAAGCCAATGCTATAAGCATTCGGATTGTTACCATTCTTGCAACCGGAGAGTATGTATCAAAGTAATCAATTCCTTCCTTTTGCTTAAAACCCTTAGCTATCGGTCTAGCTATGTACTTATCTATTGAGCCGTCAGGGTTCAACTTCCTTTTAAAGACTCATTTGCACCCAATAGTAGAACACCCAGGAGGGAGATCAACCAACTCCCATGTTCCATTAGAAATAATAGAGTCAATTTCACTCTTAACAGCGCCCTTCCAATGCCTTGACTCAGAAGAATCCATAGCTTGTCGGAAAGTTAAAGGTTCGTCCTCGATATTGTAAGTGATGAAATCACCTCCAAAATCCTTGACTACCTTTACATGCTTACTTCTCCTTGGTTCCTCTAGTTCATTAGGAATAGAGCTACTACTAGGTTCCGCCCCCACATTTGTCATCTTTTCCATATGATCAGGAATAGAACTTGATGTGTGATTAGGATCTTCCTCAGAAGTCATTTCAGGTATTCCAGTCTTCATAGGGTAGACATCCTCAAAGAATGTCGCATCTCGAAATTCAACTATCGTGTTTGCCACTATACCATCTATGTCAGATTTTAACACTAAAAATCTCATAGTTGTAGTGGTTTCAAGATAGCCCAGAAAGATACAGTCAACAGTCTTTGAACCTAGTTTCTTTCTCTTGTGTTCAGGAACAAGCACCTTAGCAAGGCACCCCCACACACGAAGATACTTAAGACTAGTCATCCTGCCTTTCCATAACTCCAAGGGTGTTTTATCCATGTGTTTCAGAGGGACTCTATTCAAAATATGGCAAGCCGTATTTAGAGCCTCTCCCCATATATATTTAGGCAACCCAGAGTTAATAAGCATACTATTAATCATATCTTTAAATATTCTGTTCTTTCGCTCAGCAACCCCATTAGACTCAGGTGTGTATGGTGGAGTAACTTCATAAACTATATTATTGTTTGCACAAAATTCATTAAAAGCATTACTCGTATACTCACCACCTCTATCAGATCTCAACCTTTTAAGTAACTTACTAGTTTGTTTTTCTACATCAGTTTTATATATAATGAATTTACTAAGTGCTTCATCCTTATGTCTAAGTAAATAAACATAACAGTATCTACTACTATCATCTATAAAAGAAATGAAGTATCTAAACTGGTCCTTGGTCAACACACCACCAAATTCACAAATATCAGTGTGTTTTAAATCTAACAAGTCTAAATCCCTAACAACATTATGAAAATATTTCCTTATTTGTTTAGCAGACACACATACTTGACATTTAGAATTCTTTTCTATGATATGTTTTGGAATCAATTCTAAGTTCATCATGTTCTTAAGAGCACCAAAGTTTAAATGACCTAGTCTAGCATGCCATATATTCGAATATTCAATACAGTTAACAGAAGGAATAACATTATTATTCAAATTTCCCAAAACGGGATCCGCATTAATAACAAATAAATCATTTGACAAGTAACCCTTGCCAAAGAATGTACTAGTGTTAATAAGAACTACTTTATTATATTTGAACGAAATTTCAAAACAACTAAAAACTAAACAGCTTCCACTTATTTTATTTCTACGCATATCGGGAACATGATGCACTCTCGTCAGAGATAGAATACGTCCTGAAGGGAACTTCAGATCCACGTTTCCAACTCCATGTACTTGAGCAACACTAGCATTCTCCATCTTCACAGTCAGGTTATGAGGGTGATGTTTAAAAATACCCATTTTTGGAGTCCAATGGCTGAAAATACCCATTTTCAGAATACATGGCTGAAAATACCGTTTTGGATACGCATTTTGTAATTGGATAAGTGTAATACGCATTTGAGAATCGGGTATCTAAGAAAATTACTAAAGATACGCATTTGTAGTTTGGGTATTACCATTGAGATACGCATTTGCCAAATGCGTATCTTAAAAAAATAAATTGAATACCCATTTGACAAATGCGTATCTAGTACAAAACACGATACCCAAATGGCAAATGCGTATCCAAAACGGTATTTTCAGCCATACACTTCCAGAACAGGTATTTTCAACCATTTGCCCCAAAAAATGGTTATTTTTAACATTCTTTCGGTTATGACTCTGTTGATAAGATAAAAATAAACTAATATCAGCACAAATATGTACATTAGCTCCAGTATCTATCAACCATTCATTTGATAGATAGGTAGAAAATATTACATGGTTGTAGGATACATACCGGTCAACGTCGGTTTCAGAAGCCGTAGCCTCACCAACGACCATGTTCACTACAGGCCCACTTGCGGTTCCAAGCACAACATTCGTTTGCGCTACCTCGGTTTTCTTCGCTTTCTTCGTAGGGAAGTCCTTACTCCAGTGCCCAACTGCCCACAAGACCAGCATGGTTTGTTTGCCTTGGGTTTCTTGGCCTTGTCCTTGTCACTCTTAGGTTTATTACTGTTAGTTTTCTTAGCAAAAGCCTTCCTCTTCTGTCCTACAGTTGCTATGTTTACCTTCGAGGTACCGTGTTCAGTTGGCATCACATGTCCCTGTTTGGACTTGTGTTGTTCTTGCACCGAGATGTCCAGCATAAGGTTGGTCCAGGTGATCTCTCTTTTCTGTCTTTTCAGGGAGAGAGAGAACTCTTCCCAAGACTTCGGGAGCTTTTCAATCACACTCATCACCTTGAACTTCTCCGGGAGGTCCATTCCAGACTCCTTCAAAGCATGCACTATCATCTCGAACTCATGCACCTGCTCAGTCATGGACTTATTATCCACCAGCTTGAACTCGTGGAACCGAGATGTCCAGCATAAGGTTGGTCCAGGTGATCTCTCCTTTCTGTCTTTTCAGGGAGAGAGAGAACTCTTTCCAAGACTTCGGGAGCTTTTCAATCACACTCATCACCTTGAACTTCTCCGGGAGGTCCATTCCAGACTCCTTCAAAGCATGCACTATCATCTCGAACTCATGCACCTGCTCAGTCATGGACTTATTGTCCACCAGCTTGAACTCGTGGAACCTTGCCACAGAATACTTTTCTAGACATTGTGAGTCAGTATTATGTGTCTGGTCCAGCTTCTCCCATAAGAGTTTTGCGGAGTAGGCATCAGAAGAATAGACATCAAACAAAGTGTTTGTCAGTGCCGCCAGAATGGCCGCCCTAGTCACTCCATCCTTCTCAGCCCACTTCACAAAAGCCTTAACTGTGTCAGCCTTCTCTTGATCCACTACTGGTTTCTCATATTCCAAAACCGCCACAGACCCTTTATAATCAGCCACAACTTCATCCTTTTCTGCCAGCGAGAAAAGCCAATGCCACCGTTGAATTTCTCCGGTAAACCGGTTAGTTCAACAGCTTGTGGGAAACTATAGGTGGTCCAATCAATGGCCCCAGCAGTTGCACCCGAACCGCTACCACCACCAATGATAACCTCACTTTCGTTAACCATTATGCTAAATTCTAAATAACTAATATTCTCTTCAAGAATGTTGTAAATCTCACTAACAAGCATACATGTAAACAAAATTAGAAACTGAAATAACGAAGATGTACCCGAAACCGTAGCTTTCAACAGAGACTGAAAATAATGGTAGTGCACAGATACAGAACGCCAAGAAAAGAAGATCAAAGATGAGTCACCAGCCCTTGCTCGAAGCCCTAACTGCTCTTGAAGAGAATATTGCCCCCTACCTGCTGCGTTTGGGACTTGTGTGTTTGGGAGAAAAATGCAGAGAGGAAGAAGAGAAGAGAATGTTGTGTGGTGTAAAAAATACATTCACTTTAGCCTCTATTTATAGTAGAGGAAAAGTGAAACTGTTCCACACACTTAATGTATGAATTAAACTGCTCTATTAATAAATAAAATCAAAACTGATTAGATTTTGAATTTAAATTATTTGATGTCCAGGTTCAATGAATTAGACTAAGCCCAATTCAATATCCCGCACGCGCGTGAAGCACACAACAACACAATGGACCATCACATACCTTAGTAGTATACTACTCATGTGTGTGATATCATATAAAGCACACAACCCCCTTTATTTATTTAAATATGGGACAAACATTCTCAAAAATTCCAAGCTACTTTCAACTCTCATTTCATATGGATTTCATTAAGAAAATTTTTAAAACCATACATGAAAATTTATGTTCAAATATCAGATTTTAGGATTAATATCAAGAATATAATTAAATTAAGTTCTAAAATCCTAATTTTCTAACAAAGTCATGTTTGAGATGGAGCTAAGCTGGCTTGCTTGAGATGTCATGTTTGAGCTGGAGTGCCACGATGGTGCTGAATAAGATGATGCTTACTGATGAAATCAGTTTAAGATTATGATATTATTTAATCCGTGATGTTGACTACTCATGTAATGGATGAAGTCAAATCTACATGTATGTGTTACCATAGGATGAAAGCTAAAATTTGAACAATGTCATCCAGATTTTAACAGTGTTACCATAGGGCCTGAACATGAAAGAAAAGGAAATCGACATCTACCGGGAAGCATCTGTAGTTGCCACCAGTAATGCTTTGACAATTTCCTGTGGAATTGGTTCTCCTGCTTGAACCATCCGCATTCAGTATCAGTATGTCATCCAAATTCCAAATTAAAGACAAACACATGGCCACAGTAGGTGTATGTTGAACTTTCCGCACAGGTTAAATAAATGGATGAACCTAATTGAACTAGAGCAGTTGTTCAGGAATTATCTCTTCGGACTTGTAAGGCCAATTCACGTATAACACTCTACTTAAAGCTTTTGCCCACTTCCATTTATTCACAGCACCAACTATTTCTTCACAGAACCATCCATTGTAGACTGTTGAGGCTCACAAAATGGATGACAAATATACTCGGCTAACACAAATTTGTTGAGTTGATATATTAAGTAGGTCGTAAAATTTTGATAAGAGGTCACCTACTTTTAAAGGCCTACTGAAGCCCAAACTAAGAAATATCCAGATGATTCGGATCTCGGTTGTATGAATTTCGATTCTGTTATTTTAAAATTTAAACCTACAAAATGATTGATTTCAATCCATTTCCATCATTCCATGGCCAACAGATAAATGCCATATAAAAAGTAAGCTTCATTTGAACAAACATGGATCAGAAGCTTCTCAATATTACAAATCAAATAATTTAGTGTGTCCACAAAAATATACTAGTATTAGGTAAGAACGTCTGATCTCACACTCTTCCATTGTGATTAACACTAGTTTTACCATCAATATCTACTTCTTTATGTGATCTCAACTCCGTCCTCAAATTCTCAACTTTTTCTTGCAATTTTTTAGCATTCATTGCAGCTCTGATCTGTTCTTTGATCTCTGCTTTAAGCTGCTTCACCTTTTCTGAACTCGAGTCTATTGCCACTTCCGCTTTCAGCTCTTCTATTTTCTTACCGATACCTGTTCCATTTACAGCTCCTTTGATCTCCTCACTGATCTCTTTATTCAACTTTACTATCTTTTCCATATTAGCTGCTGCAATGCCATCCTTTTTCTTGGCCGTCCCTACTATTTTCAAGTTTGATGTTTTTAGAAATTCCATTACCTCTTCCTTATTTTTCTGAACTTCTTCCGCCATGTCATTATCTAACGTTTGGCCTGTTGATAATTTTTCTTGTGCTTTCTTCAGAAGTTCAGTTTTTTCTTTGATGGAAGTGGGAACTTTTTGATTAATTTCCCTTTTCAGCTTCTCAGCATTCTCTCTCTGCTCAATAAACCTGTCAACTGTGCTCAGCTTTAGGAGCTTTTGCTTTAATCTAATATATGCGCCAGGCTTTGACAAATTCTGCTTGAATTCTTGTATGATTTTGTCTGCCTTCTCTTTTAATCCCGGGCTAAGTGGCTGGTTTGGTGGACGATCAGGGGCTCTAGACAACTCCAATTTAAGTGATACAATATTGTCCTGCATTCCCATGGAAATGAATGCCTTTGTCATTTCATGGTCTAAATCTTTCTTGAGTTTCTCAATGGCTTGGTCATTATTAAGGTCTGATGGTTCCTTTGCCTCGAAAATTCTCTTCCTTAAAGTCTCGATATCTGATTCTAAGTCTAAAGCGTTCCATGTGCTAGCTTCAGATAACTTCATGTTGCGTTTTCGTTGGGCCTCTACCTCAATACCTTCTTGGAAACCTCCAATAGACCGGTATTTAAGCATACGATGATGCAGTAACTCTTCAGTGTCCATCCTCGTCAATTCCTAGATATAAACAGTCAGAATTTAGTGTCAGTCAAGACAACAGCCTTTCTGCCAAAGTGAATTATGTACCTCCATCGCCTGGGTGATGGCATGTTTAATCTGTTGAGATGTCCATTTAGGGTCAGCATGTGCTCCACCAAGGGGTTCCTTCCATGACAGAGAAATTAATTGGTCCGTAAACACATGAAAACAAGTGAAAAAAATAAAGATCAAACATAAAAAAACTATCCGGTCCGTAATAAATTGTGACATTCAAGTGCATCCATTAAGGCCAGAGAACAATATGTAATAAGTAGGTATCTGCTACTAAAGCCCTCAACATCTACATTGACATGTACTTTTACAGAGTCACCTATATTTTCGAGATTAATTAATACATATTTTACTCGATATCTTTCAACTGTCCGAGATTTTAGTTTGGAGTTAACACTCTTGGCTTCAAATATTCAAAAAAAAAATTGGTTGGAAAATGTATATCATAGACTTTCTTTACCTTCTACTTGATGAGCAAATGAAAATGAGAGTTATGTTAAGGTGCTTACAGGAATGATGCCATCGGCAATTTTACGCTTGTAATGTTCCTGAGCTGTTATCTTCAGTTTCTCAGCCGCCTAAACAATTTATACCTAAAATGTAATTACTAGTGGGTAGTGGAAATGCTTGTTAATAAAAAGGGCAGGATTCAGTTTTGTTGGATACCTTGGGAGCTGCCTTCGATGATTTCCACAATATTGCAGCACAGGCTTCGGGACTTGACAAAAAAAGTAGCAGGAAAGAGAGATATAGCTAGGTTAAAATAGAGGACATGAATTACTTTTGCTAGGTAGGTAATTAAGAGTTATAGAGAAAGACAACTAGAAATCACCTTGCAACATAGAATGCTGAATTTTCCAGCATAAATAACTTATTGGCACAACCAATGGCAAGAGCACCGCCTGAACCACCTTCACCGGTCACAATTGATATTATTGGTACTTTCAGGCCAAACATAGCTCTCAAATTATATGCAATTGCTTCCCCCTGCATACAATCAAACATGTTCATTCATTTCTAAGAACTATGCCTTTGGCATACCTTGAATGAATATTCTTTAGGAAAATATATTAGTTGCTGACTCACTTGACCAAGTTCCTCAGATCTTAGATCAGCAAAAGCGCCTGGTGTGTCAATAAATGTAATGATGGGAAAACCATGATGATCAGCATATTTCATCATACGCAAAGCCTTTCTGTACCTGTATGGCAGCAGATTATTCAGTACACATTCTTATACTTCCTCCGTCCATGACCACATTTCCTATATTACTCGTCCCTAAAAGTTTGTCCACTTTCAATAATTAAGGTTAATAAAACTTTAAATATGTAAAAATTTTACAGATAAGTTACATTGCAGTGTAGATATGGAAATTAATATATATTTCTAGTAGATTGATAATACGTGATTTTGGTTGATGGACAAAATGAATGGGATGGAATGAATATATCCTTGAGATTGATGCAGAATTACATGTAAATTACAACTTGTCGACAATTTTTGTAAGGGCGATATTAGTCGTTGACTACAAAGTGAATGTGGAACTCAATGTGAGCTGCTAAACCCAAGGAGTTATAGTGCAAACACTAGGTTTAGTTCTGGTTATAAAGCTGAGAGAGCTAGGCAACTTGACTTAATGCGTCAGTACATGTGTATCAACTATCAAATTTTCTAGCTTTTGAATGATATTAGTTGCAAATTGATTATATCAACAAAAGTATTGAAATAAAAATAAATCAATGCACATCATATATTTTGTGCCAGTAATCGTTTTTTACATACCCATGAGGAGTTGGCATTGCAAAGTTACGAGCAATGTTTTCCTTTGTGTTTCTACCTTTCTGATGGCCTATCATTACATAACTTCTACCATCTATTCGCCCAATGCCGGTAACTATGGCTGGATCATCATAGCCTGCACGATCTCCATGGAGTTCTACCCACTTTATGATGAAAAAAGTTTGAGTATGAATTTATATGCTATTATTTAGTAATGTTAAAGTAAAAGCATTCAAGAAAATCGTTACCCTATCGGTGATGTTTAAGATATGATCAAGAACAGTTGGTCTGTTTGGATGTCGAGCAATGTTAAGGCGTTGAATAGGTGTCAAATGGGTGTATAGTTCTGTAAGAGCCTGAAAGCATACAACAAGACCGTAAAAGTAGCTGCATATGTAACAAGATGCTAAGAAACTTGCATTCGAATTTTTAGTGTCAATATTTAGTAGTGCTACCAGTGCTTCTGACTGGTTAGGATAAAATCACTCTGTTTAAACTTTTGTAAACTATGCCATTAGACTTTAATTTGGACCAATAAGACCCGTTCCTAGCTTTTCATTCAAGTAACTATTGTGATACAATTTTAAAATTTCACTTCTAACTCAATCAATGCAAGTCATGTATAGTTCTGCTGCTGTCCGACCTTAGCTTATGGTAAATTTACTATGTACTTCTGATGCAGTAAATGTATAGTGGCGACGTTCTATAAGGTATACAATATCAGAATTCAGGACCAAACATTTCTGATGTCAGGTACCTGTTGATATTTTCCCTCCAAGGCATTAATCTGATTGCTGAAGTCCAATCCGGTATCATCAGCCATTTGGCTTATCTGTACAAAAAAATAATACAGCAGTAAAAAATTAACATTTATACAAGTACGGCTATAATGCAGAAACAAAATTGATTCTTTAGCCGCAAGTGAACATAACTATAGAGTAACAAATTTAGATTACAATTATGATAAATAGAAAAAGAAACATAGAGAGAGTTTTTTTGCCAGGTAAAAGATAAAAAATCGAAAGTTACCTCGATAATCTTTGTCTCCAAGTCTACTAGTGGCTTCTCAAAGTCAAGTGTAACTGGTTTAGGTTTTTCAGCCAAGGGTTTGAAGGAGGAAAGGTAAGTCAAGGCTCCAGCAGTGCTGTGTGGATCGATATTATCAGGCCAAGGGTAGTCATGCTTCTTACCCTTCCTAATTGCTGCAGCGATTCGCAATCTATTTCCATTTCTTGAACATCCCAAGTACCTCAACCATACACAATTTGAACTTGTAACCAATTCATTTGCTACAAACTCTTGGCCAAAGTATTTACGCAATTCAAAAGCAAAGTTTTCATTTCTTCTTCCTCTTCCATACTTTCCAACTAGTAGTGATAGGGTTGTCATTTCAAGTGTCAGCCCTACAAACTTATCCAACAAAACAAGTAACTTGTCTTTCCTTCGCATATTACATTATTTCAGCATTAGCACATTCATATCTCACAAGATACATACATAACCCACATAATTGAACATGTTTGCCTATTGTTAACTAAATAGCATGAGTAAGTTTCAAGAAAATATATATATATATATATATATATATATATATATATTCAAAACAATGAATCAGTAAATTATTCAACACTCACCATGTGTAAACAGCAGTTCACTGCCAATGTCTATATATCTTCCAGGAGTTCACAGAATAAAAGACCCACCAAGAAGAAAGCAGGAGCTGAGCTATGGTTCAGAGCATCAGATATTTCACTCTGATTAAGTGTTTTATATATAATTTTGAATATCCCCCAGGCTAGAAAAACTAGTACATGTACAAAAATAAATTTAATTAGAAAACCATTACTATTTACTATAATACAAGTAAACTTCTAATTTTCTTCCTTAATTATGACAAAACTTGATTAAAAATGTGATTGTATATAGTTGTTTCAAATATAATTAAGAATCAATGTAATAAGTGAGTGTATAATGAAAGAATGTTGTCAAGATAAGGCTCATCATCATCTGGGATCCACATGCCACGTGGGCTGTCTAATCTATTTTCAGTACTCTATCCATCCCATCTGAAATTAGTGGCTTCTAGCAATTTTCTTTTTAACATGCAAGAAAGTTTTTCATGTTGTTTGGAATTTGCAAAGCTATGCAGACTGACTAGTATTCCATAAGTAACCTTGAGAAAAAGATGTGAATAAATCAAGAATTCCATTCTCACCTGGCATCCTCTGGTGCTTAAATATCAAATATGTCAATTTTGGAAAACGAACAAATGAATATTTGTCTGAAAAAAAAGACTCAAAATAACTAAAGAAAACCCTTGAGTTTAGCTGTTTCTGAGTCCTCTACCTATTTTCCCTTACATTTCAATTTCATTCCATCCATTGCATTATATTCTCAACATTATTTGCTCCACCAATCACATGTCAAATAATCCACCATCCCAATGGTATAACTCTGTGCTTATGTATATCAATGAAAGTTTAGTTTTTATTTAGTAATCTCAATTGCAGAGGAAGAAAAAATATCCAGAGTTTCGACCACAAAATTATATTCTCCTCCAATTCTTGAAATTTTATCCAGTATTGGGTAATTTTTTGAGTCTTTGAAATAACTTATAAAGGAGGAGGATATTAATTATGGCCTTTACTGGAACTCTGGATAAATGCAATGCTTGTGGTAAGACGGTTTACTTTGTCGAATTATTAACTGCTGATGGAGTAACTTATCATAAGTCCTGCTTCAAATGTAGCCATTGCAAAGGAACTCTTGTGGTACGCTTGCTTGTACATACACATAAAAAATGTCATTGTTGGAGCCTTTTTTCGTCACACGATAGCCTCATCCAATGCACATTATCAATCTGCAACTTGTATTGTTCAGTTTGTAATGTACATGAGGTATTTTTTGTATGGCAGATGAGCAACTACTCTTCTATGGATGGCACCCTTTACTGCAAAACTCATTTCGACCAACTTTTCAAGGAATCGGGCAATTTCAGCAAGAACTTCCAGACATGTGAGAACATTATACACACATTGATATTATACTTTACTAATTTTGTAGCTCCATAGTCTATAGTAAACATGCTATGTAGCATAGCAGATAGCGCACATTGATATGCTATCCGATATTGCAATTTAATGTGTTAACTAACTATTTACCCTTTGATCGTTTTGACAGCAAAAGAGAGGCAACTGGTAAGTCCGAATTCTTTGCTTTATCCAATCTCTACTTAGAATTATGAGAAGAAGTTTAGCATTTAGTAAAATAAGAGTCTGGTATATTTTTGCAGACAAGTACCCCAACCAAGCTCTCATCTTTTTTCACGGGAACCCAAGATAGATGTACAGCATGTCACAAAACTGTATATCCTCTAGAGAAGGTTTGTGACTTTCAACAGAGTAATACCTTTTGTTCAGAGATCAGAATTGTTGTCGCATTTGCTTAACATAGTACATAGGCGAAATCCCAGAATTTGATTAGGCATGAAACTGGTTGTATTCATTCAAATGTTAACTCCTTGTAGATATTGTCGATAACATAGACTCGACCCCTCAACCTCATGTTAATTAAGAATAAAAGCTTATCCACTAAGCTAGGGATTTAGCATTCTTTGAAGTTTAAATTAATTTTTGCATATAGTTTAATTTTGACATGGTAATTTTGCAAATGTTATCTAGTTCCGATTCATTGAGAACTCGTGAGTAACTAAATTGGGAACATGTGTGAAACAGATGACAATGGAGGAAGAACCATTCCACAAATCATGTTTTAAGTGTGCTCTTGGAGGCTGTCCACTTACACAATCATCGTATTCATCTTTGAATGGCATTCTTTATTGCAAGCACCATTTTGCTCAACTTTTCATGGAGAAGGGAACCTACTCTCATGTCATTGAGGCTTCCAAGTTTAGAAGCACAGTCGTGCAGGTGTTCGAAGACAAGGAAGACCAACCAGAAGAAGAATAGATAACAGTAGGGTAGTATACCAAAAATCTTAACTATCTGAATCCATGTCAACCAAATGACATGATTTCTTTGTTCCTTTGTAATGATAGTTTTGCCTGTTACCAATATTCATCCTCTGCTAACTCATTGAGATGAATCTCTAACTGTTTCTTCTTCTTTTTTTAAAATTATATGACAAGTTCTTTCTTTGAAGTTATACTCGGCCTTAAAGATTATGCAAATTTGATTATAGTTCTTGTGTTTTTCTACTTCTGAGTCAGATAAGCCAAAATCGCCATTGTTAACTAGTAATTACTATTATTATATGGCATTGTTAAAATAATGCCCTTTTCTGATCTTATATTTCTATTTCTAGGTTATATAATTATGTGTTGCTCAACAAAATTAGACTCGTTAATTACCATTGAAATAAGCGTATGCATAAATTGGAAATCTCATTCTGTCTGTCCCCAGCTTCTAATGCATGGAAGGGACATATATACCTCTTCAATTTCACAACGGACAATCTGACAAAAACAAAAATCATAACAGAAAATAAATAATTTGTATCTTATTTTAATTTAAATTAAATCTAGTGGCATAGTTTTATATGTAACAAAATTGCAAAAACGAGAAAGACTTCCAACCACAAAAGTAAGTGCAGTTGGGAATCATATGACCTTTAAGCTCATAATTATCATGTGAAGGCCCTTCCTGCGGAGCAACCAAACTATCATCAATAATATGTATTTCATTCTTTCTATATTTTAATTTTTTTTTAATTATACTCATATTTAAGATTGTAGAAATTGGAGTTTACTATAGAACTTTGAGTGAATCGAGAACATGATTAATTAGTTAGTTGTATGCCAATATTATCTATAATTATGATAATTTTTGTATCTTAAATTATTACTTTATTTTAATGTAGAATTTACATTTTCATGTTAAAACACAAAAACAATACATCAATATATATCTCATTAATTATGTATCTTTTTACTCAACATTATAACATATAGATGTCTTCTTTAAACTAGGGATTTTTGCCCGCGCGTTTCGCGTGCTAGCCAAAAAGATTATAATTTTGCTATTTATTACGATTAGCGCTAAATAAATTAGTTATCATTGCTTTTTATGATTTGAATATTTTATTTTTCGATGAAAATTAAGGTGTCAAGTTTAGAAAAATGTCTCTCAAATAATATTGTCACGAATAGTTGCAATATGATATTAGTTAAAATTTTTGTTGCAAATATATAATAAAAAAAAATATTTCAAGTTAAATAATACCATGAATTAATTAATGTGGGTTATAAATTAAACTCTTAAAAAATGTATTGATCGCAAATTGTGTCCAAATTAAAATACAATTGACACGTCTCCTATTCTTTTATCAGGTTTCATCACCAAAAAGTTTTGGTTATCATTTTGTAGTAC
The DNA here is from genome assembly GCF_009905375.1 of Apium graveolens. Lineage (NCBI taxonomy): Eukaryota > Viridiplantae > Streptophyta > Magnoliopsida > Apiales > Apiaceae > Apium > Apium graveolens. Next base: position 90,374,211 of record NC_133652.1, read on the forward strand.
AACTACAAAATAACCATTATTTTAATATAAAATGGAGGTAATATATATTGTGAGTCACCGCGCTCATTCTATTACTTCCTATTCTATATGTTCCATTGCATCATTGACTTTTATTCACATATGGTAGTGTATATGATAATTTTGTGTATATTTTTAGATTTGTTGAACAGTAGTAATAAATTTGATTAAATAATTATTTTAATATGATTCCATTCATTCATGCATTTTCTTCATAACATAAAACTAATTTGCTATTAAGTAAACATATAGTGAGTTGATATTTAATGATGAAAATGAAACATTCTAAATTAGAATTGAAAATTGGGGATTGAGCATGAATTGAAAACGCATTTAGCCTCAAATGTTACAATCATGCATTTGATAAATCCATATAATACTTAAATGCACAACAAACATTCTGCAATTCAACCTGTACTTATAGTACTAAAATTTTCTTTTGGTTCTTGTGTGTATATGAAAATCAAACGCTTAGAAGTTACACAATTCATCAATGTTCTTGATCCTTATAATGAAGATAATGATGTTCTGGTAATAAAAATTTTGTTAGGTCACACACACACTGTAGAGGGGGTGAATACAGTGTATAGTACACTCAAATCGAACTTTAAGAACTTAAGTAACAGAAAATAAACTTTATTGAAACAATAAACTCTGTTACAGTATGGAACTGTTACCTCTCAGTGATGAACAAATATCACGAGAGCTGCTAGGGTTACAATGAATAATCTTCTCTAATAATGATAACACTTATAGTGTAAACCCTATGTCTGTGTTTATATACTACACAGTTACAAGATAATCGCTAATTGATATGGAATATAATTCTGCTTCCTAAAATATATCAATCATATATCTTTTCTTCCAAGTATTCCATTCTTTACAGAATTCCATCTTCATGCATATCTCTTCTTATGTTTATCTTGATCTTCTTTCCTTTAATCAGCTACTGTCCTTATCTGATCGTCCTTCAGCACTTAAGTTCTGATATCTATCTTCTGATGATTATCTCCTGATAACATAAGTACTGATATCCTTAAGTCCTGACTTCCAGTATAAGTACTGATCAACAGTTAAGTACTGATTTATCCTGTTCAAGTAAGATCTGAAAGCTAAACATAAAATATATTAGTCATGACATTATCAAATATATCTAACAATCTCCCCCAACTTGTAAATTAACATAATATACAAGTTTAACAGATATTTGATGATGTCAAAAACATTAAGTACAAATGCATGAGAATTAGACTAGATAACTACAACTTACAGTCCTTAAAGCTTTTACCAATTTCAACTTCTGATAACAACTTCGGTCTGTATAAATATCAGAATTTAAGCAGTTGTAGATCTTCGACTTGGCTTCATCATTTTCTGATCTCTCTGATGTCAGGAGTTGTTCTGAGATAGTTCTTCAACAAACATTTCTCAGCATATCTGAGTTCATCAATCATTCTCCTTTTGACATCTTTAAGCTCTGCAGTATCTTCACCAGTTTGAAAGATTGCAGCTCTGAGATCATTGATCTTTGCTTTTCTCAACTCCTGATCTAGTTTTATAACATAAGCTTTGTCAGACTCTAGATTGAATTCAAGTCCCTTAATACCAAGATATGTTCTGATCTGTGCAGTATTAGGCTTCATATCAACAATATCACCATTGTGATCTCTGTACTTTGGAACATATATGCTGTCAGACTTAACAGAATAAAGCCTTTTCTGTCTCTGAATCTGTTCTTTTAAGTAGTTTGCAGCAGTCCCTGTTATTCTGTCATCCACTTGAAGTAAGAAAAGTACATGCTCCAATTCTTCAAAATACTTCAATGGAATGGCATTTTATCTTATATGATAAACCCTACCATCTGTCATGAAATACAACATGATGTATTCTTTCAAGTAGGTATGGTAAACCATCTGTACAGATTCCAGTTGATTCAATCTCTCAGGAGTTGCTCCAATACCTGGTTCACTCAAGGAAGTTGGATCATTGGTAGTGTTGTGTACTCTTCTTTCATCAGCACTTCCCAATCCAGTTTTATCTCCAACTTCCTTTCCAGTAACTACTCTTGCTTCAAAACCACTTGCAGTAGTCTTCAAAGATTGAGTCTGTTTTGCTTTAGTGAATCCTGGTAGGAGTGTCTTTGATCTATTTTCTGATATCAAGTTAACTTGAGTTATGTCAGAGGTTACTTGCTTCTTCTGAATATCAGAACTTACAATTTCTTGACTCTGAACAACTTGAGCCATGTCAGAGGTTGTTTTAAGAACTTTTCTTGAAGTCAGAGCAAGATCATCCTTTTCATCAGTAATTTCTTCTTCCTCAGGAGGTACATAAACCTTGATAGGTTCACCAACCTTTTCTTTACCCTTGGATCTTGGATCTATCTGTGGTTGTCATCTAGCCAATGTTGCTTCAGTATGTGTCCTTTCTTTGATCACAATGTCTTTGAGTTTTGGAAGTGATTTTTTACCAGAAGCTTCCAATTTAGATGTGACTTTCTCTGATTTAAGTCTGGCTTCTTCTTCCTTTAAACTTTCCAAGTCCATTCCTGGATTTTCTTGAAGAAATAACTGTCTTGACATTTCCTCATCAAGATCTAGAAGTTCATCAGAACTTATCCTTTTACCAGCAGCAGAACTTATTCTTTTCCCAGTATCAGAACTTGTCCTGTGACTAGCTTGTCTTGATGTAAACCTTCTACCTTGACTATGACCGCTACCCATTCCAGAGTATCCTTGATCATCATTTCCATCATCCTTTCCTTGCAGTGTCTTGTTAGTTTTGCATTTGGACTTAATTACCTTCTTCCCCTTTTTGGCATCAGCAGGTAGTAAAAGAGAGATAAGTAATTCCACTGAGGATTGGATTTCAGTAAGTTGCGATTGCTGAGAAGCTTAATTTGTCAGAATTTCATCAATCTGAGCTTGTTGTTTCTCTTGAGTTTTCTCAATATAAGCAATCCTGTCAATGGTAGGTTGAAAGAACTTTTTCTTATCAATTTTCCAAACTTGTTCCTGTTTGATAAAGTTCTCCTGAATCTTGTGTAGCTCTGCATGAGTAGTTGAATGAAGACCTTGTAGATGTTTAGTACTCAATGCAGTGACTCTAAGCTGGGTTTTAAAATCATCAGAATTTAACATTTCATCAGCTTTAGTCAAGTGCTCAGCAAGATGTTTTTCAGTTGGAACACATGAAACTGAGTTCCATTCCTTAGTCCACTCCTGACCTGCAGGAGTTTCACTCCAAGGTACTGGTGCTTCCCCGGTAACAAACTTCTTTACCAGTTCAGACTTAGGAAGAGTCTGTTGAGGAGTATGTCCTGAAGGACCTGCTTCATCAGCATCTACAGTTGGAGCAGCATCACCAGTATCTCCAGTATTTGCAGCATCAGAACTTAAAGAATCGGTATCTTCTGATAAGACAACAGTGTGAGTAGCAATGGAGGCTTCAGCATCCTCTAATTGCTGATCTGATACTAAGTTCTGATCAACAGCCAGATCCTGATGCTCACCTAAAGTCTGATCATCAGCATCTTGATGCAGAGAAGGTGTTGTTGATAACTCTGGAGTTTGAACAGCATCAGTAACAGGTGTTGTGGAAGGATTATTTGATGTTGGAGCTTCTAAGAGAAATACTTCAGACACAACCAAGTGTTGAACATCAATATCAGCACTTGTGCCTGGATTAACAAGAGACACAGATGGCGAGTTAGCCTTGTCAGATACAGCTTCCTGAGATGGAGTTGATGGAGAAGAAGTGACTGGAGCAAATTCCTTGTCTTGTGAGATCAGAGATTCCGGATCCCCTTCCTTAGCTGCTTCCTCTTCATCATCTGAAACTGGCCTTTGTGCCCTCTGTTTCTTGTACTTCCTTGTTGATTTGGATTCCTTAGGAGTTTCACGAACTGTCATTCGTCTAAGCCTCTTGAGAAGCCTAGAACCCCCAATTTCAGAATCCTTCTGAGAAATCTCTTTCTCAGCTTCAGATGCAACAGGTTCTCTAGCAGGAACTGGTTCCTCATAATCAGATTCATCTCTCAATGAAATCCTCCTTCTCTTTTGAGGTGTGTGAGGAACATTCTTTGTCCTCTTTGGCTTAGAAGATGAAGATTTCACAGTAGGTGCTGAAGATGAAGGTTGAGCAGTCTGTGAAGTGGAGAGATAGGATTTGAGATATGTTCTGAGGGTAGGTTGAGTAGAATGAGAGGGAGGTACTGAGGTTGATGGATTTGGGGTGTTTGGAGTTGGTTGGACATCAGAGTAAAAAGATCTATAAGTATCAGGATCAGCATTTACTAGGATCTGTTTTACAGACTGAGGAATCTGTAATGGTCTAACCACTTTTTTCTTAGTATCAGCATTTACCAGGTCATTAAAGTATCGTTTTGCAACCTTAAAAGGTGGGGTTTGGGTGCTGACTAAATGAGGTTCATCAGTACAATAAGTGTAAATAAGTTGACAGAATCTAGCAAAATAAACAACATCTCGATCCTCTGTCATCCTATCCCCAATAAAACCAATTAAAGCAGTTGCAAAATCAAAATGAGTTTGATTTTTTCACTGCATCATTAATATTCTGAAAATACATCACATGAAAATGACAAGATAAATTAGATAAGTAAGTGCTGAAAACGAATCAGAACTTAATATAAAACAAAATTTATATGGTCATCAGAATATCAATCAGGATTTATCAACACAAGATAAAATAACTCAGAGACAAAATCTTGAAGTAAAAACAACTTTCATTAATATATCAAGACAATACATTTATGAAATGGAAATTACATCAATACTTATACAAGATTTTCCCTAAGCTTCTAAACCGAACATCAACAGCCTTAGTCCTAGCTAAGAAGCCTGACAAAGCTGATGATGAAGAAAAATAGGAAGAAGACAAGATTAAATCATTTCTTCTTCTTCCTACTCTCGACAAACAGAATGGCGAGTCTGATGATTCGCTCTTGCTGGCGGAGAGCTTCCAGCCTTTCCTCCTCCAATCGCTCCAGATGGCGATGGTAGTCCATATAGAAGAACAGGAGGTGTGTCAGTACCTCCTGTGGGACAGAGTCCCATATCTCCTCAGGAATGGCTGTGACATGCCATTCCTGCTGCCAATCGGCACAGCTTAGCTCCATATTGAAGTTTTGGTAGTTCAAAAACATGTTATATCTAACCATTGTGTTTTTGAAAGAAGAAGTATGAAGATAAGTGTGTGAGAAGAATTTGATGGAAAGACTGATGTGAAGTGGCTGCTTATATATGCAAGAGAATGCCAGGAGACGCAAAGAAATTGAATGCTGACAGGTAGAATTAATTCTACCTCGTCTCCCTAGACTTTGAAAAAGAATAACAGTCATTGGAAAGAGGAAACATGGTTTAAAGCGCACAAGAAACAAGTAACATTGGATTGTTCAGGTACAAATACCATTAACCCTAACCATAGTGACTATTAATCTTCCACTTCATCATATTCAATTATTAACTGAGACTGTTATCAAATTTCATTCACAGATAAGTCAAGTAAAACATTAGACTGTAATATCAGAACTTAGACTTATATCAGAACTTAACAGTCATCAGAACATAATTTCTTAACTCGAAAAAAGGAATGCCCATCTTAGTAAATCCTCATACAAGTTCTGAGTTATAGACTTCGGAACTTAATCATTAGAACGTGTAACTAGAACTTGTCCTCAGAATTTGTGCAAAGTGACACAGTGACTGTTTATCTAAAATAACATAGATCACCACAGTAATTTTCATCATTCATATGGAGTGATTAGTGTGTGCATTAAGCTAAATAACAGACAAAGAGTAAAGTCTGAGTCACTTCAGTACATCTTAGAAATAAGGCATAACTAAAATTTTGCTAAAGAGCTGTCATTGTCCTGAAACCTACTGATGAATGAGTTCATGCTTGAGTTCACCTCAACTGTTTTGTGCTAATTTTATGCATCTTTTGAAATTCTATTTTACAGTGGCTTCTCAGTGTAAGTGAGTCACGACTGTTTATCAGAATTTATGCTATTATCAGAGTATTTCTCCAGTAATCATAAAGTGTGAAAAGTCACCGAGAAAATATTTTGCTTTTCTAATGCATATTTACTTAATACCTGCAATGCACTTGGGTCATCCCTTCCATATTTTTACTCTAGATCTCAAAGGAGTACCTGATTTTATTCTTTGATCTTTTTGCTTTTTCTTTTGATAAGTGAGGTTTATCAGCACTTAGTACATTCAACAGTTTTACTAGTATCAGAACTTAACAGATGAGTAGCATTATTCTAATTTGTGACTTAGTAATAAGATATACAAAGTAAACTTAACTAAGCTCAATTATCAGAATTTGCTAGTGTCATAAGATTTCCACTGAAATAATTACTTCTTACATGGAATCATTTGTTTATTGAAGACTACTAGGTCAGTATCTAGCACAGTTATCCTCATAGGATTGAATAGGTACTTGAACAGACATATCACTTATCAGAGTTTAGAAACATATATCAGAAAACAGTCAGTACTTAAAGACATTTATCAATTAAGCACATAATACACAATGAGATTAATTCTGTAAATACTGAGCATAAAGTCTGATAACACAGAACAAGACTAAGCAGATTTAGAGAAAGAACCTGAAACCATTCCAAGTTCATTTACCAATCTTTTAAAAGTAGCTTCACACAGTGTTTTTGTGAAGATATCTGCTAGTTGTTGATCTGTGGGAACAAAATGCAATTCCACTATACCTTCATCCACATGTTCCCTGATGAAGTGGTACCTGATGCTGATGTGCTTTGTCATAGAGTGTTGAACTGGATTACCTGTCATAGCAATAGCACTTTGATTATCACAGTAAATAGGGATTTTGAAATATGTTAACCCATAATCCAGTAACTGATTCTTCATCCAAAGAATCTGTGCACAACAGCTTCCTGTAGCAATATACTCTGCTTCTGCAGTTGATGTGGAAATTGACTTTTGTTTCTTGCTGTACCAAGAAACCAATCTGCCTCCAAGAAATTGACAGCTTCCACTTGTGCTTTTCCTGTCAATTTTGCAACCTGCAAAATCTGCATCTGAGTAACCTATTAGTTTAAAATCTGATTCTCTAGGATACCATAATCCCAGAGCAGCTGTTCCTTTAAGATACTTAAAGATTCTTTTTACAGCTGTTAAGTGAGGTTCTCTTGGATCTGCTTGAAATCTTGCACAAATACAGGTAGCATACATGATATCAGGTCTACTAGCAGTTAGATAGAGTAGAGAGTCAATCATACCTCTGTAGTCAGTAATATCTACTGATTTACCGGTATCCTTATCCAGTTTTGTTGCAGTGGCCATTGGAGTGGATGCACTTGAACAATCTTGCATTCCAAATTTCTTCAGCAAGTTTCTGGTGTACTTGGTTTGACAAATAAAAGTGCCTTCCTCATTCTGCTTGACTTGAAGGCCCAGAAAATAGCTAAGTTCCCCCATCATACTCATCTGATATCTTGACTGCATTAGTTTGGCAAACTTTTTGCAAAGTTTGTCATTTGTAGATCCAAAAATGATATCATCAACATAAATTTGGACCAGAAGTAAGTCCTTTCCATGGTTGAGGTATAACAGTATTTTGTCTATTGTCCCTCTATTGAATCCACTTTCCAGAAGAAACTGAGCTAAAGTCTCATACCATGCTCTAGGAGCTTGCTTAAGTCCATAAAGTGCTTTATCAAGCCTGTAGACATAATCTGGATGTTTGGTATCTACAAAACCTGGAGGTTGTTCAACATATACCTCCTCCTCCAATTTTCCATTGAGAAAAGCACTTTTCACATCCATTTGAAAGACAGTAAACTTTTTGTGAGCAGCATAAGCCAAGAATATCCTTATGGCTTCTAACCTAGCAACTGGTGCAAATGTTTCATCATAATCAATTCCCTCCTGTTGAGAATATCCTTTTGCAACCAGCCTTGCCTTATTCCTTGTAATTATGCCATCACTGTCAGTTTTGTTTCTGAATACCCACTTTATACCAACAACAGATCTATTCTTTGGTCTTGGCACTAGGGTCCAGACTTTGTTTCTTTCAAATTCATTCAATTCTTCCTGCATTGCTTGCACCCAATCAGCATCTTGAAGAGCTTCTTCCACTTTCTTTGGCTCAGTCTGAGAGAGAAAAGAATTGTAAAGACATTCATTTGAAGTACCTGTTCTAGTTCTGACACCTGCATCAGGATTTCCAATTATCAAATCAGGTGTATGTGATTTTGTCCACTTCCTTGCAGATGGAAGGTTTTTCTAGAACTGGATGCTCCCCCATGATCCATGCTATCTTCATTTTCATTTTCTGATGCTCCCCCTGAAACTATGCTCTCTGAGTTGGAGTCTTCAGTATTTAAATTTTCAGCACTATCAGAACTTTGCTTATCAGAACTTGACGAAACAGAATTTGAAGAGCCGGATGTATGTTCTGATGTTTCTTGAGCTGTGGTAGGATCTTGAGTATGCTCCCCCTGTATCGGTGCATCTTCCCTTGGCGTAGCCACCACAGTTTCAATAACATCAGAGTTTATTCCATCAGAGTTTACAGTATCAGGACTTAGACTTTCAGGTTTTTCAGTATCAGAATTTGAGTCTTCATTTTCAAATCTCAGCTGATCATGGTCAATGAAATCTTCAAGACCAGTAATCTTCTTGTCATCAAAAGAGACATTGATAGATTCCATGACTACTTTAGTTCTCAAATTATAGACTCTGAAGGCTTTTGTGCAAAGTGGATATCCAACAAAGATTCCTTCATCAGCTTTTAGATCAAACTTTGATAGCTGTTCAGTATGAGTCTTGAGAACAAAACACTTGCATCCAAATACATGAAAGTATTTCAGATTTGGCTTCTTTTTCTTCACCATCTCATATGGTGTTTTTCCATGCTTGTTAATGAGTGTTGCATTTTGAGTAAAACAAGCAGTCTGCACAGCTTCAGCCCAGAAATAGGTTGGAATCTTTGCTTCTTCAAGCATTGTACGTGCAGCTTCAATGAGAGTTCTATTCTTCCTTTCAACAACTCCGTTTTGTTGTGGAGTTCCAGGAGCAGAAAATTCCTGCTTTATTCCATGGCTTTTGCAGAACTCTTCCATTATCAAATTCTTGAACTCAGTTCCATTATCACTCCTTACAACTTTCACAGAATCTTTGACCATTTTATCCAAATGTTTGACATGATCAATCAAGATTGATGCAGTTTCACTTTTTGTATGCAAGAAATACACCCATGTGTATCTGGTGAACTCATCCACTATGACCAACGCATACTTCTTCTTTGCAATAGACATGACATTTAATGGACCAAATAGATCAACATGTAGTAGATGATAAGGCTCAAGAATTGATGATTCAGTCTTGCTCTTGAATGAAGATTTTCTTTGTTTGGCTTTCTGACATGAATCACAAAGACCATCAGGAGCAAATAATGTGTTTGGCAATCCTCTCACAAGATCTTTCTTGAACAGTTCATTTATATTGTTGAAATTTAAATGAGAGAGTTTCTTATGCCAATTCCAGCTTTCTTCAATTGATGCTTTACTCATCACACTTAGCTTCATAAATGTTACCACGCCTGTATCCTTTCAGAACAACTTTGCCTTTAGATTTACTCACAATTTCACAATGTTCTTCAAAGAAATCAACATGATAACCTCTGTCACAGATTTGACTTATACTCAGTAGGTTGTGTTTAAGTCCTGAGACCAGAGCTACTTGTTTAATTATGACATTTCCAAGATTGATATTGCCATATCCCAATGTTTTTCCAATGTTGCCATCTCCATAAGAAACACTTGTGCCAGCTTTCTCCACAAAGTCTGATAGCAGGGCCTTATTTCCAGTCATATGTCCTGAACATCCACTGTCCAGAACTAGAATATTTTTCCTGTTGCCCTGCAATCACAAAGACCACTAATTATTAGTTTTAAGGACCCAGACTTGCTTGGATCCTTTGGCCTTATTAAGTTTGTTAACATTTGCAGCGGTTTTAGCATCAGAGTTTATGTTAACATTTTTCTTATCAGAATTTACACTATCAGACTTTGAATCAGAATTTACACTAGAAGGAACAATGGAAACTTTCTTCAAAGAAGGTTTTATTTGATAATAATCATAGTACAAGTTATGATATTCCTTACAAGTATAAATGGAATGCCATAAACTACCACAATGAAAACAAGGATTTTGTGGTTTGTATCTAACAGACTGACTCTTAACTCCTGACTTTGAAGGTAAGGAGTTAATATTCTTATTCTTCCTGCAAAAAGAAGCCAGATGGTTAGAACTTCCACAGTTATGACATGTTTTCCTAGAAGCATCAGGAACAGATTTATAATTATTGCTTTTATTCACACCTTCCTTTATATTCCTATTTTTCCTAGGTGATTTTACCTTATTTGCATTCTTAACATCTTTTAGCTTATGCTTAAGCTGCTTCTTTGTCATTAAGCCTATGTTCACTTCAGCTGTCTTTTCCTGTTTTAGTTTGTCAGAAGTTAATTTCTTTGTAACTTCTGATTTTTCATTTTCAGACTTTACAGTTACAAACTTAACAGGTTTTAACTTTGGCTTTTGCTTATGAACAGACTTAATTTCTTCAGTTCCTTTATCATTCTTATCTTCTCCATAACCTAAGCCCTCTTTCCAGTTTCCACTACTTAGCAAATTTTGAGTTGTTTTGCCAGAGTTAGTTCAAGTCCTGATAATCTCTCTTTCCTTTTTTAACTCAGTTTTTAGAGATTCATTTATTTTTAGCACTTCATTCCTAACATAAAAAGCATCATCTCTATTCTTCTGAGTTTGATGGAACATGACTAACTCTTTTTCTAAGAAATCATTTCTTTTCTTAAATGCAAGATTTTCAGAAGTTAATCTTTCACATGTTAAAGTTTGATCTCTATAACTAACAAACATGGTTTTAAGATATCTTCTCAACTCATTAATATCATCAGTATGAAAAGCATAAGTAGTCTGAGGTACCTTTGTTTCAGCAGCTTCAGAACTGCTCTCAGCACTTTCTTTATCAGAATTTGCCATCAATGCATAGTTTTCCTCACTTTCAGAGTCTGAGGTGTCTGTCCAGCTTTTCTGCTTTGTGACAAGAGCCTTGCCTTTGTCACCCTTTACCTTCTTGCAATCAGGAGATATGTGGCCTTTCTCACCACAGTTATAGCATTTAACATTGGTGTTATCTCCTCTGTCAGACTTTCCTCCTCTGCCTTCAGATCTTCTGAAATTCTTCTTATCAGAACTTATGCCTTTCCTGGAAAACTTATTTCCCTTCCTGAACTTCCTGTATGCAATCTTTGTGATTCCTTTCACCATAAGAGCACACAGCTTCATCATCTCCTCATCAGCATCAGTCTCAGGAAAGCTTTCAGAATCTGAGTCATCATCACTCTCAGAACTTGATGACTCAGTATCAGACTTTATGAAAAGAGCTTTACCCTTGTCTTTCTTTGAGGAAGCTGCTTTGGGGAATTCTTCTTCAGCCTTAAGATCAACTGTCCTTGACTTTCCTCCTTTCCTCTTGCTTCTTTGTTCCATCTCCAGCTCATGAGTCTTGAGCATTCCATAGATTTCGTCAAGAGTTGTTTCATCAAGATTGTAGTTGTCTCTTATTGTCGTTGCCTTCAAATCCCAGCATTCAGGAAGAGCTAACAGGAACTTAAGGTTTGAATCTTCAAGATAATACTCTTTATCAACCAATGACAAATCATTCAAAAGTTTGACAAATCTATCATATAAATCATTCAATGACTCATTAGTCTTTGAGTCAAAGTGTTCATACTCTTGAGTGAGTATTGTCTTCCTGTTCTTCTTAATTGTGTTAGTTCCCTGACACCTTGTTTCCAGAGTATCCCATATCTCCTTAGCAGTCTTGTAGTTGATTACCCTGTTTGACATTACATTATCAATGGCACTATGCAGTAAGTGTCGTACCTTAGCATCCTTAGCAATTGATGCTACGTCTTCAGCAGTATAATCACTCTTCTCCTTTGGTACGGTCTTTGCTGCTTCACCTGCAACTGCAACTGCAAGCTTGGTTGGTTTGTGAGGGCCTTCCTTGATTCTATCAAGGTATTCTGGATCTGTTGCTTCCAGGAACATGGTCATCCTTACCTTCCATATGGGATATTCAGATGGTCTCAGTATGGGAACTATGATGGTCTCATACCGACTCTGAATTTGTGTCTTTGGTGGTTCCTCAGTTTTGGTAGGCTTAGTTGGAGTTTCTGTGTCCGACATGATTGTGTTTGGATCTTTAACTGTATGTATGTTAACAGATAGGCTCTGATACCAATTGTTAGGTCACACACACACTGTAAAGGGGGTGAATACAGTGTATAGTACACTCAAATCGAACTTTAAGAACTTAAGTAACAAAAAACAAACTTTATTGAAACAATAAACTCTGTTACAGTATGGAACTGTTACCTCTCAGTGATGAACAAATATCACGAGAGCTGCTAGGGTTACAATGAATAATCTTCTCTAATAATGATAACACTTATAGTGTAAACCCTATGTCTGTGTTTATATACTATACAGTTACAAGATAATCGCTAATTGATATGAAATATAATTCTGCTTCCTAAAATATATCAATCAGATATCTTTTCTTCCAAGTATTCCATTCTTTACATAATTCCTTCTTCATGCATATCTCTTCTTATGTTTATCTTGATCTTCTTTCCTTTAATCAGCTACTGTCCTTATCTGATCGTCCTTCAGCACTTAAGTTCTAATATCTATCTTCTGATGATTATCTCCTGATAACATAAGTACTGATATCCTTAAGTCCTGACTTCCAGTATAAGTACTGATCAACAGTTAAGTACTGATTTATCCTGTTCAAGTAAGATCTGAAAGCTAAACATAAAACATATTAGCCATGACATTATCAAATATATCTAACAAATTTACCTGCATTTTCTTTTATTCTCAAACAATACTCTAACTTGGTAGTAAAAGTTTGTAATGTTTATATTTTTTTATAATGAATAGATTAACAAATACTTTTCATTTAGTTTATAATTTTCATTTTTTTTATAATGAATAGATAAACAAAAAAAATTATCGTGAGAAATAATCATAGAAAAACACTAATACGTAGAATTCTGTAAAAAATATAAATCCCAAATTTTGACCAAAGTGTTTATGCAAGACAATTGACACAACTCCCCCAGGCGTTTCCCCAAAAAAAATTGATTTTTCATTTTCTACCACAAATACAACTACATAATATCACTTCAATCATAAATGAAGATAATATGGTTATTGAGATTGCTTATTCTATTACTTCATCATAATATGATCAGATGAAATTTTTGCTTATATTTCTTTCTCAATATTTTTGAAATTAAAACAAAATCAAAATAAAAAATTTATTGACGGCTTCTCGGCGTCGTCTTCGACGACGCCTCGTGTTTTACAATTGAAATGGTATAATAGAGAATATACAATAATTTTAAAATTAAAATTAAATAAAAAAATAATATGTACTAACAGTTTCTCGGTGTCTTCTTCAATGAAGTATCGTGTTCTGCACAAAAAATGTATAATAAAATATATACAATAATTTTTAAAAATTTATGTATAATTTTGATATAGAGTATAAGTATAAAATATGTCTATTTCATAAAACACGTCTGAATTAAAAAAGAATGTTAAATTAGTAATGCACAATTTTGATTATTAAATTTTATAAAAATCTGATCAAATTAAATTTTTACTTATATTTCGTTCTCATATTTTGACTACAAAATAATAACGCAAACACAACTGAAAGATATACACAAATAAAATAATTATTAAAACATACATACAACTTCAAAATTAAGGTCTTAACTTTACCCATCAATCCATTATCCATACACGTAGAATCAGAATTCAAGAACATGTACCAAAATTATTCGTTGATGATAAAATTTGGTCATATTCACTTTTATTTTCTCATACCAAGAAATTCTTTTTAATTTTAATAATTGTAACTACATAAACACACACAAACAAATATTACCAATAAAAGGTGAAAAAGATGATGACTTTCTAATTTTTTATGACACTTAACCAAACTCAACAGGTGTGTAGTGTAGTTCATTCACCAATACTATAAATTAATTCACTTTCTACACTAATCAAAGAAATATAAGTATTGTAATAGAATTAAGTAAATAACGAATTTGAAGGTTTTTCCAAACTAATATATATATAAATAAACACACACACACATACCTCAATTAATACTTTTTGAATGATTTTGGGTTCATCATCGTCTCTTATCTGCACAAATAAAAAAATATGAGTAAACGAATATATTCAAACATCAAAGCAGAAATCATGAAAAATTGAGATATATGAGAAAAACGGAAATCAATTAAAAATTAGATAATGAATTGAAGGTGTGGATGAGTATTATAGAATCAAAAAGATATATAAGAATTCGAATTTTGAATTTTGATTGTGAGCGATGATAAAGTAGGTTTATTTGACGTGTAAATATGATCGATCAATTAAGATGAGTTGAAATGATAATGAGTTAAGTTTAAATGATAATTGGTTAATGGGTTATAATGGATTTAAATGTGAAAGATTCATGAATATGTGTATAATATAAAGTTTTATGTGTAAAAAATTAAAATGGATAATGAGTCATGAGTAAATTTTATATGGGCAATATTATATAGATTTGTATTCTTATAAATTTTTAAGTAATATAGGTCATTATTATTATTATTACATACATTCCAATTAGTAAGAACCTGACCAAACAAAAATGTTCAATAAAAGTTTAAATCTTTAAATTTTAATTTTTTTATGATAAGTCAAATGAAGTCGCAAAATTTAAGAAAGCCCTAAAAACGGACATTCTAGTGCAGGTAAAGTGGCAATGTTAAGACAGGGGGTTATGGTGATGCACAGGTACATGTAAATCACCCACCAATCAGGACTTGTTTATATATGCGCACACGTAACTATATTTTACTGTGCGTGACGGCGCAAAACTGGGGCCTTCAAATTTCTCATTTCTTTCGCCCCCCCCCCCACTCTACATATTTCTTTTGATCGGTTAGTTTACTCTTAATAGCTTCATTCAACCTTCTTTTATTTCTGTTTATCCTTTTCACTGGAATGTTAAAAATTATTGATTCAGTGTTAACTTTATAACATTTCGTTGATTTTGTTTTTTTTTTTTAACTAGCAGGTGTTTGATATATTGACTAATACATTTTTTTAAAAAAAATTGGGGGAAATGCTTGTTGTTGAGTAGTGTTGGTATTGTTTGAGTTATTCAATTTCGACGATTTTGTTTTTGGTTTACTAGCTGTTTCATACTTTAGTTTCAGTTTCTGTTTTTGATTCTCGGTGCTTGGATTTGAGTCACATTTGTGTTGGCTGAGTTTTAGGTTTGAATGGTGGCATTTTGATTCATTAAGCTTCATGTTAATTGTTATTTTTATTCAATTGATTATTGTATTAGCTGAGTTTTGAGATTCAGATTTTATTTGCTAGGTGTTTGATAATGGTTAAAGAGACAATTTGATTAGGAATTTTGGGGATAGGTCTACAAAGATGGACTCTGCGTGCAGTTTTTTGCAGCCCACAGTGATTTGTGGCGGTGAAGGTACTAGTTATAGCTTATTGGAGAGGTTAAATTGGAGGACGGGTTATAAGTGTAAAGCTATTAGCAATGACAGACTAAAGTGGAAAGGTCGATCCACAAAGTGGAAGAAATCGGTTTCTTGTAGTACAAGTGAGTTTGATAGTTTTTTTGGTTGCTATCATTTGCGGAAGAGTTCAGGGTTTAGTTTTGGTTATTGTGTTGAGATGTCGAGGGGAGTGGTTAGGCCTTTCTGTCAGGGGAATGATTCAGTTGCATATATTGATGGGAATGGGAATGGTAATGGTAGTAGAGTAGATTATGGTAGGAATACTGATGAGGAGAGTCTAACAGACAGGGTTGATGAGAGTACGGGAGGAATTGGTTTGGTTGAGGAAGTTGGAAAGAGTGAAGAAGTAGAAGTCCCGAGTTTAGATGATTTGAGGGAAGTGTTACAAAAGGCTTGTAAAGAACTGGAGATTGCACGGTTAAACAGTTCCATGTTTGAGGAAAAGGCGCAGAGGATATCAGAAGCTGCAATAGCATTGAAAGATGAAGCAGCCGTTGCATGGGATGACGTTAATTCTGCACTTAATGATATCCAAGAGATTGTAAATAAAGAGGCTAGCACAAAAGAAGTTGTTCAGGCTGCGACAATGTCCCTTTCTTTAGCAAAAGCAAGGCTTCAGGTGGCAGGGGAATCTTTGGAAATCACGAAAAAATTAACTTCTTGTAAGGAAATAATTACAGAAAGTAATGTGGAAAATGAAACTGTAGGAGATAAATTAAATTTATTAAGAGAAGAGGAAGAAACTTTCTTGTCTGCCCAGGAGGAAATTAAAGAGTGTCGAACTGCTTTAGCTAATTGCGAAATGGAGCTGATGCATTTGCAGAGCAAAAAACAAGAACTGCAGCAGGAAGTGGACAGGCTAACTGAGGTTGCAGAGGAAGCAGAAAGGGATGCTTTAAAAGCAGAGGAAGATGTTGCTAATATAATGCTTCTGGCTGAGAAAGCTGTTGCCTATGAACTCGAGGCTGCAAAACATGTAAATGATGCAGAAATTGTTCTACAGAAAGCTCAGAGAACTCTCTCGGTTTCCCCTCTAAGTTACTCAGAAGGTACAACACTACAAAATGAATCATCTCAGGTCAGTGAGGGCGCACTTATTGAGGAAGACAAGACGGAACGTGAAAATTCAGGTGATAGCATTGTTGATAGAGACAAAAAAGTACAGCAGGATACTGCCTCTTCAGTTGGTGAAGCCTCATCAGATAGCCAATTTGACTTCCAAGGGCAGAGACTTAAGGACTCTAGAGAATTTGAAGACGTTGACTTGGAGAATGGAAAAGTAAGTGCATCACGGAAAGAGACCGAAGAAGAAGCAGAAAAGTTAAAGAAAATGGTTCAAAATAAAAAATCGGAGTCACACAAGGATTCGAATCGGGACAGCTCGCTTTTTAATGCTCCAAAAGCATTGCTGAATAAATCTTCCCGTTTCTTCCCTGCATCATTCTTCTCGTTTGCTGGTGATGGGACTGAATTCTCTCCAGCTTCATTTTTTCACGGGCTTGTTAAGTCTGGAAGAAAGCAACTGCCTAAGCTGGTTGTTGGGTTGTTGCTTGCTGGATCAGCGTATGCATCTTTATCAATTGTGGACTGACTATTTATTCTTCTGTTAAAAGAATCTTTCCCTTGTAATCCTTCCACATATTCTTGTTGAGAATTTATGTGTTAGCCCTATTTCTCTAATATAGATGCATCAGTAGTTGGTAGTTTTCGATATTGTTTACAAGGTTTGGCATCCTTTTGACAAAAGTGCTGAAACTTTTTCACAGGGTTGCTTTCTATGCCACCCGCAATGAGAGGGTCAGTCAGATTTTCCAACAGACGGACATCATGTCTACTAGTATTGATGAAGTTTCAACAAATACGAAGCCTCTAATTCGACAATTGAGGAAATTACCCAAGAAAATAAAAAAATTAATGGACAAGCTTCCCCATCAAGAGGTATGCTTCAAAGAGTATATCTATATATACACTGCACTAAACAGAATAAGTATTACATACTATAAAATATATGATCAATTACTTATAAGATCCATGTGCACTCAGATAAATGAGGAGGAAGCTTCTCTCTTTGACGTGTTGTGGTTACTTCTTGCAAGTGTTATATTTGTCCCTCTGTTCCAGAAAATCCCAGGAGGTATTGAGTTTCTTATTCATTTGACCGGCTGCAAGTGTTTGTGGTTATCTTTAATAAGTTGCTTCGTAATTCGCTGTACTGAATTTGCATATATCCCTGATTAATCACGACAGTAAAGTCGCCTGTTTTTTACTTCTAGTTTCTTGGATGTTAGTAACGATGCTTACCAGAGTCTTAGCACTTTATTATCATCTACACGAATGTATGGAGCCTTCACATACTTTTTAACATGTAAGAGCGTTTGATTTGCTCACGGATCATTCGTTTCATAATTTAGGCAGTCCTGTTCTTGGCTATCTGACTGCTGGTATTTTGATTGGACCTTACGGTTTTTCGATTATTCGGAATGTACATGGAACAAAGGCTATTGCTGAATTTGGCGTCGTTTTTTTGATGTTTAATATTGGTCTTGAGGTAAATTTTGACTCTTGTGACTCTCAAGATATTACTTTTTATTGAATGAATAACTTGATACCAAGTCTTGCCGATCATTGCAGCTCTCTGTCGAAAGACTAAGTTCCATGAAGAAATATGTATTTGGATTAGGCTCGGCTCAGGTGAATGAAATCACCATTTCCCTATACAGTGAACATGTTTAATAATTTAGTATATGACCTCAAATTACAATGCTTGAAACAGGTCTTGGTAACTGCAATGGTGGTCGGTATGATTACTCATTTTGTTGCTGGACAGGCAGGTCCTGCGGCCCTTGTCATTGGAAATGGCTTGGCATTATCTTCTACTGCTGTTGTCCTCCAGGTAACTAGCGCTGACATATCTAGGCTCTAGCTGTGCTAAATATTTCTTATATAATTATCCACCATGGGCACAAGTTTTTGGACTAAAGATATAAAACAGAACAGCACCAAATGAAAGATTGTCTTTTCTCAACATATTTCTGTATTAATAAACTTGTGTTTCCCCCCTCTTAGGTAGTCTAATCTGAAAAAATTGACTATTGCTATCACGCATGCGGTCTGTCTTGTTGCAAATTTAATTTCAAATTATAATATCCATAGTGAGGAGTATTTGTGAAGGCAGTAAATTTAATGTCCAAGATTATGCTTAAATATGTATCAATAATCTTAATACTGTAATATGCATAAAAGTACAACACAGATGAAACTTATTTCGAGTGAGGAGTATTTGTGAAGACAATAGATTGACATTTTCTTAATTTTTTAAGATGCAATTTAGGCAACCATCACAACAAAAAGTAATAGCTGCTGGTACAACAATTGCTGTTTTAAATTTTCAGTCAGCTTAAGTGCTTGTAACTTGATTTCTTTTTGATTTGCTAAGCTACTTAAAAAGAGTCCAATTTTTTTACTAATTAGTAAGTTTAGAAATATTAAGGGTCCATTTGTCCTATCTTAATTAAAGTTACCTTCCATATAATATTACTTATATTACTTGCAAGTAAAAAGTGATTTCTGTCTTATAAGTTACTATATAATTGATAATATATAACAAACAACAAAAAGTAAAAGTAGTCACCCTTTAAAGGGATAATAATATTATTTATGAAATTATATTGCAAAATCAAAATAACTGAAATATGTGCATAATTTGTACTTTTTAAATTTCAACTTATAAGTTACATGCAAGTCACTTTTACTTGCTTCACAAACAGTCTAATAGTATACTTCATTAACTTCTAGTCAATTATCTGGTAAGACAAACATGCTCCAACTTATGCGCTTTAGAGGTGTTAGGATACTTGAAAATACAAAGATCCTACTAAATAGTACTATGCACATTGTTGAACTCGATATCTGTAATCTTGAACAGGTACTGCAGGAAAGAGGAGAAAGCACATCACGTCATGGACGGGCTACGTTTTCAGTCTTACTTTTTCAGGTATCCTTATAAATTATAATCCCTTAGATAACTCTGTTGGTTAGATAATTTAAACCGCAAGGCAAATGTTGATATTATTATGTAATCCATTGTTGTCATCATTATGTATTTCCATAAGAATCGACGAAGGTAACATGATATACTTTTATTCATCTTAATTATAGAGCATGGCTCCATGGATCCATGATGGTCTACATTGTCGTTTAGTATCTATTTTACCTCCATGATTAATAACATGTTTGAAGTTTCTCTTCCTTCCATATGTTATTGAATATCCCTATTCTGTACTTTTCAGCTTATAATGCTTGCATCTTTTGTACTTTTCCTGATAATATCCAAATGTTCCAGGATTTAGCTGTCGTGGTTTTGCTGATCCTCATTCCTCTGATTTCACCAAATTCATCTAAGGGAGGCGTAAGTGTGTTTTTCGATCTTTTTATTAACTAGGTACATCGTGCCTTGTTTATCTTTCAAGAATGTTAGTGTTATGCGACTCTCCCTTTATTGTCATGTTTATTGTCACATTTATCTACTACAAATATTTGACCACTAGTTGACTGATATAGATTGCACCTGTTTGTTTTGGCACATGGTATCAGCGGTGCGTGCTGCGCTTTTTCTACTGTTGGTGTATAATGTCTACAATTTTCAGGTTGGCTTTCAAGCAATTGCTGAAGCTCTTGGATTGGCAGGCCTCAAGGCTGTTGTTGCTATTAGTGCAATTATTGCTGGAGGACGCTTGGTAAGTTATAAACTTCACGGATTTAAATTTAATGTTATTGGGTCTCAACTGATATTGCGGCTCTTTAGTTACTGTTACCATGAAAAAAGCTGCTCTTTGGATATTTTTTCACAGTGAAGTATTTGGATAAGGCTCGAGGCTATGTACATGTGTTCTTATTTAGCCTTTTGTCTAACTATTGGTATATGGAACTCTTTGTAGGTTTTAATACTTGAAGCAAGATTTTCATATATTCTGGTATTTGTAGTAGATTCATGCCTCTTTGTTTACATGCAGTTGCTTCGCCCAATATACAAGCAAATTGCAGAGAATCAAAATGCGGAGATATTTTCCGCCAATACGCTCCTGGTTATTCTTGGTACAAGTCTGCTTACTGCGAGGGTACACACGTTTTAGCAGTTTTCTGAATTGATACTATTTTAAATACAACTGAGAACTGGCTGGCCTAGTAGGGATCAAAATTCCAACAGAGTTATCTAGTATATTAATCTAGTATATTAATTTGTGATAGTTTTCCTTATGAGTTTAAAAACAGTAATGAAATATGTAAGAAGTTATGAGTTTGATTTACAGTCTTAAATCAAATAAGTGTATTGTTCTGTAAATCCGTCTTTCTACAATGTTGGGCCCACAATAGGATGCTGTTTATACTACTAGAATCCTCATTCCTTTATATTCTCTATGAACTTTTAATCACTTCATATTTTTAATGAAAACAGGCTGGGCTTTCAATGGCATTGGGAGCATTTTTGGCTGGTTTGCTCCTTGCCGAGACTGAATTTTCTTTACAGGTGGAATCAGATATTGCTCCTTATCGTGGCCTTTTATTGGGTCTCTTCTTCATGACGGTGGGTTACTATGTTATCATTCTGGACTTGGTTATTAGTTCTAGTAACTGTTACAAGCTCAAAATATTTGAAATGTTATTATAAATTTATGCATATAATAATCTGTGGGTGGTCACGATCCCCCAGGTATCTGACTTAACTCTGTGCATATATAAATTAATAGAAATATAAATTAATAGAATGTTCTTCTAAATGATTTATGTTGACCAGAAATAATATTCTGTCGACTTGGTAATTATAAAAGTTACCTTTTGGATTTCAGGTGGGAATGTCAATTGATCCAAAACTTCTCCTTTCAAACTTTCCGGTTATTATGGGGACACTGGGACTATTAATTGGTGGAAAAACCCTATTGGTTGCTTTAATCGGAAAGGTTTTTGGTGTCTCCATTATATCTGCAATAAGAGTTGGTCTTCTACTTGCTCCAGGTGGAGAATTTGCATTTGTGGCTTTTGGTGAAGCTGTCAATCAGGTTTGTTATGACTACTTAATATTTGCACCCATTTCCTACATTTGTCAAAACTTCATTGTAGTTTCCTCTATGAAGCTTCAATAATATGTTCTTAGCAATGTAATGGGGTCCAAATACTTGAGGCTCGTGAAGAATAAATGATTTATTACCAAGCTTCACCAGTGGGTTGGGGTTTGTCAGGATCTTAATTTCTTGGGGGTTTTGTTTTTTTAATGGATCTGTTGGGTTTGTATATATTGCTTATTTTAAATGATGTGCTTGATCAGTGTGTTTTATATATTATATTCATCACCATTAACCATGAAGGGGAGATAAATCCTATTTATGTAAGGATCTTGGAATGGCTTCGTAGTACTCCATATACATACGGATGTGGTTTTAGGCCCTATAATTTTTTTAGAAGAAAGAATGATTTTTTTTCTTGACTTCTGACAGACTGCTTTGATACTTAGGCAATCTCAGAGTATCTAGTAAAGAATCGCTTGACCGACTCGCCTCTTAATCTCTAGTAAAGATTATGTGTTGAATAAGAGCTCGGAAACTGTTCCCACCTAAGATTTCAGGGTTAAAATTAGGCACTATGTAACGGTTTACAAGGAGACGTCTGAGGTGAATGGGAAAAAAATTGAGTTTCTATAAACATTAACAAAAAGGAGAAGCTCTTCTTTTGTGTTCAATTCTCGTTCACAGGGATCTCTAGAACTAGGCAATCATGTAGATTTTAATTTAGGAATATTGGGAGCTATATCCTTGTCAATATCATAAATTATTGGTTGGTCGCCTCGCCTCTCGCCCGTACTATTTTCTGGTCACCCAAGCATCCAGTTACTGCCCTCATGAAGATACAGGATAGCATGAAAGTACCGAGTTGCCGAAGCACCGGAAGTTGTAAACTTCATTTATGTCTACATGAATGACTTTTATAATAATTAAAAAAAAGATGCAGTTTCTGCATCATATGTTATTGATAAGACAGCAGAAACTAACTTTTGCTTACATGTTTGCTTTCAGGGTATAATGTCTTCTCAGTTGTCATCTCTGCTGTATCTGGTTGTTGGAATCTCAATGGCGCTCACACCATGGTTAGCTGCTGGAGGCCAATTAATAGCTTCTCGTTTTGAGCAGCATGATGTCCGAAGTTTATTACCTGTAGAGAGTGAGGTAAATTACCCAGCTAACAATTCATAGAATTAGCGTGTTCGGATAGATTAATTTTCTTCATGTAAAACATGATTTCACTATCTAGTTTTCTTTCTGTACTCGGTGCTCATTTATTTGAGAAATTTCTGATTGTACCTTCAATATACTAAAGAAAATTTCAAATAGTTATAAATCTAAGTCGGGATCTTGGAAATGAGTATTATGTATGACATTTCAGTTTTTATTGTATATATAAGATGTAATTTTATTCTTCTCTTCATCCTTTCTAAAATGAAAAAATGTCATATTATGCTGCATAGATCATTATAATTATCATAATTTCTCTTTTGAAATAGAACTCTTTTCTATAATTCCATACGTTAGAAAATATTTCTACTTTTTAAGTGCTGAACAGTATATAAAATACTACAATATAGGCGTCATATTTCCATTTTCTACGTCCATATGGTACTGTTTTAGAGATCCTGGTTTTTGTTTGCATATGATGTAATTACTTTTTTTTGCTTTCAGACAGATGATTTACAAGATCATATTATATTATGTGGATTTGGACGTGTCGGCCAGGTTGTCACAATCTCGAATTATGTCAATTGAACTATTAATGAGAGATCAAGAAGCTTTTAGTCTCCTCTTAATATCTGATTCAATCTTTTATTTTGGTTAGATCATCGCTCAGCTTCTTTCTGAAAGGCTGATTCCTTTTGTTGCTCTTGATGTCAGGAGGTATGAGTTTATGCTGTCCTGTTCTTTATTAACTTAAAGTGGCACAGTTCTGTAAAATATTGCTCCTAATTATGGACTGGTCTTTTATTTTTCACTGGATAATTTTTACGGAAGTTCGCAGTTAAGATTTTTTTATTTAATTTCTTTTATCTAAATGGAAATTTTAAGTGGTCTCTATACAAGAAGACCCCTAGAAGCCTGTTTCTAGCTTGCAATATATTTGTGTTTTCACTCTTAAAGTACCACATTAAACTGTACATAAAAATCCACAAAAGAATAAAAAACATGGTAATTTTCTAAAGAAAGATACTTCTGAAGTCCTTGACTCAATTTTTCTTACTACTAAAGTTAGTTACTAAGATGTCCTGTATCTGGGGAGGAAAGGGGGGAGACGAAATTTACATTCAGTAGTATTTATTCATATTTCCTGAAACACTTCATAGCACCTAATTCGATAATTTGGAGTTGGCTTCAGTAACTTCAATATTTAGGATATAAGAAGAAACTAAGATTTATAAAGTTGCTTGAAAACAATAATTAATTAGATACTAGATGCTTTTATGATTTTTAAACCTTTTGTTGGAATTAGAGGTAATTTAGGTTTGATTTACTATCTATTCCTCCATAAATGCAACCCTAAGTGAATGTACTTATTCCAGTGATCGAGTATCAGTTGGGCGTGCCCTTGACCTTCCCGTCTACTTTGGTGATGCTGGTAGTAGAGAGGTAAGATAATTGAGGGTAATAGCTTTGTTTTTTTAAGATAATAATAATAATAATAATAATAATAATAATAATAATAATAATAATAATAATAATAATAATAACAAAAAATTTCTTGGTGACATACTAATCTACCAAGTGCTTGCATGGTTGGTAGGTTCTGCATAAAGTTGGGGCTGAAAGGGCTTGTGCTGCAGCAATAACTTTAGATACTCCAGGTGCAAATTATAGAACTGTCTGGGCTCTGAACAAGTATTTTCCCAATGTGAAGACATTTGTGCGTGCTCATGATGTTGATCATGGGATTAATTTGGAAAAAGCTGGTGCAACAGCGGTATATTTCTGCTATCTTTAATATCCTGTGATATATATAGTTTTATTTTCACATCAAATTGATTTTTCAAATTATTTGTTTCTATTTTCTATTTATATGATCTTTTTTTACTTTTTTCTTTGACATAGATGCTATATGGGTAATGTATTCAACCTACGCCAACTTGTTAGGAAAAAGAAGCATTTTGACTAGAGATGTGGTTTTTGACATGCAGTATATAGTAATTTTAGAGTTTGTAATTAGCATCTATGGGCAAATTTTGTCCCAGCACATGCAGAATATAAAAAAATATTATATCCTTTGCCAGGGAAGGGACACCACAGACACAATAAAAGATCTCAAGCTACCAAACTGATCACGATGTGAAATCTTATTTTTGATTCAATGGAAATAACTTTCAAAAATATTCATTACATCCATTATACTGATCGAATATTCAAAGTGTTTCTGAAATTATCTATGATTCTTCTCCTCTGAAGATATTGCCATAAACATTTAAAATGGCAGGACTTACCTCTTGTACTGTTCTTGGGAATTTATCTGTTTCCTAAGCGTCAAGTAATTGTGACGGTTAATATTCCCCCCCCCCCCAACAATAGTTAATTGAAATAATTACTCGTTCATATTAAAAGATGGGTTAAAATTGCAGGTTGTCCCAGAGACCTTAGAACCAAGCTTACAGCTGGCAGCTGCTGTTCTTGCACAAGTAAGCATTACTCTGTCATAAGTGTTAAGTCTCATAAATCAAGAAAATATATGAATTTGTGTACATAGAAACCTTTTGTAATGCTTTGCAGGGGAGTACAGAATGTTTTGCTTGTGCGGGGCACACAATAACATGTATTCACAACTATACAAGAACAGGTTCCCAGCTAAATTTAATTACAAATAAATGGGAATAAAAATAATGGATAAAACTAATGTTAGATTGTTGTTGATGACCAGATAGTTCCTAATATTTCCAAATAATTAGGGGGTGCATACCTGTTGTTTTAAACAAAGTTGTAAAGGTATAGAAAATGAAAAGCTATTTCTACAATTTATAGGGCATTTACCCTCAGGCCACTGGATAGGTCTACCCTGATCCTTAAAACGTTCTTTGTTGGTAATTAATATTAATGTATTGTAGTACTTGATTTCTAATTGTATCTCTTTAGACTTTAGAGAGAAAATTAATACATGTAAATCACAAATTCTCAGCGGTCTTCTCATTTTTCTGGAAGTTCGCCATGATAAATTTACAGTATTAAGTTATTTACAAGGTGTCCACTGACCACTGTTTGCTGGTTTGGATCCCTGTACAGATTTAGGTTTGATGCCCAATTCTTTGTAAATGGTTAGAGCCTTGAATTCTAATATCTGCTGGAAAATCTTTGAACTTGGCATGATATAGTTTTGTCAGTACATTATGTTGTGATGTACACTGCATTAACATATAAAATCTCAATGGAGGTCAGATTATGTATTCATTTGAATTTTCCGCAGAGTTAAAAACCTATGGTTGAATCTTTTCTTGAATATTAGCATGGTTATTTTTCTGTTTCAGTTTACAAGTTAAATTAATAACCTTTCCTTTATAGGCCAAACTTCCAATGTCTGAAATAACAGCAACAATCAATGAGTTTAGGTCCCGCCATCTATCTGAGCTTACTGAGGTATATAATCTTTATCTTTTTAATCGTGTGGAAACTGGTTGTAGTTATGTTGGTTTGGTGCCCCTTTCTGCCATATCAGTGGGAGGACTCCTTCAGAGATTTGCAATCCAGAGTTGCTGAGCTTCTCTAACATATACCACTAATGTTTATTGGTGCAGTTGTGTGAAGCCAGCGGAAGCTCTCTTGGTTATGGTTATTCTCGGATAATGACTAAACCTAAATCACCGCCATTGGATCTTTCGGATGAGGACGAAGTAACTGAAGGAACTCTAGCAATATAACCATCATATAAAAGACGGAAAGAAGAATAAATGAACAGAAAAAAGCATATTCAGCGACTGTATAGCAATTTCTTGACCGGTAGTCACGAGTTGTACAGAAATTTAAAACTGAAAACTTTCAAGTGCTTATTTTCTGGACATACGGCAAGTTGTATCAGAATGACACATCAAGGTTTCTAACATAGGCCTTACGCGACAGTTGATGAAGATGGGGGATACTAAAATCCCAAAATAAATTGTTTATTCTCTCGTCAACCATTTAAGTTACTTTTTGTTCTGTTTTAATAATGTTATAATAACTAGATTGGAGAGAAAGATGTAATAACCGGATATTTATATATAAATGTAATAACTATGGTGATATTTTGTCACTTTGCCCTTTTTCCTTACCTGCAGCTTTTAGAATTCCAGTTTCTGTAAATTTTTAAATATTGTGTATCTGCGTCCATCCAAAAACAAAAACAATTATAATCCTCCATATTAGGGGTTGGGGCAGGAAAACACTCGTGACTTGACTATAACTAGTAAGTACAATCTGCATTTTATGTTCTTTGCAACAAAAAAAATGTATTGGATTTATGTGTATTATTATTTTAAAAAAGCTAAGGATACGCAGCATTGCAGAAATGAGACAATCCATTAGAAGCCTTAACATTTCTGAGAAAAAAAATTCTATGAGAAATAGTGTTTATGAGTTGAAAAATGTACCTAATTCATGGGTGTACAAGAAATTATTAAGCTTTATTATATAGAAATTAGAAATTCCCCAATTGTGCAGCCGCTGGTGTTTTGCGTCGGGAAGGATTTGTTTTTCTATTCTAAATATAAAGTTATTTTTTTAGGGGTCTACTTGAAAATATAATATAAGAATATAATGTTTCATTTTAATATAATAGTATACATAAATGTAATTTTTAATTCAATTAAAAATTGAGTCTTAAGGGATTTGTACAGTTAATTTCTTAATAATTAAGTATTAGCCTCGGCCCCATACTATTAATATTTATATATTTATATTTATTTATATATAAAATTAATGAAAATCTATATAAATAAATAAATATAAATTAATAATTATATAATTAAGATTTCAATTTGAATGTGTATATATTCAAGATAAGATTAAATTAGGGACGTGTATTTACCTACCATGTCCTCCCAATCCCTTCACGCCATGAAAGGGCCGGGAATCGAGAATTTTTAGGATAAAGGACGGTAATCAAGAAGATATTTATAAATCTTTCGAGGGTGATTCGTGCCCTCATATTATATTTATAGATACATCAAATAAAATATTAAAATAATTATAATATTAAAATTTTAATCCTTTAAATTATTTAAATTCACCTATTTTGATATTATTTAATTTTAATAATATTATTTTTGTTTATTATTAATACTATAATAATTATTAATTCAAATTTAAGGTTTAAAACTAGTTTAAATTAATTTTTAATTAAAAAATATTATTCGCATTTTATTTTTGTTAAGCAAAAAAATCCCGCCTAGCCACCTGAATTCATGTTTGGTGTTCGGGATGGAGATGTTATGGTAAAATAATACTTGTTCGGGGATAGCACTTATGGACCCCAAATTGACATGATAGTCATCTCATCCCAAGATTAAGTAGTATAAAATAGTATATAAATGACAGACTTTAATTATTAACTTTATTTATAATTTTGTAAATTATAATACTAATTATTGTTGTTGGTGTGACTTGAACTAATTTTATTTTTTTTTGTATATTTATGAATAATACTAATAATATTTGTTTTGATAGGATTTCAATATGAGAGGTTGAGTAATGTTTTATTTTAATATTTAAATTCAACAATCCGTATCATATAATTAAAAAGATATAATAATTGTGAGAGACAATAATAAAAATGAAGATTAAATGAAGTCCCTATTATTAAAATTTAGTATGAACATAGAGTCCACGCAGCAAGGCATGAAGTGAATTTATTAATTTGAGAGATGAGTATGTTCCACAACTGAATAATTGATACATCTAACTTCAGTAGTTTCCGATCTCCCTGTGCACATCTTCATGTTTAAGTACTCCTTGACCATTGATTTTTTCCTTACCCGGAACTTCCTTGTTTTGTGTAACTGCATCAATTAAAAACAAGACAGGAAAAATAATTAAGAAATCATTGTGTGGCAGTGTAAGTAATTAAGGAAAAAAGAGAAGTATATTATAGGCACCAGAACACCAGTTAGGAGGACAATTCCTTCTACAAATGTCGTAACACCAAGGGGGCCTGGATTTGCATTGTTTAGAACAATCGTCACAACAGGGGTCGTCGTCATTTGATCTCCCAAAACCTTCCACATTTCTGCCATAACATAACACTACCAACATCAACACTACCTCCAAATTTAATTTTACATCTTTCTTTCCCATTTTTTCTTAGTAATTATATATACTATTTTCTTACTTCCAACTCTATTATGTTTTCTTTGTTTCTTTTCTGAATCAACAAAATAAACACTCACCTCTCCTCTTATTTATAATTGTCCACCCTACAATGTCTATTTAATACCTAACTACCAACTACCCACCCAAGGGTAATACAGATCCATATTATTATTTTTTTTTTATGGGAAAATTTAATGACTAATTTGTCCATTTGTGCATTAATTTTGAGAATCGAATTTGAGTCCCAACTATTAACATACTCCTCTCTTAACCACTTTACCATAACCCAATGTGGTTGGGAAATTAATCAATATTTAATTGAATTTAAGAAGATAATACAATGAATGTTATTTAGTATCTCTTACTATATATTATATGGGTAAAAAAGTGATTTAGTGATCGTGAAATCACAATTTTGTCCTTTTATTTTAAAAAATTATAAAAATGTCACTATTACACAAATTTTGTTAAAAATAAGTACAATTGTTTTATCCAATAGGAATTAAACTCATTACCTTTTACTTACAAATTTCATGACACTGCCATCAAACTACATAATTTTTTGAATCCAAAATAAATTTTTTATTAGATAAGTCATATCCTCTCCTTTTATCAAATTCTATTTTTTATTACTTTAACTTTTGAGTGAATAAAATATTAATTTATACAAATATAAAATATATAACTGTGATGTAAATTTTGAAGTTAGACAAACACACACAAATATATATATATATATATATATCAATTATGTTGTAATTGTTATGATATATATTTTATAAAATTAAATAGATTTTATACATTTTTGGATTTATTTTCAAAAAACCATAATTTCATCTAATTCAGTTTGAGTAATCCAGAAATACTTGGAATGAGTAATCAGAAAAAAAATAAATCAAACATACTAGAATCAAACTTATGACTAAATTTTATCTTTTTTTTTTTTTTTTGCCAAATTTAAAGCAGATTTCATTAATGACTTAAATGAAATTCAATCGGGACAAACCCCCAACTGATCATGCAACCAGGTTGAAAAACAAATAGAGCTAAATAATTAGTCATTTTGTTTCCGGATTGCTTAACAAACTGAATACAAATATTCTGAAAATTAAAAATGAAGGTAATGGTTTCCCGGACAATCCAGCACGCATCTCCCCCGAAAACAGTAGCTTCACAATTGACCCTCACATTAATTCGATTGATATTGCAATGTTCAGAGGACTCAGTTGCAACAACAGAGTTTAGAGGCCTCATATTATGAACAAATATTTTTTGTGAGAGGTGAGCACATGTGATTTTCACCACCGTTCCAAACACACTCCAGCTATCTACTTGCCGGACACCAGCTATAAACCTGCCGAAAGTGTTGTTGATTCGAGATATCCAGATCTCCCAATACACCATCCAATTCATTTTCAACACAACCACCACATCGCACAAACCGAGACACATCGCATAAAGCGAGACAATCAAACACACAAATAATAACTTAAACAGAACAATACGAAAAAACCCAAAATTCAAAAATCTCGAAATAACACCAAATTGTAATATGTTGTTAGACCAGAGATTTTGAATCCAAAAACTGAATTTTATTATAAAATCCAAGCTGTTATCTTAGTAGATCTGAAAACTAAATGAAAAACTGTAATGGATATTTCGAGATTTGTAAAACAAATCTCGATTTTATTAAAGAAAAAGTGAATAAAAGAAGAAGATGAAGATGAATATGGAGATAGAGATGGATAGAATGGGGGAAAAAGAAGGTAGGACGGCTAGGGTTAGGTAAAGTTAGGGCGGCCGACTCTCATACGTGAGAGAAATTTTTTACCTTAGTGTTTATTTACTAAATTTTATCTTAGAATCATGGTGCTATGATGAATTTTGATTTTATTTTAAAAGTTTTGTTTAAAAAAAATTATATTTTCTCCTTTTTTTAATTTTAACTTTTGAGTAAATAAAATGATAGTTTATATAATTATATAGTTGCAATTTAAATTTTGTACTTCGACACACACACATATCAATTATGTTTTAAAATATATTTTATAAAATTAAACATTTTTTATACTTTTTTTGGATTTGTTTTCAAAAAATCATAATTCTGTTTTATTCAGTTTGACTTGTGTGATTGTCGAGTCAAAAGTATTCTGTTTAATCCGGGAGTACTTGGAATGAGTACTTGGATCTAAAAAATCAAATTTATTAAAATTTTAACTTTAAAAACTAATTCATTAGGTCATCTCCAAGTATTGCTCTATTTTAAAATAATTTTATCTTCAGATTTCACCTTTTTTTTACTTATATTACCATTTCATCTCCAATCATTTCTTCAAATTTTACTTTAAATCTACTTGATCAATGTGTACAATAATAAATAATTTTAAAATACACAGAGAGTTGGGCCTACATGATAACTCTAAATTTGAAGTTGCACTGTGTTTTCTTTTATTTAAAAAGATAGGGTAATTCATCGTTGGACCCCCTAACTTCATATATAAAGTAAGAAATGAAGTAATATGATATATAAATATGTGATTGGAGATACCTATTATAGATATGTATCATATAAAAAATTATATATTACTTTTAAAAATGAAACCATCAAAACAATATGCATTACTCTTATTCTTATCATTATTATATACATATTCCTACATAACAGAAAAATATTAATTATAATTCATTACGGAGGTAAAAATGTTAATTTTGTACAAAATCGGACATATATGAATTACAGAACGAGATGAGTAATTAAATTTTGTAAGACTCCTGAATAATTAGGTAATTGTGTTGGTTCAATATTTTTCTTAACTTCTATTTATTTTTAGACTTCTTAATATTTAATCCGAGTAGATATAACTTTGACCCGAGTTAGACTCAAGATCGGGTTTTATTCGACTAAAGAAAAATCAGCTTGTGAATAAACCCCAATCAATCCTAACCCATTCGGGTCTGGGATTTCGAGAAGTTTTCGGGGGCGGACTTAGCAACGAGGAAGGTTTTATAAAATTTCGGGGGTCGGGCGGAGTTTAGGATTAATATCTCCCCGCCCCATTTCCCCGACCCCGATTATATGTATATATATACATAACAACATATTATAATTTAAAATATTTGTCTTGAATTTTAATTTATCATTTCTTTATATTGTAAATCAATTTTAATATGATTTGATTTTAAATTATATGAGATATTACTATTGTTTTTGTATAATACGAATAAGTAGATTTAAAAAAATAAAAAAATTACATGATAATTATTTTTAACTATATCCAAGATTCTCGCAGAATTTCCCATTCGGGTGAGGACCGGAAAAGAATAGAATTTCCGTTCGGGGTGTAGGGTGGGTTTGGGGATCAGCTAGGACTTCTTAATCGCGAAATGACCCGATGCATAATCCCTATAAACAATTACAAGTATTTTTGTTATAATAGTATAATTTTTTTTTTTTAGTAATTAGGTTTATCTACCTTAAATTACGTATCTAATATCAAAATTATCGGGGGTGAGCGAGAATCGAACTTTACGGTAAAAATAGATTTTCACTACTTAAGTTGTCTATATATTCGAAAAGGAAAAAATTAGAAAATACAGTGATGACTTTTAAGTCATCTCATTTTCATTGCATATTTAGTTATTTAAATTTTTATGAAATGTAATTAAATTTATAAAAATATATTATTCATTTTTACGTAATTGATGTATGAACATAAAATAGAGTTAAAATAATTATTTACTGTATTCAAAAATCAATTTCTTATAAACATAAAGTCGTCCGAGATAATATTTTGATATAAATACAGGCCCGTGCCTCGCATGGGCTTTCACGCTAGTTATAATTTAAATTAGAAACTATAATACTGCTTGTACATAAAATTACGTGACCAAAATTTTAATTATTTGATGAAAATTTAAATGTTTATAATAATATAGTATAAATTACGCTCTCTTAGATAGATATTCGTAGAGAACTATTATTTAAAAAATATATTATTTCAATTTTTCATCATATATAGTTACAATTTTTAATTACTAAATTAAAAACGAAGTTGCACAATTTTTTTATTTAAAAAATTATTAAAATTTGATGAAATAGTTTAAAATGGTTCTGTAGTAGAATCAAAGTAAAATCGTAATTATCCAAAATTATTCCACAATATAATCAAATTTAAAATTGTATTTTTTTTCAAATTTCAATTGTTATTTTATTATATTTAAATAAAATTATTGTTCTACATTAGCAACAAATTTGATAAAATTATATAATAGAACCAAGGTTCTCTCCGGTTGTCTATATATTCTCTTTTCTATAAAGGTCATATATATAATATATATAGGTCTTTTTTCAAGAGAACTCTTATATAGAAGAGTCCGTAGAAAACAATTTTATTATAGAATTTCTTCAAATTTATTGATAATGTAGAATAATATTTATATTTAAATATAGTAAAACGTTTAACAATTGAAATTTGAAAAAAATAAGTTATTTTAAATTTGATTCTATTATGTAATAATTATATTTTGGAATAATTTTGGATAATTGTGATTTTATTGTGATTCTATAGAACACCTTAAACTATTTCATCAAATTTTAATGATTTTTTAAATAAAAAATTATGCAACTTATTTTTTAGTTTAATAACTAAAAATTGTAACTATATATAATAAAAAATGGAATAAATTAGGTATTTACATTTTTAGATAATGGTTTTCTACGAATCGCCGCCCGATAATCTCTGTATATATATAAAAGAATTGTTATTGTTTTTAATCATACATATTGTTACTTAAAAAATACATTTTTATATGTGTATTAGGTAATTTTGTTATTAAAATTAGATCGGAACTATAGTTTCAGAATATTTGTATTTAGTTTTTAAGTAATCCAGAAACAAACTATTAATTATTTAGTTTGATTTGATCGGGTTTGTCCCCATTGAGTTTCATTTAAATTATTAATGAAATCTGAAAAAAGAGAAAAAGATTGCAATTTCAGAATTTTGCTCGAAATAAAAAAGAAATATAACAAAATATAATTTGATTAAAAAAATGATTGCTTTCCCTAATCTTCTGTCAATTGTTTGCAACATTTGTGTATTCAGCATCCCGTTTTTCCTGATCCGCAGTTTTTACAACTTCCTTATCTGTAAAGTTTATATACTTTGAACCTGCATCAATTCATAAAACAAATTCATAATGTGTAACAATTTAAAAAAAAGAATAATCTGGTATTATATAACATTGTTACATACAGAAGTCGGGAGGACATCTGCGTCTACAGGAACTAAAACAAGCGTCATTGGGCCCACATATTTGTAAACATACGAGACAACAGGTTGTGTTCGCCTTGACATTTCCCACAAAACATAACAATGCAAACACCAATATCACCACTAAATGCATCTTCACATCTCTCTTTTTCATTTTCCTTGGAAATTCTCTATATTTTTTATACTATTCTTCTGTGAAATGAATCGTACAACACTAAGCCCCCTTATTTATACTATTAAAATCTACGACTTTTGAAGATTTCATGCATATCTTCCTAATACCAACACAAATTATATTGGAAAGCTTTAAAGAAATAAAAGATACTCTTGTCTTTTTGGGTGATCTCGCCCTACTTTTGAAAATTTAGATCAATTGTAGGGAACTTTTAGAAATTCATAATTATTTTATCAAATGCCCGCGTTTTCTAATGAGTTTGAGTGCCACAAATTACTCATATATGCACACCCTAAAGTTATACTTGCATATCCTACTATAAATTTTAACTAAAGTATCCTCATATTTATAATGATCTTCCATGTCATTTTAAATCTACGTCATTTTTTTTATTCTCAATTTCTTTTACCTACTTTAAATTATTTTATATTCCGATAATATTGAAATTAAATATTATTATATTATTTATGTCTTTTTCACTTCTAAATTTTTTAAAAATTGAATATTGAATTTTAACATTTTAAATGTTAATGTACAACGATAAATGATTCTTTATAACATTTAACGTGAACCAAGATAAACCGCATTTAAGCAATATGCTCTGACTCCAGAGACATAATCATAAATTCTCCTCCCATGGAATTCGAACATGTGACCAAGAGGATAACTATCGCCGCTTTAACCAACCGAGTCAACCTTTGCGCATGATTCTTTATAACACTCAATGAGTGGTAATATAATTTAAATTCTATAATTATAATATTTAAAATTGATTTTTTCCTGTCATAAGTTTTTTGGTTCAACATGTTAAAATGTAAATAAAATTTTAGTACGAAAATACATATAGGTCCATTCCATTCTTATTAATTGGATTAATATTATAATACTAATAATCTTAAAAATAAATCAGTTTATTTTGTTTTTAATAGTAATACATATTTTTTAAGAGTTTGACTACTAATTATATAATTAAAATATGTTGGTGTTCTTAATATAAAAAAATAATATTTGTATTATATATAATATTATGTACGATATGATTACTAATATTTATTTGAATAATATAAATAAAATTTAAGAGACATAATTAATAATATATGTTAATTTTACATTAATATATTTATTTGCGGTTGCGTCCAGGAAGACCGAACAGTGAACCTAAACAGTGGCCCGTGAGCTTGTTTAAACAAATGTAAATGAGGTAAAATCATATTAAGGGTGTGTAAGAATAAATTTAGGGGGTGCATTTATCACTACCCTTAAAATATGATAATAATTTTCAAACATGACCTCTGGATATACAGTTCCTCTAAATTTCATATGCAAAACCAATTTCACAAGTCTTGAATGCATACTATAATGAGAATCAAGTAGTGTCTGAGAGGTCTAGAGTTCGACTATCATCTTTTCCTCCACTGTATACTTACAGTTGTATCTTTACAAAAAAAAAAGAAGAACTTTAGCCTATGATGAGCAAGAAATTTACATGACTTCCAAAAGCCTGACCCTTCAAAATCAAGAAGTGATGTCAGTTGGATCTGCAAGTGTTAATTTGACGCCTTCTTCGAATCTCATCGGAGAAAAACCTAGTGTTTGTGTCAATTTTTTGATATCCATTGATATGTCGGCAGGGGACTTGACACCGCGATTAATCTGAAAAGCAGATACTGCTGTGTTAATAAAAGTGTTAAATGAGTATGGCCACATGAGTGTTTTAGTGTATCCTATCAGGTCGGGTCACAGCCAAGCAACTAACCACACAATTAAGAAAAGTATAATGATTGAGAAACCAAGAAATTTATATAATAGGGGATGACAACAGAGCAAATATATACAAGTATATAACCAGTACACAGAAATTTTTTAACATAGGGTTTAACTTTTAAGGTAGACTTACTGTTGAAGCAGATACTGGTTTGAGCAACGATGGTTCATAACCTCTGACAGCTGCTACAGTCTCGGCCATTTGGAGTCGTGATAGCCTGTCTGGTCCCCCAACATTTAAAATCACTTGCATATGTGTACCATCTGGATATACCACAAATGCAAAGTGTCAAAACGAATATTAAAAAATAAATAAATTAAAGGAACAATGGACAACTTGTCAGAAAAAGTATAATCTGAACAATGGATTGCTAAGTAAAAGAAACATGGAACGGACTACTTTATAACACATGCACAACAGGTCAGTTAACTGATAGTCTAGTGTGTTTTCACTAACTTGGTTAATGCAAGTTATTCAGTGGTTATGTAGTGCAAGGATAGTGAAGTAATTGTCTACTTTTTACTTAAACTCATTACAGAAAAGGCTATTAAATTAAGCTCCAGCTCCAGTCACTTATAAGTATACTAGCATTTTGTATTATTAGACACCAATAACAAACAGTCTAACACTTGAAATCGGGCTCCATTTGTCAAAAGGTATAAAACGAAATGGAAATAGCAAAAATGGTATAGCATCTCCGGTTTAATTTAAACAAGCTAGCAACATCATTTGAAATGGTGCATGTTATTAGAAAATAAAATCAAAAGATTGAACACCATCTGGGATGGCGTTCGGTAAAGTAATTTTTTTATTCCTGTTTTCCCTCCGTTTGGCAACTCAAAATGCTATATTTTCGGTGATTCGGGGTCCATTTTCAGTGAGTTAAAAAATGTGATCTGAATACTAATAGTTTTAATCTATTTGTTGGATATTAACATACTGTTGTACTAATTTGAAACAAACCAGAAAAAGCGAAATTATAATATTAATACGTAAAACATTGTCATTTTGAACTCCGAAAATGACTCGCAGAGCTGAATCTCTTTAGAACTAGTTTGCGGAGGCATGTTGAGAAGCCTATAATACACGTTTTTTCATAATTCATTTTGAAACTTTTTAGCATGTATTAAAATATTAGCGTCCTACTTTGAAAAACAAGAAAAAGCGAAAGTCCGATATGCATAACTATGCTAATATGAGATACGAAAACGACTTTTGAACACTAATTTCGTATCAACAGATAACATTACATAACGATTTTTGTAACAGCATAACATGAAATTTTTGGAAACATTTTCATTTATATTAAAATGTTAACGTCCTAAACTAATACACGCCAAAAATGTTGAAAATTCAATATGTATAAGTATCATAATTTCAGCTACGAAAGCGACTGTCAAACATTCATTTCATATCTTTTCCCTATGTTACCCGGACTCTTCATTTTACCTTCGAGTACCCGTGTCCGACACTCGATACTCGGACATAAACACTCGAATTTGGACACTTGTTTTAAGCCAAAAACATGTATATTTTTCAAAATGTTTTCGAGTCAAATACTAGGACACGTGTCCATATCGGACACCTCTAGCTGAGTCTGAGTAACATAGTCTTTTTCAATTGAGTATGCTAACATCAAACATTCATTTCATATCTTTTTCAGTTGAGTATGCTAACATTTAATCCTAAATGTATAACTATGCTAACATATTAGTTACTTCATAACTGAAGTTGCCGCATGAAGATAATGTCCTTCTTTTCAATTCAATAATTGCATTAAAGATTATATATGATAGAAAATGGATTGTGGTCACGAATCAATTAGTTCCCGGACTATTTTTGGTGTTTTCGGTTTAGGTAAGCAGTTAACAAGCTAGATAACAGAGAAATAGAGAGATAGAGATTGAAAAGTTTCCAGAGATCAGAGTTAGATGTGAAGAGAAACTTAAGGAAGAAGATCTATATCTAAAGGGAGAAACACAAGAGAGAGAATTGCGGAACAAGTTTCATTTTAATATATTCATTTTTCACCACAATTAGAACAATACACTGGCTTATATAGTCCAGCACAACACATAACAGCAACACATAACAGTAATGAGCATATTACCCTTAATGATATCACACATATACTACTACACTCTGCACATATACTACTAATCCCGACACACTGTTAATTACTTAATATCACAAACTACTACTGATTAATATTAATACTCATATTAGTATATGTCAATCCTGACAAACCTCTCTCCCTAAATGCAACCATGTACTCATGGTGGACCATGCATTTCCAGCTTTTCACTTCTTCCAATAGTTGCTGAATATGTAAAATTCCAGTAGTACTAGTACCACCATGCATTTTCACAGGCTTATAGTATATATCCTCCTGGATCAAAGATGGTTATTAAAACCCTCTCCTGGAAACATCATGATCTTCAATTCGCCTTGCATTTTCAAGGTTACCTAGTCTCAGCACAGTGCACATGTATGGTATTACAATCATCCAAGTTCCCACTGAACAAACATATTGTTGATTTATTTAATCAACAATATTATTAAACTAGTCACTCGTTTTTCGAGTGCTATGGCCTTTGCCTTGTAATTCATCTGAATTCCCAATCTCAATAATGAACTTCCTTTGCCACTGAGAATGTCATAAATGTTAGAAAATGAAAAGTTTGAGGCATGTTTTAGACATGTTCTTGATGTAATTTCCTAAAACTAATTGTTGGAGGTTGATCCTTGATAAATGTTACAATTGTTGGAGGTTGATCCTAAAGTTACAATTATAAATCAAGTTACTAAATCAATTATAAACAATTGTAAATTAGACTAAAACTAATTTACTAAGTCAAGTTCAGAAATTTCTCAGAAAGTGCTCATAAGGTGTTCAAGTGTATTGTTCTCAGCTTTTCTCTTTAGATCTGTTGAAATTCTGTTGATGTTAGAATTAGAATTGAAGATGTTTATGCCGATTGAACTCGTTCCTAGCTAAGTAGTTGATTCTAGTTGTTAAAGGGGGAGAAATATCTGTATTGAGAAGTGTGAGTAGAACAGGTGCTTAAAAGTTAGAGGTATCGTAGTGTTGTTATCTTGACTTGAAGGTGTTTGATATAAAGTCTGTGAGAAATGAGCTATTAATTGGAGGAAGATTTTTCGGAAGCTTCTCAATATGGAACATCGAGAATGATGCAAAAGAATTTACAAGGCCGTATGAGGGGAACTGAAGAAAAAATTGACAAGTTATATAAACAGATTGGATTGCTGGTCCTTGGAATGAATAAGAGGAATGAAGGCAAAGAAGTAGTATATGACCTTCATGAGGAGGAAGAAAGTTATAAGGAAAATGTTCCTGAGTTTACTACTTAAGGCATGTTCAGAGATCCTGTACATGCTGCACTGGAAAGGCAGAAATTAGTGCAGAAGAATGTGAGAGATGAGTCTGGATTTGCTGGACAAAATAAGGAGAACGCCAAGGAAACTCAAAGTCTAAGGAATCTCAAACTATCATTTCCTGTTTTTAAAGAAGGTAGTGATCCTCTGGAGTGGCTAAGGGACTATGAGGAGTATTTTGCTATATATTTAGTGTGTGATGGTAAGAAAAGTGCAATTGCAGCTATGCACCTTAGTGGGATTCCTAGGTCATGGTATAAATCATTCATGATAGGAAGGAATGGAGTCACTTGGTATCAGTTCTCAGAAGCTTTCATAGCCAGGTTTGGTGAACTAGATACAGATCTTGTCTTTGACAAGTTCAAAAGACTGCACCAGACCAGTTCAGTAGAAGAATACTTTGATGACTTTGAAAGAAGTAGATGTCAGGTGTTGAAGAAGATTCCAAGTTTGACTCTGGAATACTTCTTGGAAAATTTCATTGGAGGATTACAAAATGACATCAAAGGCATGATCAGGTTGCCGAAACCTAGTACATTGGAGCAAGCTCTTAAGTTGGCCAGATATTATGAGCAGAATTTGCATAATCAACCAAGGAAGTACAACAGCTATGGAAACAGCTATACGTCTGGTGCTAGCTCTACAGTCACTGCAAAAGCAGCTGTTGCAAGTAATGGTGCATCTGCTAGTATCAAGTCACCCTTACTGATCCAGAGTAAGAGTCCAGAGGTGGAATGTTACTTATTCTCAAAGAGAGGAGAGGAGGCAGAAGGGGTTATGTTACTATTGTGATGAGAAATTCTCAAAAGGCCATGAGTGTAAAAAGCCTCAAAACTTCTTAATGAGGTTAGAGATAGAAAATGAGGAGTATGAGGGAGCACCTAAGTTTGATGAATATCCCGATGATACTAATGAGGATTAGCAAAACAATGAAATCTTATTATCAGCTTTAAAGATGGAGAAGAACAGCAGGAAGCAACCCTTACAATTTAGAGGAACATGTAATGGAAAGGAGGTTAAGGTGTTGATTCATGGTGGCAGTACTTTGAAACTGGTCTCTACAAGGTTATGTGCCAATCAAGGAATCCAAACAGAAGAAGTGACTCCAGTGGTTATCAAGTTACCAAATGGAGATAGCCTAAGCTGTTCTACTAAATGTCCAGACTTCACCTTTCAGATAGACCAGGAGAAGTTCAACATTGAAGTCTGGAAGGTGGAACTAACAGATTGGGATTTGATATTGGGAGTCGACCGGTTGGCCAAACTTGGGGAGTTCCAATGTAACTACGGAACTCAAACATTGAAGTTTGTATGGCAGGAAAAGGAAGTAACACTCAATGTTGATTCTACTTTTGAGTTGAAAGGAAGTTGCCATAACATGATAGTAGTTACTCTTGTATGGATGGAGCAGCTTATTGAAAGTTATGAAGATGATGTGGACATCAAATCTATCATTGTTCAAGTAATTGTAGTCAAACAAGGTCCACAACAGTACTACTTAACTCAAGGACTACTTCAGTACCAAGGCAGATGGGTGATTGGAAGTAAAGGCGGTCTCAGGAAACAAGTCTTTGAGGAGCTGCATTGTAGTGGGGTTGGTGGTCACTCTGGGAACAGGGCCACCTATAAAAGGAACAATGAATACTTCTTTTGTCCCACTATCAGACAGGATGTGGGTAGATGGATCAGGGAGTGTGTGATCTGCCAGGAGGTTAAGGGGGAAATTGTGAGGACACCAAAGTTACTGCAACCCTTGAGTATACCTCAGGAGCCATGGAGGGAGATAGCAATGGACTTCATCACCGGACTACCTAAATCTCAAGGATTTGAGGTCATATGGGTAGTTGTGGATAGATTCAACAGGTATGCACATTTTGTGGTCTTACAACATCCCTTATCAGCTAAGGGATTGGCTCATAGTTTCTTTGATCACATATACAAGTTGCATGGACTTCCAGAATCCATTGTCAGTGATAGGTAGAGGTGACCAGACGATCGGGCCGGCCGTGTCGTGCCGAATTTCTGGCGAGCCGATTCAGTTACCAAGTAACTCGTGAACGGCACGTAGAAGTGAACGAGCCGAGCCGTGCCGTGCCGGTTTGATAAAACGATAACCCGGGATCGGCTCGTGAATTAGGCGGGTTATCCAAATTAGGCGAATTCAGCGAATACGAGCCCGTTCGTTCGTTCAGACGAGTTAGCCGGTTAACCTTATATTATGTAATGCTTACAGAATTACACGCTGGACAGATGATATAAATATTGTATAAACAAATTGCAACTTTGCAAGTGGCAAGCAAAACAATGCTTTTGGTCCACTACTCTCCCACTTGGTTTTTTTATTTATTATGAATGTACATGTCTGTGAGTGTGAATACCAACTTGGTAGAATTGAATTGTCAAGTCTGTTGTGAATTGTGATTCACTCAGAAATTGATAAATATATATTACAGCTAGAATCAAAATTAAATATTTAGATAATATTTAAATGGCTGAATATTTTGTCAGTTATAATAAAATTCTGATTCATAATAAAATAACATTTTTATTATGTTCGATTATTAACATTTTCAATTTTTAACACATTTTAACATTTCAACATTTTAATTTGATCAAATAATAAAAACAAATTTGTTATTTTTAAAAACAAAGTTTGTTTTGCAAATAAGTGACTATATTACTGAAGGTGCAGAAAGAAAGAAACTATTTTTGCAAATAAGTGACTATATTCTGTGCAGTGCAGTGTAGTGAACGTTGGAAGAACAGAAGCGCGTGGCAGGGACTCGCGGGCCGAGCCGGTTAACCGCGGTCCGAGCCGTGCCGGTTCGTGCCTGTGAGTTCTGTAAGAATTTATCCGTGCCGGGCCGGTCCGGTTCCGGGCCGGCGGTTTCCAGCTTTTCTATTCGTGTTCGGTTCGTTATATTTACCGGTTCGAGCCGAATATTGAATCGGCACGTGGCAGGGCGACTTTTACGATTTTCCGGCGAGCCGAATGGCGAACGGGCCGAGCCAAACCGTTCGTTTGGCCGGCTCTAGTGATAGGGACAGTTCATTCATAAGTGAATTCTGCCAGGCCCTATTCAAGATCTCT
Source organism: Apium graveolens (assembly GCF_009905375.1). Taxonomy (NCBI): domain Eukaryota; kingdom Viridiplantae; phylum Streptophyta; class Magnoliopsida; order Apiales; family Apiaceae; genus Apium; species Apium graveolens. Next base: position 90,416,990 of record NC_133652.1, read on the forward strand.
AGAACTAGATTGTGTATGAGTACAACCTATCATCCTCAATCTGATGGTTGTACTGAGCGAGTCAACCAATGTTTGGAGCAATATTTAAGGAGTATGACTAGTATAACACCAAAAAAATGGGCTTCTTGGCTGACCACTGCGTAATGGTGGTACAATACTACTTTTCATACAGCTCTAGACACTACCCCTTATCAAGTTGTGTATGGAATTAAACCTAGGCATATTCCTGGCCAAGGTAGGATTCATACCAATCTTCTCTGGAGGCTATGTCAACAGAAAAGCAGCAGCAGTGAAGTAAGCTCAGGGAACTATTGGAGACAGCTCAGGTTAGGATGAAGAGTTATGCTGACAGCAACAGGTCTGGGAGGGTTTTTGCAGTTGGAGATTGGGTTTACGTGAAGTTGCAGCCCTATAGACAAGTGACAGTGGCTATAAGAAAGAACTTGAAACTTTCTGCCAAGTTCTTTGGTCCATATGAGATCCTAGAAAAAATAGGATCAGTGGCATATTAATTGGGACTCCCTAAGACCTCAAGAGTGCACCCTGTTTTTCATGTTTCTCAGTTAAAAAAAAAGAGCTGTGGGTCAGGCTAAAGTGCACAGACAACTTCCTCAAGTTACAGAGCATGGCACTTTTGATTTGAGCCCCTTGAGGAAGCTGGACAGTAGAAGTGTGATCAAAGATCATAAAGTTCTTTATCAGGTGTTGGTTCAATGGAAGGGGTGCAACACTGATGAAGCTACTTGGGAGGATGAAGACTTACTCAGGATCAACTTTCCCGACTTTTCTTTTAATCCATGAGGACATGGTGATATTTTAAGGAGGGAATCTCAGAATCTGCAAGTAGTAGTATATCAGATTAGTAGTAAGCATTACTTAATGAGGAAGTAAGGGTAGTTAGTAAGGGTAGTTCAGTACTTTTACAATTTACCAAGTCAGTGATACAGAGCTTATAAATAGACTCTTTAGTTGTAATGTGCCAATATTTCTACATATGAAAAGGAATTAGTTTCCACCAGATCTCTCTCTCTAAACTCTTTCTCTCTATATATAATAGAATTGTATCTTCTTCTTCAAGCTATTCAATTCTCTGTGCTTTCTCTCTCTGTTCTTCATCTGATCTCCCTATTTCTACTTAGATTCTAGTCTATAATCTTTGTTTGTTTACATTCCTAGTTCTCATAAATCAGAAAATCACAAAAATACTAAAAAACCCTAAGTCAGAAACCCTAGTTCCTGACAAGTATACAACTACTAAGGCATGTGGGTGTGCATGGTGTTATTGTGTGCCTCGCGCGCGCACGCGCGCCGCCGCCTCGGCTCGCCTCGCCACGCCACGCAACGCCACGACTCGACTTCAAGAACAATCGTTGTTGAGCATTACGTGACTGTGAACGAAGTGCTCTGTGTTGTTATATCATGAAAGTGATATTGCTGCAACACAGCGTAAGTGGGACAATAATTACGCTGGGACAATAATCTTTTCAAGAACAGTCTGGTCTTCTTGAAGGCTAATAAAACTTCTGTTAGAGCTAAGTGTTCTATTCTCTCTTTGTCAATTCAGTTACTGATTATATATTGTTGTTTCTGCCTTCGTATTTTGTTTCGTTACTTGGTTATTTGGCTGCCCTTGTTAATCCTGATTATCGCGTAGTGTTAAATAATTACCCAACAATATCCATAGTTGTTCTCTTGTCTGAACATCCAAACTTAAATCCTTCCCCACCAACTGATATTTTCATTACATTCTCTTCTAGTTTCACCTCACCTTGCACATATCTTGAACTTAGTTTTAACACCTTTTGATTCTTGTTTTGCTCCCGACCACATGGAGCAAAGATAAGCATATAATTCTTGCCAAAATTGCTAGATCTCTTACAAAATCTGTAAGAAATTGCAGCTGTTAAGGTATCATCAGTATCTGTTTTGGAAAGGAAAGCCTCATCAATGTCTTCCATTTTTGTAAAAGTCATTGAAGTTGTATGCTCCTCAGTAGGCTGTTGCTCACCTTTGTAATCCGCAACAGTTCAACTGTAACCTTGTTCTTGTACAACTTGAGGGACCACAACTTCATGCCATAGATGTGTATGCAACAATCATGTATCCTCTCAGTTTGACCAGCTGAGATCAGCAAGTTCCGAAAAGTGTGGAGTTTCATCCAACATTATTGAATTCAAATCATTTTCAGCTTTCACTTCTTTAGTTGAAGAAGGAGCACCAACACCAATGTCTATTAAAGTGCACAGAGCATAACTGCACCTTCGAAGGCCCCTGGCAGGGAGATATCACCCATCCTATTGACCAGTGTCTTAGGTACTCTCAACATGTTAATGACATCCATATCGCAAGTAATGTGACCCAGATAATATTTCCTCACAACATTAACGATTCCAAGTTGTGCGATTCCAAGTTGTGGATACTTGAAGCTCACCTTAACACTATATTGAGTGAGCATGACTTATGCTCGTCACTTCGTGAACAATGTCAAACAGCTCTTTAAATGTTATTCCCAAAGTTATATAGTGCATTAATTAAGGATTGCAATAATGGTTTATATCATCATCTTTTCGAACCATAGACCATTAAGACACTAACATAACCTGCCAACTTTAGATGAAGAATTAGTGTTTGAAGATTATATGGTGTTTGAGATGGTGCGTGAAATGTTGTTTCAAGAATTATAAGATGTGGATAAAATAAAATCCTAACATATGGTTGAAAATCTAAAGAATATGATCTTAGTGGATAAAATAAAAATTCAAACATGTGGTTCAGAAAGCAGTAATCCAATATGGACAAAATGCAATCAAATTTTTATCATACATTATCTCCGGTGCAATTATTGAATTGAGAAGAATGACATTATCTTCATGCAGCAACTTCAACAATGAAGTGACTAAAATGTTAGCATAGTTATACATTTCGGACTAAAACTTTGGCATATTCAACTGAAAAAGATATGAAATGAATGTTCGACAAGCTTAAACTAGGATAGTTATACATATCGGATTTTCAACATTTTTGGTCGATATAAAATTAGGACGTTAACATTTAACGAAGGATGAAAATGTTCAAAAAAACATTTTATGGTATTACGGCAATCGCTATGTAATGTTATCTATTGATACAAAATAAATATTCAACAGTCGTTTTCGTAGCACAAATTAGCATAGTTAGCACAAATAGCATAGTTATTATCGGATTTTCGCTTTTTAGGCTTGTACCATAGTAGGACACTAATATTTTAAAACGTTTTAAAATAGATTATGAAAAACATGCTGGATTTTCGAACTAGTTTAAACGAAATTCAACTCCGTGAGTCATTTTTGGACCTTAAAATGACAATTTTTTGCATATTACAATTTCGTTTTTACTGGCTTGTTTCATAAAGTGTAATATATCAGTTGTCTGTCACAAGAAAAAGGTTGCATCTTTGGCCAAGAACAAAAGTGCTACTTTACATAATAGCATCAGACCCTGAAGTTGCAGTCTGAATATAAATACAGCATATATATAAGTAAGTATAAACTCTATGATTACATACCTGCAATCCATCTGCTGGTTATTGTTTGTATGATGGTCACTACATCCTTAATAAAGACAGGGCAACGGAATTCATCATGAAAGAGATCAATTTCATTTCCTTTCGCAAGAAGACTATCAATCCACTGCAATCATAACATATTCAGAAATAAGACTTTCCAACGTCAAATGTAGCATACATTTGCTATTTTAAAGTCGAACTTTATTTGCTGGATATAGAAGAAGCATCTTCTCCAGTTTACAGATAGCTAACTTAAGAAACAACAATCAGTGTATTTAATTTTGTTCATCTCACCAAACACCACTATGATTCTTGCCTTGTATTACAAAGTTATAAACAAAGGCTACCCACTTTCATCCTCGCTTGTAAAAATCAAAGCAATTTTACAGATCGATGTCCTTCGTTAAAGAGACGTAGAGAAGAAGGGAAACACCGCTCTAGGCTTAACAAGTGAGATGTATTATGAAGGGTACCTCAAATGAGCAACAAAGATTAGAATAATAAAGGGAAACAAGCTCTAGGCTTACCAAGTGAGATGTATTATGAAGGGTACCTCAAATGAGCAACAAAGATTAGAATAATAAAATAAAAAGATACAGAAATAGAAGAAATTAGGAAACATGTGAAAATTGGAGGTAAAATAAAAGGGATGAATTTGGAGAAGCAAAGAGCATCAAGCCTAGTGAAAATCGGGAGAGAAATAAAAATGAAGATAATCCGAATAGAAAAATGAAGATACCATTGTAAATCAATTCAACAAGAACCCCTGACACAAGAAAAATACTCCCTCCGTCCCACTGGGATGTTTACATTGGGGGACAATGGATCGCCACGCATTTTAAGGCTCCCGTAAAACATGGTTCCCTAAATAATTTTAAATATTTTTTCTTTTAAATAAAAATATAATGTTTAAACTTTTATACAGAAAAAGAAATTTTTTAAAAAAATATAGAACTATATTTTATAATAGCCTTAAAATGCGTGTCAAGCATGAGGCAAAAGTATGTAAAGAATCCAGTGGGGCAAAGGGAGCAAGAAAAAACATGACCAGAGTAATATCTAGTATTCTATTTGAACTATGTCCAACTACACAAAGTATTATTGTTTTACATAGGTATTGGAGTTTTGCTCTTTTTGTCCATCTAAATAAACCTGAAAAATTATCTCTCTACTTCGTAGTACTTCACCAGACAGGCTAAAAAAAACATGTAGAACTATATTTTATAATAGCCTTAAAATGCGTGTCAAGCATGAGGCAAAAGTATGTAAAGAATCCAGTGGGGCAAAGGGAGCAAGAAAAAACATGACCAGAGTAATATCTAGTATTCTATTTGAACTACGTCCAACTACACAAAGTATTATTGTTTTACATAGGTATTGGAGTTTTGCTCTTTTTGTCCATCTAAATAAACCTGAAAAATTATCTCTCTACTTCGTAGTACTTCACCAGACAGGCTAAAAAAAACATGTCTTTCTGCATATATACCTGAACCGGAAGTGACTTGTGCACAGGTGCAGCAGTCTGTGGCCCATATATGATACTGCTTCTCAAAATAGCAAAGTTGGACCAGTTCGCAGATATAAAGTGCTCTGATTTCACTTTGGACTTGCCATAAACATTTACAGGAGCAGTCTCATCCTCTTCCTTGTAGAAGGATTTTACCCCTTCATAAACTGCAGTAAAGCAGCTTCACTTTCAATCAGCAACTACAAGAGCTGTACTTTTCAAATTATATTCTATAAATATTTCCGGAATAATGGCAAGTGAAGCATTTACATTCTTTACAGGAGATAGATTAGAATACCACAAATTTAGGTAAGATTAACATTTCTAATTCCTATGAAAATAATTATTAGTGTAAAAATTGTATTTCCTTATCTCTCATTGATGTATAGTTTGTACAATATATAGCAGAGTACATGAATAATTACGGGCACTATTACAGGAGCTAGTATATGTGAAATAAACTGGTGTAATTACAGAATCAAAACAGACCCTAAACTAAAGCTATATTTGAATTCAAATAAGAACAGACTTAATTGTTGCTGTGATTTAAGTGATGTGCTGATTTTGTGGAATTGCCTTGACATCCCCCCCGCAAACTGGACGATCCTTGACGGACAAGTTTGTGAGTAAGAAGAAAATGTCTGCGCTTGTGGAGAGGCTTGGTAAGTAGGTCAGCGGGTTGATCGAAAGATGGAATATAGCACACACGATGACTACGAAGAGCAACTTTCTCGCGTACAAAATGGTAGTCTAGTTCAATGTGTTTGGTACGGGCATGAAATACCGGGTTAGAGGCCATGTATGTTGCACTTAAATTATCACAATGAAGAAGGATAGGAAATTGTGGCTTAACTCCAAGCTCATGCAGTAAGAAAGCTAACCACGTGGTTTCTGCACTAGCATGTGAAAGGGCTCTATATTCAGATTCGGCGCTTGACCGAGCAATTGTAGGCTGCTTTTTGGAACACCAGGAGACCAAATTAGTGCCAATATAACAAAGATATCCAGTGGTTGATCTGCGAGTTTCAGGACAGCCTGCCCAATCTGCGTCAGAATAGGCACTAATGTATGTGAGTTGGCATTGAGGACTAAAGAACATACCATGATGAAGAGTGCCCTTGATGTATCGAAGTATGCGCTTCGCAGCAAGTAAATGAGAGGTGCGTGGCTGACTCATGTACTGAGAAATTGAGTTAACGGCATAGGAAATATCAGGACGAGTTATCGTCAAGTATTGCAAGGAACCAACAAGTGCCATAAAGGCAGTAGGATTGGCAAGTATGTTGCCATCATCAGAACTAAGAGTTCTTTTTGCCGACATGGGAGTAGTGACTGGTTTAGAGAAAAGCATGTCGTGCTTTACTAGAAGATCATGAGCATATTTAAGTTGGCCAATATGAACTCCGTCATCCTGAGAAGTTACTTGTAACCCAAGAATATAATGCAAAGGTCCTAGATCTTTGATGTCAAAATCACGACTAAGTACATGAATGAACTGGTCTAGAAGTTTATCATCGCTGCCCGTGATCAGAATGTCATCAACATATAGCAGGAAGTAGATTGTATGGTTGTTATGACGAAAAATAAAAAGTGAGGGATCAGCTAAACTTTGAACAAAACCAGCTGCTTTGAGAAAATATGTCATACAGCGAAACCAGGCACGAGGAGCCTGTTTGAGACCGTAGAGTGATTTGTGAAGTTTACAGACATAATGTGGTCTAGATGGATCGACAAATCCAGGGGGTTGTGCCATATAAACATCTTCTTTTAAAAATCCATGTAAGAATGCATTTTTGACATCTAGTTGTCGAAGCGCCCATTTCCGAGAAACAGCAAGACTGAGGACTGTCCTTATTGTGGCAGGTTTGATAACAGGACTGAACGTTTCTTGGTAATCAATGCCTTGTTGCTGATGAAATCCTTTGGCAACAAGCCGAGCTTTATGTCTCTCGATTGTGTCGTCCGAATTTCGCTTGGTGCGGAATACCCATTTGCATCCGATTGTGTTGTGAGATGGTGATGGAGGCACAAGAGTCCAAGTTTGATTCTTCAATAGTGCATTGATTTCCTCTGTCATAGCATTGCGCCAAATTTCATGCTTAGAAGCCTCTGAATAGCATGTTGGTTCAGAATTTTCAATGGCACTTAAGAGAGCTTGAGGAAGAGGATGTTTTACTGTTGTTTCATGACGTTTATTCTGCGGAAGTGTGCGATCTTTGGAACGAGTTATCATCGGATGTTGAGCAGGTGGAATACGGGCTGTTGAAGCCTCTGTTGTTGGGTCAGGTTCAGTCGTCACTGATTCTGGAATTGAATCTGGATTAACTCTATTGCGACGCTGATAGGTGAGGACAGGTGGTGGATTTATGGAAGTTGGGGCCTGATTTGGTGTTGTTGAATTGGAAGATGGTAGTGATGATGTCTTACCAAAGGATTGAGACACTTCATTATTGTTGAAATGAGACTCTGTAGATGGATTAATGTGCCCAGGATTTGCTGATCCTTCTGATAGCCTTAGAAAAGAGGATGGGCCTGGTAAAAGAGCAAATTCCAAAGGACGAGGTGCCTGTTCCTGCATGTTTTTGTAGGGAAAAGAAGTTTCGTTAAAAATAACATGCCTAGACACATAGACACGACCAGCTCTAGGGTCAAGGCATCTATAACCCTTATGTTGAGGACTGTATCCCAAGAAGACACATTCTATACTTCGACTAGAAAATTTATCAGAGACATAAGGACCAAGATACGGAAAACAAGAACACCCAAAGACTCGAAGGAAAGTATATGAAGGATGACTCCCGTATAGACGATGATGTGAAGAATCCCAATTTAAGATAGAGGTAGGACGAAGATTAATAAGATAGACGGATGTAAGAACAACTTCCATCCAAAGCTTGTGTGGAGCACCAGAAGTAAGTAGAAGGTTACGGGCCATGGTTGCAATATGACGATGCTTTCTTTCTGCTAACCCATTTTGTTCAGGTGTGTGAGGACATGAGAATCGTTGTTGAATTCCCAAAGAGTTGCAATATTTGGTGAATTCATGATTAACATATTCATTTCCATTGTCACTTGGAGAAATTTAATGGTGATGCCAAAGAGATTTTGAATTTTTGCAACTAATTTCTTAAAGTGAGAGAGTACTTCATTTTTCCGATGCATTGGACATATCCATGTATAACGAGAAAATTCATCGGTGAAAAGAACATAATACTTAAATCCACGAGTGGAAGAGGTAGATGAATACCATACATCACTATGAACAACATAAAAAGGTGAATCAACATAAGATTTATTGTATTCAAAAGGTAATTTATGGGACTTGCTAAGAGCACATTCATGACAAAAACTACGAAAAGAAATTTTAGAACCAATACTTGGACTTAAACGTGACAAGACGGATGGCCAAGACGATTGTGCCAGATGGAAGAGTGTATAACAGCGAGGGCTTGTGGACTGGAAGATGTGTGAGATAACTTAAGCGGATATAACCCATCTTTACAAGGGCCCTGAAATAAGAGACGGCCAGATTGTAAGCAATATATTTGATAAAAATCAGGGGCAAAAAGAAAGAAGATTTGATTATCTTTTGTAAAACGAGCAACAAATAACAAATTTTTACGAATAGAAGGAATGTGAAAGACATTTTGTAATGTAAAATGAGAAGATCTCAAGGATATTGGTAGGTTACCAGTATGGGAAACAGACATTGAGTTCCCATTACCCATATAAACATTATGAGGACCACTATACTCTTCTAGATTGTTGACAGGCATGGCGGTCATATGATGGGTCGCTCCAGTATCCGGGTACCAATTTGGATCAGCAGCAAAATGAGCTCCTGCGAAGGGTGCAAAAGTGGTTGGGCCTGTGAACCTATGGGGGCATTGTTGTTGTCCGCGCTGGTTTGTGTGACAATTAGAACACCAAGTTGGAGCCGGACCGAGTATTCCACTGGATGGTTGAGGATGAGGAGCCCAACTCGGAGAAGCGTAGGGTCTAAATGTAGAAAATTGTTGCTGATGGAATTGTGGTGATGAGAAATTGCCCTTTTGTTGTATTCCGAAGTTGCGCCCTGAATAATATCGCTTGGACCTGTTGAAATTTCGACCATTTGAATAATTATTGCGGCTATTCTGAGCTTGATTTTCGCGACGGGCATTAGTTAAATGAAACAAAGCAGTTGCTGTCCCTTGATCTTGGTGACGTTGTTGGGCATCAAAGGCTAATATTCGAGCGCGTAGCTCAGTAAAATTGGGAAGAGAAGAGTGTTGCGAGAGGGCCGTTCGAAGCATGAGGTAGTGGTCCAAGTCCATGTAGTGTTGCAAGTACTAAATCTTCATCAGAGACTGGCTTTTTAATAGCTGCTAACTGGTCAGCAAGTGACTTAGCATGGCAAAGATAGTCATCAATTGATTGTGAGCCTTTGTTGAGCTCAAGTAATTGAAGCTTGAGGCTAGATGCACTAGCGGCAGAACGCTGAGAGAAGTGGCTGGCTAGGCAGTCCCAAATTTCTTTTGAGGTATCAAAGCCAATTGTGAGCTGGGAGACACTTTTAGACAAAGAAGTAGTGATGAGACTGACTATTTGCTGATCTACAATGAACCATTCCTCATATTTTGGGTTGGAAATTTCTTTTGCTGGTGCAGTGTCGGTAGCAGCAGTCATTATGGTGCGAGAAGGTTCTGGTATAGAGCCATCAACATATCCCCAAAATTTGGCACCATGAAGGTAGGGCTTGATTTGTCTCAGCCAAATTAAGTAATTTGTTTCAGTTAGTTTGGTGAACTGAGCTGTGTTTTGAGAAGGGAAAGAAACATGTGAAGAAAATACAGAAGCCATGATAGAAAAGTAAAGAGATGATGGGAGAGGGAGGGAGGTAGAGAGAGAAAGAGAGAGAGAGAGAGATGATCCTAGGCTGATACCATGTAGAAATTGTATTTCCTTATCTCTCATTGATGTATAGGTTGTACAATATATAGCAGAGTACATGAATAATTACGGGCACTATTACAGGAGCTAGTATATGTGAAATAAATTGGTGTAATTACAGAATCAAAACAGACCCTAAACTAAAGCTATATTTGAATTCAAATAAGAACAGACTTAATTGTTGCTGTGATTTAAGTGTTGTGCTGATTTTGTGGAATTGCCTTAACAATTAGTGTGCTGATCTTGAAACACTTTGAATAAATAAACCACAGGCCCTCAGCCGACCTAACATTTAAATCGACACAACCTCCTTATCACTAGTAAATTAGAATAATATAAAAACACACCTATAGTAGAGTAGGAATTTGAAAGAACTATACTATAATGGTTACAACCTAATGAGCTCCTACCCTTAAAACGTATACTGACATTTGTTCTTCACATCAAATAATTTGTATGAATATACACTTGTTCCTCGATTATAGAACAAATCTAAGTGATAAAAAAACATAAAGCTGCTCTCTTCTTTGTTAAATGTTACCATGATCGGTGGAAAGATGAATGAGAAGAGTGTTGTGATTGCCAAAGCTTAATAACCATTTGACAAGTGCAGATGGAACATTAACCGACATTGCAGTAGCAGGATCTATCTCACAGGCACTAGGAGCAGAAAGTGCAGCACAATTGACCACCACATCAGGCTGAAAATGCCAAATTCACAAACATAACAACAAACTAAAAAGTAAAAATAAAACACACACAGAACCCATAAAATTCTAAACTTTTTAAGTTATACATCAAATAATGAAAATCAGAAACATACCCAATACTAAAGATAAAAAAAGGGAAAAATATCAAACTGATCACTCATTTCATCCAAATATATCAAATAGGTCATTACTTTCCAGTTTGACTCAATTTGGTTACCAGTTTGAAATTTTGTATCAAATTAGTTATTTAAAAGTTAAAATTTTATATCGATTTAGTCATCGGAAGATGATTTATTTGATATAAAATTTCAAATTAATGATCAAATTGAGTCAAACTCAAAAATAATGACATACTTGATATATTTGGACGAAAAGGGCGACCGACTTTATATATTTCCAAAAAAAAAAGAACTAGTAACAACTAATTAAATTGAAAATAGAGCAATAATCAAGAACACCAATAACAAAAAAAATGAAAGTAAATTAATAAGGAAAACCTGGCCAAATGTTGAGGAGATAGCATGAAATCCATCAACATTTTGTAAATCAAGAGGGAAAGTGAGACAATCGGAATGAATGGCTTCGAGTAATGGCTGAGGAGGAAGAGTTGAGTGATGAGTAAAAGCTAGAATGAAGGGTTGCTGAATGGGTGTATTATTATTATTTGATAATTGTTGTAAAAGATGCTGACCCAGGTACCCTGTGCCTCCTATTATTAATACCCTCTTCTTGTTGTTGCTATTGCTGCTCATTTCTGTCTAGTTGTCTGATTTATCTCCTGGTTTGACCCGTATGATTTCAATCTGAAACTTGTATGCAGGAAGCAGGAATGGGTTTGTAATATCCGAATCCAATCTGTTATGTTATGTTTTGATCCGGTTTGGTTCGGTTTTTTATATTGAAAATAAAGATTAATATCTGATTTTTCGGAATTTTTAGGATTTCGGGTCATTTTCGAGTTTAATTCGGATATTTTAAAAATGATTAATTAAAAATAAATAAATTTGCATTATTACGAATATGTTATGCTCCAGTACTATTGTCTATATTTAGTTGGCTAAATTGATTGGATATAATTATTTTTTCCACGTTGTATAAATGCTCCAATAATGTCCGGTGTAACTTAGTTAAGTAAAATTATATTCAAGGGCAAATTTGATTCAACAAATATAGTTAAGGTTGAAAGATTATCTACATTTTTTGCTAAGGGGTATTATGGATTGGAGCGATTCAAAATTTACATATTATCTATACAGTGTAATTTTAGCTAATGGATCTACATCATTGGAGATACTCTAACACATTTTTATTAAATGGTAAAAATACAAAAGAAGTACTTGTCTATGAAGGATTGATGCAATGACTGAGGTCTTAGTTTAATAATATAATAAATTTAATAATCAACATTTTTATATAATTTAATGTTGTGCAAGATATGTCTGTAATATAACAAGACTAAGTCAAATTGACTAAGTAAGTTGTATGATAATATAAGTTTGCATTTTGTATTGTATTACTCGAGTCTGTAAAAGTGTCAATAGATTAGATTGGAGTATTTTTCTGTAAACAGTCTCAAGCCTAAGAATAAACTCTAGAAGAAGATCATGAAGATTATGCCTCAGAGAAAGTGTGAAGAAGTTTGAAGTTGAATAAATCTGTTTTGAGAAAAATATTATAAGTCAAGAAATCTACAAGTCATATATCAAGTCATATAGAGAAGTCATTCGAGAACTCCAGAATGACTTATCGACAAGTCAAAAACTAGCTTATAGTAAAGTTTCAGAGATATCGACAAACCAAATGAAGATATGAAGATTGGAGATATCGACAAGTCAAGTTATCATTAGAGATCTCAGAGATATCGACAAGTCAAAAATTAGCTTATAGAGAAGTCTCAGAGATATCGACAAGCCAAATGAAGATATGAAGATTGAAGATATCGACAAGTCAAGTTATCATTAGAGATCTCAAAGATATCGACAAGTCAAAATGTATATAGAGTTCTCTGAGATATCGACAAGTCATTTTTGCAATAGAGAATTTAGAGATATCGACAAGTCAAATTGAAGATGTGAAGATCGGAGATATCGACAAGTCAAACTCTCATTAGAGATCTCAGAGATATCGATAAGTCAATATGCCAATAGAGATTTCAGAGATATCGACAAGTCTTTTATAGATGCAGAAATTTAGAGATCTCGACAAGTCAAGTTCTCTTATAGAGAATCAGAGACTTCGATAAGTCAAAACAACTATAGAGAAATAAGAGATCTAGATAAGTCATTATACTTATCGAGATGTCGATTTCTCTATATAACAAACTGGAAATCTTGATGTAAAACTCAAGTACATAATGCAGACCAGTTAAAGATCCAAGATTGCCAATCAACAAATAAATCAATCACTGATTTGAAAAGTCTACAAAAAGCAGTTTGAAGAGTACAAGATCAAATGCCAAGATTAGCTGACAAAGTAAAGTCACGGACATGCACGATTTGTAAAAATACACTAAGCCAGAAATAGAAAGTTTTAGTTAACAACATGTGTTTACTGTTCTATAAAGTAAACACTGGATGCTTTGTTTTATGAGTAACATATAGATCTAAAATTCTTGTAACTCTCTCAAGAAATAAGCTGGGTTCTTTAACAACAAAGAACCTAGAAATTTGTAGCAACACATACTTGATTTTAATATAAAATTAAGTGAGTTTTGAGGATATTATATTTATGTGCAAGTTTTATCATTTCTGTTAAAACACTTTATCTCTACAAATTAGAATATTTTGTTCACCATATCCATAACAGCTTAAAAAGCTTGAAAATAATCCAAAACACATTCACCCCCCTCTGTGTTATATTCATTACCTAACATTCAATATTAGCATCAAATATCGGTTAAAAACATTAAATTTAATTATTTAATGTATGTAAATCATTTATTATTGTTATAAAATTATTTAAGACACGTATATGTAATCAGATTTTTTTCGAGTTTCGGGTCGGTTATCGGTTTGGTATACAAATTCATATCCAAATTCAGATCCAAATTTTCTCGGGTCTAAAAATAAGATTCAAATCCGAATCCATATCCAAATAAAATCGGGTTCGATTAAATTCAAACGGATCGGAACGAATCAGGTATTCGTGGGTCGGGTTTTGCCATCCCTAGCAGGGAGTTTAATGGCTTAAACTTGAATGTGAGATATTTTCTCAATATATAAATTATGAAGTATAAAGTTGTCAAACTAAAAACCTCTATTATTAATTTTTTAAAAAAATAACAAAAATATTTTCTTTACTTGGACCCAGTTTTGCAGGTTTTTTTTTAAAAACAAATAAGTGATATGTAACAAAAAATCATACAATAATAAATTAATAAATATATTCATAATAAAAAAAATGAGTACCATAATTATATTATTTTTCAATTTACCGGAAGTAAAATTACATTATTTTCATTATAGTGTAATTGAAGAAAAATATTATTTTAATAAAATATTATTTTATTAGTTATTACCTAATTTAGTTGAATGTTTAACTGTATAATAATCTTGTAAAAATGCATTTTATTAGTGTTGTGCTTTATTTACTTGAAACTATATATAACCTTCTGCATTATAAAGTTGGGGTGCTTTTCTAAAATTTATATTTATCTGAAATATTTCTAACTTTTTGCATCTAAAAATCGGGGTGTGTGACTTTCAGTGTTGTGCAAGACATGTGTGTACTTTAATAAAACTGAGTCAAATTGACAACCCTAAGTAAGTTGTATTGTAATCTTTGTTTGAATCTTATATTGTAACATTTAGGTCTATAAAAATGTCAAAGAGCGGACTATAGTCTTTTTCTTTAAACAGTATCAAACCTAAGAATTCTATCCGGAAGAAGATCAAGAAGATCATGCCTCAGAAGAATTATGAAGAAGCTTGGAGTTGAATAAATCTGTTTTGAGAAAAATATTCTAAGTCAAGATCTCTACAAGTCACATATTTAGTGTTATAGAGAAGTTATTCGAGAACTCCAAAATTATTATAGAGAAGTCAGAAAAACTACTAGAGAACTCAGAGATATCGACAAGCCAAATTGAAGACATGAAGTTTTGAGATATCGACAAGTCATTTCTTCACTAGAGAACTCAGAGTTATCGACAAGACAAATATCACTAGAGAACTCTGAGTTATCGACAAGTCAAATATCATTAGAGAACTCTGAGATATCGACAAGTCAATTATCACTAGAGAACTCTGAGTTATCGACAAGTCAATTAGTCACTAGAGAACTCAGAGATATCTATAAGCCAAAGTGAAGACATGAAGAGGAGAGATCTCGACAAGCTAAATTCTCTTATAGAGAACTCATAGACCTCTACAAGTCAAATCAACTATAGAGCAATGAGAGATCTCGATAAGCCAATATACTTATCGAGATGTCAAATTCTCTATATACCAAACTGGAGATCTCGAGGGAAAACTCAAAGTACAAAGTGCAGACTAGTTCAATATCCAAGATTAACAATCAACAAACAATCCAACCAGTTGGATTGACAAGTCTACAAAACGCAACTTGAAGAGTGTGCAAGATCAAGGGTGAAGATTAATTGACAAAGGAAGATCAAAGTTAACACAGTATGCAAAGATATGCTAAGCCATAAATGAAAAATATGCTTTTCCTAAAATGAAATGATTAGTGACAGTTTACTAAAGTGAATAGCATCTCTTATTATACACTGTGTAAACCAGTAGTTAACTATCATATAAAGTTAACACCGATCCTTTGTTAGAAGTAACAATTTTAGATAAGAAATTTTTTTTAATCTCTCATGGAAGAAGCTAAGCTCTTTATCAACAAAGAGCCTAGAAATTTTGTAGCAAAACATTCTTAATCTTAATATAAAATTAAGTGAGTTTTGAAAGATTTGTGATTTGTGTTCACTGTTATTGCTTGTTTAATTTCAGTTTTAACACATCTTACTGCAAGATTTAACTTACTTTGTTCACAACCATTAACACTTCAAGAAAAGCATAAAAATACAAAAACACATTCACCCCCTATGTGTAATTCATTACCTAACAAGTGGTATCAGAGCAAAATATGAAAGCAAACAGATTCAAGATCTTGGAAGAATGAATACAAAGAAAATCAGTAGCATCAAAATTCCTACTTTTGATAAAACTAACTACACTCTATGGAAGAAGAAAATGTTGCTATTTATCAGGATAACCAATCCACTCTACATTCAGATTCTCAAAAAACGGGCCCTTCACTCCTATAGTTAGAGTTGAGGAATCTACAGATGGAGACATGATCATCACATCTCATTATGCTCCCAAAGATCCTTCTGAGTACACTGAGCCTGAGAAAGAAAAAGTTTCCCTAGATAGTGGCTTGCAGCTGATTTTGATAGAGTCACTTGATAATGTAATGTGCAACAACATTGTAAACTGTGACACTGCTAAGCAGATCCGGGAAAAGATTGAAATACTTTGTAAAGGAACTGAGGAAGTTGGATCTAATCAAAGAAGGATACTGATTTCATAGTATGAGGGTTTCATGGATAAGCCAAAAGAAAGTATCACTGATGTGTTTGAAAGGTTTAACAAGCTGATAAATGACTTGTAGCTCCATGACAAATACTATGAAGCTGAAGAAGTGAACTTGAAGTTTTTGCTTACACTCCTTGATCATTTGGAACAGGAGATTTCAACAATCAAAGAAGGGAGAGACTTGAGTAGAATAACACTTAAATTTCTATATAGAATCCTAAAAACATATGAATTATAGATAATTCAAGGGAAATCATTAACAACTGGTCAAGGGCATGTTGTAGATGGTTCAAGTGCTCTAATTGTCAATGAAGGCCAGACCTCTAATGATGAGCCAAGATCCCAGACTCCAGTTGCCTCAGCAAGTGAGCAAAGAAACAATGATTCACAAGAACAAGTCATTCTGGAATTGGAAGAAGATGAGTTCTACACCCTAGATGAACTTGATGAGCTTGATCAGTCAATGGCCTATCTGGAAAGAAAATTCTCTAACATTATAGTAAAGAAGCCAAGGTTCTTCAAGGGTAAAGGACAATAATTCAACAAAGACAACAGCTGGAAAGAAAAAGGGAAGTACACATCTGATAACAAAAATGGTTACAAAACTGGATCTGTTGACATATCAAAAATAAGGTACTTCAATTATGATGAACTAGGCCATTTTGCTACAGAATGCAGGAAACCCAAGAAAGCAAAGAAAAACAAAGCTTATCTTGAACTGGAAGCAAAGTATGAAGCTCTTCTACAGAAACAGCAAAGCAAAGCTTATATTGCAGAGGGAAAGAGTTGGGATGACTCTGATAATGATGAAGATGAGGAAGTTGGAAATTATGCACTAATAGCTTTGGAGCAAGGAGAGTCATCCTCATCAAAATCACAGGTACCAACTCTCACTAACATTGATTTAAATGTGAGTCAATATAAGGAAATTGTAGAGAAGATGAGCACCTAAATGTTTCACATTCATACAAGTATGGTTGCTACTAATGAAGAGGTTATCAGACTGACAAAGATAATTGAGAAGCTTGAAAATGAAAAACAAGAAGCTGAATTGTTGTTGGTAGAGCTTGAAGCTGTTAAGCAAGAAAATGTATATCTAAAGAACAAGCTCAAATATGCAGATGAAATTGAAGCAGTGTTAAGGGAGAAGCTGGAAAAGAATGAAGTCAAGTTAAAGTCCTTCAAGAATGCATCTGAGTCGGTTGGACAATATCATGAGAAGAACAAGCCATGTGCAAATATTGTTATTGGTCTTGATTATGATGCCTTGAACAGCAAGAAGAAAGATATAGGTGACAAATGAAGAGCAAAAAAAAATGTTTCAACTATGTTGAAAAAGGTTATTTCACCTATGTTCAAGGCATGTGAAGTTAACTTCAATGAAAAAGAGTTGATTATAAAGCAAGAAATTGATGATGAAGGTAATGAGAAGAAAAATGCAGAAGCAACTCAATCTTTTAAAGCTGAAGAGAAGCTTATGGACAACCAAGGTTCCAAGACACCTGTAAAAGAAACCAAAACTGAAGATGCAAGAAAGAAGCAGAAAAATAGAAATGGGAAAACTGGGATAAACAAAAGCAACAATTTTGCTTATGTTGCAGATGCTCCAAGAAAGATATGTGAAAAATATGGCTTTGTGAATCACCTAACTCACCTTTATAAAAAGGTTGTTAGCAAGCCCGTTGAAGGAGCATGCATATACAATGAAGCAGATGCAAATGATTCCTACTCATTCTGTGACAAGTTTGATTTCATCCCATGCAACTTGAAAGTGATGAAAAGTTGTCACAAGCTGAGAGTATACCTCAAAGAAACAAAAATTGGGCCTACAACAGATAGGGAAAATGCACAACAGTTAATGAATTCGATTTTATCTGAAATAACTCATTCTACTTCTGCTAAATCAGTTAACAAGAAGAAAGTACCCAACACTGTTTGGGTTGCTAAACACACTTAAAACTCATTGTGTGCAGTTTAAAATGAAGAAGGTCATATGGATCATAGACATTGGATGTTCCAGACATATGAAAGGTGATAAGGCCCTGCTATCATAATTTGAGGAGAAAGCTGGCCCCTTGGTGACCTTTGGAAACAACAACAAATGATTCACAATGGGATATGGCAAGATTGTTTCTGGAAATATTGTCATTGATGATGTAGCATTTGGTAGCTGGTCTTGAAGTAAATCTTCTCAGTGTTAGTCAATTTACAGACAAAGATTTTAAAGTTTTATTTGACAAAGAAGAATGTATTTTCATCAGCAAGAAAACCAATGAAGTTGCTCTAAAAGGAGCAAGGAAAGGAAGCTTGTTTGTTGCAGACTTGGACTCAACAAATGAGGATGGTATTTGTTGCTTCTATACCAAGGCATCAGAAGAACAAAGCAAGCTATGGCACACAAAATTGTCTCACTTGAATTTCAGGCAATCAACACCTTGGTCAAAAAGGAGTTGGTAAGAGACATGCCTAATCTGGAGTTTGCTCAAGTTGAAGTTTGTGAAGCTTGTCAGAAAGGAAAAATGAAAAGATCAAGTCACAAGTCAAAAACTGTGAATTCTATAAGTGCACCATTGAAACTTATTCACATGGACTTGTTTGGACCAGTAAATGTCTTATCAATTTCAAGAAACAAATATGCACTTGTGATGGTGGATGATTTCTCAAGATACACTTGGGTTGAGTTCATGCACTCTAAAGATAAAACTCCACACATTATAATTGAGCACATCAAGAAGATAGAGAAATAGGCTGAAGCTCAAAACTGTGTTATGAGATTGAGAAGTGATAATGAAACAGAATTCATAAATGCAACACTGAGTGAATTCTGTAAAAACAAAGGCATTGTTAAAAAATTCTCTACTGCTAGAACACCTCAACAAAATGGAGTAGTTGAAAGAAAGAATAGAACATTAGTTGAAGCTGCAAGAACAATGCTGCAAGATGCCAAGTTGCCAACAAGTTTTTGGGAAGAAGCCGTTAACACTACATGCTACACTCAACACAGATATCTCATTAACAAGGCTCATAGAAAATCACCTTACTCAATCCTGTCTAAAAGAAAGCCTATTGTAAAGCATCTTCATGTGTTTAAAAGCAAGTGTAACATTTTAAAAGACAACTCTGAATATGTGGGAAAATTTGACTCAAAGGTTTTTGAAGCAATTTTTTTGGGATATTCATTGGAGAGAACTGCCTACAAGGTCTATGTAATTGATCAAAAGAAGATTATGGAAATCACAGATGTGACTTTTGATGATGACAAGTGTCCAGGCTTGGAATGTCTTGATGATAATGAAGTTGAAGCCCTTGCATTTGAAAACCTCAATATTAATAGTGATTCTGATGAAGAAGATGAAGTCAATGCACAACAGATAATGAATGAAGAGACTACTAAACAAGAAAATCATGGGAATGGAAGCTCATCACAAACACCTGAATTTGATAGCACAAACTCAGGGAGAGAAAGAGAAGAAGGATCTACCAGTCATACCAATGATGAAGGCACAAGTCAATAAACTCACACAAGGAAGTGGGATAGAAGTCACACTAGAGAAGCAATTATTGGTGATCCAACTGCCGGTGTGAGAACTAGAAGTGCAACTGCTAATGAGTGCCTACATGCATGCTTTCTGTCTCAAGTAGAGCCTAAGAAAACTGATGAAGCTCTAATGGATCCTGATTGGATATCTGCCATACAGGAAGAACTGAATCAGTTTGAAAGGAACAAAGTTTGGGAGTTAGTTCCTGTACCAAAGAACAGAAGTATAATTGGAACAAAATGGGTATTCAGGAACAAGATAGATGAAAATGGTATAGTTACCAGAAACAAGGAAAGGTTGGTAGCAAAAGGCTACTCACAAGAAGAAGGAATTGATTATGATGAAACTTTTGCTCCAGTTGCAAGACTTGAAGCAATAAGGATTTTTCTAGCATTTACTGCACATTCAAATTTTAAAGTGTATCAAATGGATGTCAATAGTGTCTTTCTAAATGGTGAGCTAGAGAAGAGGTTTATGTGCAACAACCACCTGACTTTGAAGATCCATAATTTCCAGATTTTGTGTACAAGTTACTCAAGGCTCTATATGGACTAAAGCAGACACCTAGGGCTTGGTATGATATATTGTCATACTTCCTACTTAAACATGGTTTTACCAGAGGTACTATAGACAAAACTCTCTTCTACAAGAAAGATGATGATGATATAATCCTAGTTCAGATTTATGTGGATGATTTCATTTTTGGTTCTACAAATGAAAAGTTTGTCAAAGATTCTCCAAGCTTATCTAGAGTGAATATGAAATGAGTATGATGGGGGAATTAAGTTACTTTCTTGGACTTCAAGTCAGTCAAAGAAGTGATGGAATCTTCATCAGCCAAACTAAATATGTCAAAGATTTATTGAAAAAGTTTGGTATGGTTGATTGTTCACCTGCATCTACACCTATGTCTACAGCAACAAAGTTGGATGAAGATAAAAAGGGAAAAAGTGTAGATATTTCAAGCTATAGAGGGATGATTGGATCATTGTCTACAGCAACAATGTTGATGTGAAGTTTCTTGAACACCTCCAGAAACTTACCGAACTGCTTATCCAGCTTTTGTTGTTGCAATCTCTTAGGGAAAGGTGGTGGAGGATAGAGCTGTTTCTCCCCTGTATTACCCTCAGACAGAGTGTGTTCAACAGTAGTCTTCCTTGGTTCCACCACTTTCTCCTTTTGCTTCTCTTCTTCATCAACAACTTCAGCTTCTCCGTCTTTCGCTTTTTCAGCATCAACAACTTTTCCAGACCTTAAGGTAATAGCTTTGACTTGCTCTTTAGCTTCCTTCCTGCCTGGCACTTCAGTATCGCTGGGAAGTATGCCAGGTTGACGATTGAGCACTGTATTGGCTATTAGACCGATTTGATTTTCCAAGGTCTTGATAGAAATAACCTGACTTTTGCACAACAGCTTGAGCTCCTCGAAATCAGCACTAGAAGGTGGAGCAACACCTCCTTGTTGAGGATATGATTGCCTTTAAGCATAATGCTGTGGTTGCTGGAATCCAGGTGGATTAAACTGCTTACTGATAGGCTACTGATATGGTTGCTGAACAACATTCTGATTATTGCTCCAGCTGATATTGGGATGATTTCTGTTGTTAGGATGATAGGTAGCTGGCACAGGCTGCTGCGGTCGTTGATAACTGTTCACATACTGAACATATTCATTAACAAGATAACACTGATCCGTAGCATGGGCACAAAGCTCACAGACCATAGCTATCTGATTGACTCCATAGGTGGCTAAAGAATCGACCTTCAAAGACAGCGCTTGGAGCTGCGCTGCAATAGCTGTAGCTGCATCGACGTCCAGAATACCTGCTACCTTCCCAGGCATCATCCTTTGAGTTGGGTTTTGATGTTCATTTGCAGCCATAGTTTCAATAAGATTATAAGCCTCAGTATAGTTTTTGGCCCACAAGGCGCCTCCAGCTGCTGCATCGAGCATTGGCCGAGATTGGGCCCCCAAACCATTATAGAAACCATTGATCACCATCCAGTCAGGCATACCATGATATGGACACTTTCTCAACATCTCCTTGTAGCGCTCCCAAGCTTCGCACATAGATTCTGTTGGTTGCTACGCAAACTGAGTAAGAGCACTCCTCATAGCTGCAGTCTTTGCCATTGGATAGAACTTCACTGGAAACTTTTGCGTAAGTTCTTGCCAAGTAGTGATGGACCCAACTGGTTCAGAATGTAACCAGTCCTTAGCTTTATCCCTCAGAGAGAATGGGAAAAGCCTCAGCTTGATAGCCTCATCAGTCACACCATTATATTTGAAAGTACTACATATCTCGATAAAATTCCTGATGTGCATGTTGGGGTCTTCAGTCGCAGCACCTCCGAAAGAAACAGAATTCTGCACCATCTTAATAGTGCCCGGCTTGATTTCAAAAGTGTTAGCCTGAATAGCCGGATGAAGGATGCTTGACTGAATGTCATCAATTTCTGGCCGAGAAAAGTCCATAAGAGCTGGATCTGCCGGAACTATACGATCACCCATGATTATTGGTTCTTTCTGCTCACTCTCTTTATCCGAATCTTCAAAATCTATCTTCTCCGGAATATCAAGAACTGAGTCTGTCTCCTCATCCGTATCTAAAGTCCTCTTGCGAGTACGAGAACGTGTTTGCATAAACGCTCGCTAAAGTATCTGAAACACAACTGGAAACAATAAGTAACACGGCTTAATCAATGAGTCCTAACGACCACTGATGGTAAGTACATAAACTAAACAAATACGACGAGTCCCCGGCAGCGGCGCCAAAAACTTGTTAGGGAGAAAACACGCGCTAATAATTCACGCAAGTATACGCATTCGCAAGTAATATAGAATAATTTCTAGTTCATTCCCACAGAGACTCAGACTAGTTATGTTCAATTAATACTTACTCACCAATGTTCAATTAATACTTACTCACCAATGTATGATCATAACTTCATCACTACTTCCTTCAATATTTATTGTTATTACCCTTAGCATATAACGGTGATGATATTAATCGAACAACACGAAACTGATAAAAGCCAACTTTCGTTGTACTAATACCATTCTACCAAACATCCACAATTAAGATAGAAGTTGAATATGCATCAATTATGTTGAGACCCTATATGTCTATAGAATTTGACAACATAACGATTTAAGCACAAGTTATTCCTTATGATTACACAGGGCAAGTAAAACGGTTAGAGTTACCCACTAATCATGCATGCACATACATGAACCTATGCTAGCATGGCAAGTTCTAAACCTCAAGATCCACCGTCGCTTCACAAGAGATTAACACCCTATCTTATATGTTCGCGACACACATAAGACGAATTAGCGCAACCTATACTAGATATCATACAATCATCACACACTAAGGTATTAAACAACTAACTAAAGAATTCCATAGTAAATCCGTTACGACCCCATGATCACGATTAGCCCATGATAGAACTCATCGTCACTATGGGTTCATCTGAAAACATGATAATAACACACAAGATAAACTAATAAAAATACTTATTAAAACCAGAGTACGTCACAAGAGTAATAAGGTTCAAAGTAAAGAAAACTAGCATCCACTGATACAACGAATAAAAGAATCACAAGAAAATGTATGCTTCCTCTTCTTCGTTGCGATGTGCTAAAACGGTCTTCTTCCTTCTCTCCTTACTCCTTGATTGATACCACGATTCATTACTCGTAAAACGTCTCTGAAAACTACTTATATAGAAGCCCCACAAGACCCAGCCATCTCAGAAGTCAGAAGTCCAACAAAAATAGAACTCTACAAATAAATATTTAAATTTACCACCCTGAGCGGCCGCCTAGCAATCCTGAGCGGGCGCCCAGCATCCTGAGCGGCCGCCCAGCTAGGCTGAGCGGGCGCCCAACACCTTTCTGGAAAAATGCTTATTTTGCTCCCGTTTTCTGCTGCGTTCTGCTCCTAACTTCCCACTTACAATGCCAAGCACATACCTGGGCTTATTCCTGATGAAATCTCTCCACAAATGCAAGTTATACCCTGAAATGCACAAATACTAGAAAAACGCATCAAATACACAAAATACTTGATTTCAAGGCATCAATTCAAGCCATTATAAGACGTTCTAAGTGGTATAAAATGCTACTTATCACACCCCCAAACTTAAATCAATGCTTTTCCTCAAGCTTCACAGACTCAAAAACAAAACAAAAACATGCATGAATGCAATTTATATGAAATGCAGCGATCCCCCTCACAATGACTAAACCAACCAATTCACGACATCTCAACAAATGCAATTAGGCGAATAAAGATCAATTAAATCATGCAAACTAACATACAACCAGAAACATGGTGTGTGCGGATGCTTAACAGATATGCTTCGAAACTAGATCAATTATCATAACTCGACTATCCTCAAGGCAATCACATGATTATACGAAGAATAAATTCTAGGCACAAAATAACTTATAACACTTCAAGATCACTGGAGCTTATTACGGAATCATGCTTTTTATTCAACACAACAACAAATGCTTATTTGACCATGCAATGAGTGAGGTCCACAAAAGACTTATGCAATGGCATCCATTTAGCGAGCGTTAGGTTAACAGATCCTAGACTATAAAATCCTTAGGTCACTAGGCACAAAGTCCCCTAAGAACTTAATAACTCGAATACCAAAGAGCCCACTCGTGATCAATTATGCATTAACTCTTTATTTTTTTTTATTTTTTTCTTTTTTCTTTTTTCTTTTTTTTTTCTTTCTTTTTTTCTATTTTTTTCTCATTTCCGAGCAAGTGCGTTACGCTCCATCTTGCTCAACCCTAAACTACTCACATAAAAATACGAGCCGGCTAATAACCATTTGACGCCTAGCCACAATTAGCAATGAATTCCAATTTTTACTCCAATTTTTTCTTTTCATGCCTTTTATCGTGAAGAGCCTATCATAAATTCTAAGCATAATCAATAGATTAACCTCAAAAACCATCAAACCATGACAACAATCTAGTCCTTAAGCATACTCTAAGACTTAGTGAAATTACAAGTGTTTCTAGCATGCATATCAACCTACAAGACTCAACATCACTTTAACGCTATCACTACTCTTGCATCAATATCACAAATCAATCGGTAAAGCAACGCAAAAGGGATCATGGTATATGTATGAGCTAAATGAAATGATAAATAAAGCTATAAAATAAATAAATAAAAATCTATATGGAAAAAATATGCAATTATATGTACTAAACTTATCATGAATATGCAACTACATGACACACACACACAAATATTCCTTAACTACCACCCCCAAACTTAAAATCTTCACTGTCCCCAGTGAAGGTAGTAGAAAGGAACACAGGGTATACCTACTCAGAGAAATCATCATCATCACCCTCAAAGAGTGAAGTATCAGGAGGTGGATAAGCAGAGTCCTCACCAAAAACGGGCCACTGGATGTCAGCTCTAAGGCCTCTGAAAGCAGTCCCAAGTGCAAGGGTGAGCACCTGAGCGAACCTACTATGCGACTCATACATCGCATCCATCCACCTCGACAGCCTCCTATACTGGGCATCAACCATCCCAACACCCTCCTGAGCTCTAGAAGAGCCTGCCTCATCACGACCCGGCCTAGCCATGGTAGCACCAGCTGTTGGACGTCCTCCTAAAGACGATAACCCAACCCATGCTCCTCGGGCTCTCTACCCGTTCACTCCTGCATCACATTCGGAGTCGCTGAATCAATAGAAGCGGTCGGCATCTGCAACTGCTCGTGAGAAGGCCAATGAACTCCCACTGCTCGGCATAGCTTCGTGACAGTAGATGCATAAGGGATGTTCATGTGCTTCGCTCCCCTCAAAAACTTCAAAATCCCTTGGTAGATGAACCCACCAAGGTCCACAAAATACTCCTCATTCAAAATACCCCATAACAACCTTGCTCGCTCAACTATAACCTCATGTGCATGTGAAGTAGGAAGAATATTAGCACAAATAAAGGCATTCCATGCACGGGCATACCTATTCATCGCATTTTCCGGAAAAGAACGATACTCGTTAGTTCCTGTCTTGAACTTCCAAACCGTGCCCGGCTGACAGAGAGTAGCACAAATCAAAGTCCCCAAGGGTCTTCTCATTCCAATTCTCCTCCGTGGGCTTCCGCTGTCGCTGTCCAATCACACGACGAATTGCCGCGGCCTGATAATCAACTGTAAGCCCACGAACAACAGTAAACCCATTCTTTTCAGCCTTTACGTTCGCATAAAACTCGAGAATCACGCTCATCGGAACCACCTCCGGTGACTCACAAAATGAAATCCACCCCTTTTCAGCAATCATCGGCAACAACTCACCATCCCTCCCCGATGGTAAGAATCCCCTCTCCTTCAAAATCGGCTTAGGCAGAAGCCTAGTATACTCCTCCTCAGCAACCCTATCAAACAAACGAGGTCTCGCAACAGTTCCCCTCAAAGAATCAACAGTAGGAACGGTGCTGCTACTATCAATTGTTCGGGATCTCTTGGGTGCCATTGAAACTGAGAAAAAGTGTTTTGTTTTGAGTTTTGTTTTGAGTGTAGGAGAGAGTTTTAAAGTTGAAAGTATGTGGGAGTGTATATGGAGGAGTTATATGTATATAGGGTAGGAATTAGGGTTAAAAATTGAATATGAGTGGGGTTGTGAGGAGAAAAACATGGGTTATGGGAAAAGAAATCATGGGTTGTGGGTTGTATTTTTGTTTTTGAAATTTTCTGATTTTTTGGATTTTTTAGAAGGCAATTTTTTTTTCAACAGTTGGGGGCTGAGCGGCTGCTCAGCAAAGCTGCGCGGGCGCCCAGCATCCTGAGCGGCCGCCCAGCAAAGCTGAGCGGGCGCCCAGATGGTTTCTGGAAAATACTTTTTTCTTGCCCAATTTTTCTAATTTTTTTGTGGTTTTGGATAGGTTACTAACTTCTAAGGGTTCCTATAGTCACAAATCTTGGGTTGCCTCCCAAGAAGCACTTCTTTTACGTCATTAGCTTGACGTAGAGTACCTCGATCAAGTTGACAATAAAACGGCACTAACCAGTTCCCGGTTTGCCGTGTCCCCATAGTAAAGCTTCAATCACTGACCATTAACCTTGAATGCTTGGCCCGGATCATTCTCAGAAATCTCCACCGCTCCATGTGGAAACACAGTTTTGACAATAAAAGGTCCAGACCACCTTGATTTCAACTTTCCAGGAAAAAGTCAGAGACGAGAGTTGAATAAAAGAACTTATTACCCCGGCATAAATGACTTAGGATATAGCTTCCTGTCGTGCCACCTTTTCACTTTTTCCTTGTACATTTTGTTGTTCCTGTACGCTTGGAGTCGAAATTCATCAAGTTCATTTAACTGAAGCATTCGCTTTTTCCCAGCTGCATCTAGATCAAGGTTCAACTTCTTCAATGCCCAATAAGCCTTATGCTCAAGCTCCGCAGGTAAATGACATCCCTTACCATAAACAAGTTGAAACAGGGACATCCCAAGTGGAGTCTTGTATGTTGTTCTATAAGCTCAAACAGCTTCATCGAGATTTAAAGACCAAGAGCTCACAGGGACACAGTTGAGTCAGATTCGGAAGATGATGAAGCAGCTAAGTTTAGGTCACATACACTGTAGAAGGGGGTCAGGAATCTCTGATCCCAACAGAACCAATTGTTATTGAATCACTTCCTTCTGCACAACCAGAAACTGCTCAAGACAGAGTGCTTACACCTTCTGTGTCACCTATAATTGAACAAGTACACACTACAAATCCAGGTACAAGTGATGAAATTGACATTCACAACTTGAATGTGCCTGAGATTCTATACTTGGAAGCTCCACCAACTCAACTCGCTCCACCAACAACACCAATTTTGGATGCTGATTTCAATGCCAATATTCCATCAACGCCAATTCTGGATCTAGATGCTGAAGATCAGATTTTAGGTGAGCATCAAAATATGGATGTTGATCAGAACTTAGCTGCATATCAGAATTTAGAGGATGATGTTGAAGCCTCTATAGCCTCACATACTGTTATTTTATCAGAGGATCCTGATACTGCAGGATCTACAAGTTCTGATGCTGCCAATGAGGATATTACTGGTGAAGCTGCTGCCAATTTAGTTGCTGATGCAGCTGGTCCATCAGAACATGCACCTCAACAAACAGTTAATAAAGCTGATCTAATCAAGAAGTTTGTTAGAGAGGAAGCACCAGTACCTTGGAGTGAAACTCCTAGAGGAAAGGAGTGGACTAAGGAATGGAACACAATTAGTTTTATTCCTTCTGAAAAGATTCTTGCTGAGCATCTGGCAAAAGCTGATGAAATACCGATAAATGATGATTTTAAGACACAACTGAGAGTTACTGCATGCCAAGGTGAATAAAATTCAAGAAACTTGAAAAGAACCAGAAGGGAAATGAAAAGAACAGATATGAATGTAAAACTTGAAAAGAACAGATTTTTCAAGCCTGCCTTTGACAGAATTGCCTACATTAAGAAAACTCAGGAGAAGCAACAAACTCAGATTGCTGAAATTCTAAAGAATCAAGCTTCTCGGCAAACTCAACTCAATGAGATCCAATCCTCAGTGGAATTGATTGTCTCTCTTCTTTTACCTGCTGATGCCAAAAAGGGGGAGAAAGTAATTAAGTCCAAATGCAAATCTACTCAATCACTGAAGGGTAAGGATGATGGAAAAGATGACCAGGGAAACTCTGGAATGGGTAGAGGTCATGGTCAAGGCAAAGGTGGAAAAGGTTCTTCATCAAAGACAACTGAAATTTCTGCACAAAGAACAAGTTCTGATACTGGGAGAAGAATAAGTTCTGATACTGGTAAAAGGATAAGTTCTGGTGAACATCTGGAACTTGATGAAGAAATTTCAAAGAAATTATTTCTTAAAGAAAATCCAGAAATGGACTTGAGAGTCTAAAGGAAGAATAAGCTAGACTCAAAGCAGAAAGTGTCAAAACAAAATCTAAAGCTTCTGTTTTTGAAAAGAAACTTCCAAAGCTTAAGGGTATTGTGATAAAGGAAAGAACAAATTCTGAGGCAACCAAAGCTAAATCACAAGTGGAAGTAGATCCAAGGTCCAAGGGTAAAGAAAAAGTTGATGAACCTGTAAGGGTTTATATGCCAGTCATGGATGAAGAAATAACTGATGAAGAAGATGCTAGTATTACTCTGATGAAAAAGAAGATTTCTCAAGCAACCTCTGACATGGCTCATGTTGTTCAGAGTCAAGATGTAGTAAGTTCTGATATGACAGTGAAGCAAGCAACCTCTGACATAGCTCAAGTTGACTTGATATCAGAAGTTAAGGAAAAGGAAACCTCTGACATTGCTCATGTTAAACCTTCAAAGATACTCCTACCAGGATTCACCAAAGCTAAACAGACTCAACCTTTGAAGACTGTAACAAGTGGTTTTGAAGCAAGAGTTGTTACAGGAAAGGAAGCAAGAGATAAATCTGGATTGGGTAGTTCTGATGAAAGAAGAATACACAACACTACCAATAATCCAACTTCCTTAAGTGAACCAGGAGTAGGAGCAACTCCTGAAAGATTGAATCAACTTGAATATGTACAAATGGTTTACCATTCTATTTTGAAAGAACACATCATGTTATATTTTATGATAGATGGTAGGGTATTCTATATCAGGAAGAATGCTATTCCACTGAAGTATTTTGAAGAAGTGGAACATGTTCTATTTTTACTTCAAGTGAAAAATAGATCTACAAATGGTGCTGCAGATTATTTAAAATCAAATATTCAAAGACAGAAGAAGCTTTAGTTTGTAAAGTCTGACAACCCATATTTTCCCAAGTACATAGATCACAAAGGCGATATTGTTGAAATGAAGTCTAACACTGCTAAGATCATAAGTACTTTTCTGGGTTATAAGGCTGTGGAATTCAATCTAGAGTCTGACAAGGCGTATCTGATCAGACTAGATCAGGACATAAGAAAAGCTAAGATAAATGATCTCAGAGCAGCTATTTTTCAAACCGGTGAAGATACAACTGAATTGAAAAATGCTAAAAGGAGGATGTTCAATGAACTTGAATATGCTGAGAGATGTCTTTTGGAGAATTATCCCAGAACAACTCCTGACATCATAGAGATCAGAAATTGAAGCCAAGTCGAAGATCTACAACTACTTAAATTCTGAAGTGTATACAGACTGAAGCAGATATCAGACTTTAAGGATGGTAAAGCTATAAGGACTGTAAGTTGTAGTTATCTAGTCAAATTCTCATGTATTTGTACTTAATGTTTTTAACAACATCAAATATCTGTTGAACTTGTATATTATGCTAATTTAAAAGTTAGGGGAGATTGTTAGATATATTTGTGATGTCATGTCTAATGATGATTTGTGTTTAGTTTTCAGATCTTACTTAACAGGAGAAATCAGTACTTAACTGGAAATTAGTACTTTACTGAAGTCAGAACTTAAGATATCAGGACTTAAGTTATCAGAACTTAAGTTATTAGGAGATATTTATCAGGAGATAATATCAGGACTTAAGGAGACTTTCAGATAAGGAAGGCGGCTGATTGAAAGGAAAGAAGATCAAGACAAACACAAGAATAGATATGCATGAAGAAGGAATTCTATGAAGAATAGAATACTTGGAAGAAAAGATAACTGATTGATATATTTTAGGAAGCGAAATGATATTCGATATCAATTAGAAGATTATCTTGTAACTGTGTAGTATATAAACACAGACATAGGGTTTACACTATATGTGTTATAAAAATTGAGATTATTATTTTTTGTAACCCTAACAGCTCTCGTGATAATTAGTTCATCACTGAGAGAGGACAGTTCCATATTGTAACAGAGTTTATTGTGTTGAATAAAATATGTGTTCTGTTACTTGTGTTCTTTAATTCGATTTGATTATAGTAAATACTGTATTCAAACCCCTTCTACAGTGTGTGTGACCTAACATGACAGTTTACTAAAGTGAAGAGCATCTCTTATTACACACTGCGTAAACCAGTAGTTAACTATCATACAAAGTTAACACTGGTCCTTTGTTAGAAGTAACAATTTTAGATAAGAAAAATCTTGTATTCTCTCAAGGAAGAAGCTAAGCTCTTTATCAATAAAGAGCCTAGAAATTTTGTAGTAAAAAATTCTTAATTTCAATATAAAATTAAGTGAGTTTTGAAAGATTTGTGTTCACTGTTATTGCTTGTTTAATTTCAGTTTTAACATATCTTACTGCAAGATTTAACTTACTTTGTTCACAACCATTAACACTTCAAGAAAAGCATAAAAATACCAAAACACATTCTCCCCCCTCTATCTGTGTGTAATCCATTACCTAACATTCCGCCTTAAGATGATTGTTATGTATGACTTCCACGTATGTTTTAATAAATATAAGTGACATAGAATATTAAATTTTCATGAATTAAAAAGACTTTTTTTCATGTAGAAATCGAAACTCAAAATCATAAACATAAATAGAAGTCTACATATTTTTTTTATAGTTTTTGTTAAAATTTATAAAATTTAAAAGTAATTTACAAGAGTGTTAGGACCTTTTGCACTTGTTTTGAAAGATAGGATGCATTTTTAAATTAATAAAATGGTGTTTTGATTGTTTATTGCTTTTCAAAAATATTGTTGTCATCAATTTTTGTTAAATATTTTTATTAATTGATATATTTATAGTACAAATTACTGATATGCCTTTAAATTTCCAAAATAGTGACATATTATTGTGGAAGAGTTGTTACTTAAAATAGATGTTTATTTCTTATTTATATTTACTTGTTTAATAATATAATATTTATTTAATGATAAAAATAGTGTGAGTACGCGTAATAATTTGAAAAAATCATTTTTATAAAAGGCGAAAATACGTGTTATCAATTTATTAAAGTTTGACAATTATTTTAAAAATAAATATAAAGTACAACCAACCATCATTTTATAATGTACGCTACATATATATTTGTTAATGATAAAAAATAAACGGTAGATAACGAGATGCATTCTATTGAAAAATTAAAAGATGACATATTACATTTTTTATAATTTTAAAATCTTGTCATTATTTTAAAATTACCGTATGTAATTTACTCAAAGTTTAATATCGTATTTTATTTTAGTTACCAAAAGTCCATGCTCGAGTATAAACTAGAAAAAGAAAAAAATATGTTACTCCCGAGTCAATCGATTAATTTATGATTAATCTTCTCTAAAGTACCCGATTGATTCGATTAATCCTTATGAATTTTTTCTTATTGGAGTATATAATTATTTATTAAAATTAAAATATTATATAAATTTAAATATAAATAATTATAAAAATTATAATAAAATAAATATATATTTGTTAATAAATAACTAATATAATCATAATAATATATTAAATATGATTCAATATTATAATACATCCAAATTTTATTTCAATTAATTTTCCCCGGAATTTCTCAATTTTTAATTAATCTCCCGTACAACATTGCTCCAAACACGCAATTGAAGCAAATCAATCATCTATATTATATTATAATAGACGAAACATTAAAAGTTTGGTAGTCGGTCGATCGGTACTTGCTGAAATTACTTAATTATCTTTTCTGTTAATTTAATATTAAACTAACTAACATGGGAGTCAGACTTCTATTATACTTCTTCCATAAATTAAACAAGAGTCCATCATGTTTCTTCTTCTTGCTCCCACAAAATATTCGGTCAAATATAATATTAATATATTTTATTGCAAAAACTATTACGAGTATATATTAAAATTTTCTTTTAAAGGGATGAAAAGTAACATTGTTACATTACAAATTTATCTTATACATCTATAGTATACCATCTATTTATATATATTATATTATAATAGACGAAATATTAAAATTTTGATTGGTTAGTTTAATCGGTCGACCAGTATTATATTATAATAAGTCAAACATTAAAAATTTGGTAATCGGTCAATCGTTACTTGCTGAAATTACTTAATTATCCTTACTTAATTATTCTAATTCTAATTTTCTGATTGATTGGTCGGACGATAAATTCTAATTTTAATTGATAAGGAAGTCAACTTCCTTTACGACTTTAATTTCTATTTTATATCGAACTTTATATCATTATAATTGATACTAAAAATTATTCTAATTGTTATTACGGCCTAAAATAAATTTAAGTATAATAAATATAATTAGTTGAATTTGGTTGATATAACGTGCATTGGTCTAAGACAAACTAAGACAAAATAATAAATATCAATAATCTGGCTAAAAAAATATATTGTTGAAATAAGATATACAAAATAATATATAATAATTATCCAAAATAAAAAATATTATACGATTTTGATCCATACTAACACAAAACTAAAATAAAAAATTATTTGACCAGTTAAAATATAATTATTTTATTGATCCGAACTTAAAAAAATTAAAATTAAATCAAAATCATTAGTTTGATTTGGTCGGGGTATTAGCTACCGGGCTAAAATAAAATAATGTAAACCACTGATCCGGGATAAATCAAATTAATATTAGACTAAGTATACCCTATTGATCTGAACTAAAAATCAACTTTCATAAAAATTTAAATATTATTTTTTAAAACACACGTATAACTATCAATAAAACTCTATCGTTCAACCAATAATATTGTCTTTTTCACGTATCGTAATAATAATATTTTTTCCGATACAGGGTTATTACTTTTACTAGGTTTAACTGTTCTTAAAAATTATGAACATATATGTGTGTTAATTTAACTAGCGACTTTTGTCCGCGCTACGCAAGCTTGTTATCCGAAAATTTATTAAACGTAGATTGTTATATAAATGAAAAAATGGTATATCGTATTCCATAAAAACTACATAAAGATGTACCAAAAAAACATAAATCGGCACTTTCAAACAAAAATACAGGAACCTATTATTTAATTAAAATCTCACATCAATACCATGATTATATTCGCCACAAAGATTTCAGCGTTAAGGAATTGACGATTATAAGAAGTGAACTTAGTAACAATCTGAATGCTTTGTTAATTAATATAACACGGACATTACCTCAATTATAATGCATAACAGTTATAGTTAGTGGCCAAAAATGTTCATCTGGGAGAGTCATTACTTTTTGTTATACTCTTTATACTAAGCACAATATGATGTTCATTGACATTTTTGGAAATGCTTGACGATGCTTAAAAAGTCCAATAATGCATAATGCTAATGCTTAAAATGTCCAATGATGACAAACAGAGTGTTGATGATGAATTTGAGGATTACTAAAGGGGTACTATTATATATGAAGTGGACTAATGGAAAGATACAACATGAAGGATTAACTATCATGAATTAGTGCTTAGCAAAATGAATTTCAATCTTAAGATTTTAACAAAAATACAAAAAACGGGGCTTCATATGGTGCATCAAAATTCAATTGGCAGTATCTTATCGCTAGATTGAAGATTAGTTGTTTCATGAAATTTTCTTTGGAACATGAGGCCTAATAAGATTACCAACTACATACTAAAGGAATGATTGCTATGAAGTATATCTTGCAAAGATGTATGTGACAGTATTAAATTAGAAATCAATTAGATTACTAATTAAAATTTTACACACTATACACTGTACTATAATATGTAGTTAGACTGCGTAATATTCTAAAGGTGAAAATGTAAGGAATAGTGAGATAGTATACGACCTGAATTCTAG
Source organism: Apium graveolens (assembly GCF_009905375.1). Classification (NCBI taxonomy): domain Eukaryota; kingdom Viridiplantae; phylum Streptophyta; class Magnoliopsida; order Apiales; family Apiaceae; genus Apium; species Apium graveolens. Next base: position 90,451,480 of record NC_133652.1, read on the forward strand.
TAGGTTACTTTTGTCAGTTTTGGCAACAACTGTGCTATTAAGAAAGATTAAGGGGATTTTAACATTGAAATGCTTGTTTTCTAACTACTTCACTATCATATATGATTAATAACAAAAAGTAATAACACATATAATTTGAAATGCAATCAGTTGAGCTACATTGTTCCATGTACATGCATTGAAAATTCACACAATATGTTTAAAATACAGAAATCCATAACATGTCCTTGGTTTGAAACTTTAAAAACACATGCAATGTAGGAGAATATTTAACATGCTTAATCAGTGAAACTACTTAGGAGAATCTTGTACAAAATGAGTTGAGTAGCACAATGCTCACACTTAGTGTTCCACAAATGAGATATATTCAAGGTTTTGCAGTATACTTCACTCTCAACACGAAAGTCAGGCTCAACAATCCTATCGCAGAGTGATAGCCATAATTCTTCTCCATAAGGATGACTTTCTAACTGGTACATTGGGTCTAAATTTTGTGCATTTGGGCAAAACTTGTCTACATGCAGAAGATAGTCTATGTCTGTAATGTAAGCATGCATCTCTTCAGACAACCTAAAAATTTCTATCAACTTCGACCTCATGTCAGTTCTATTGAGAAATTCAAATATCTTCTAGCAAGTCTGACTTCTTTCAAGGCCTATAAATATAGATTTATATAAAACATAGCCGAACAAAGATGAGAAATGATTGCCTGATATATGAGCCAACACTGCGAGATGGTGATCAAAATTTTGCCTCGGAAACAGATTCCGAACTGATTTGTAGAACATCGCTTGATCAATATTGTTACGACTGCAAAAGCTATGGAACCATGAAAACGATCACGTGTAACCTCGAATGGATTTTGATGAAACTGATACAGTGCCTCCCAATCCATCTTGTCCAACACTTCTTTGATTCCGAGTGAGGTTTGCCTATTTAGCCAATCCCTTAACAGTCTTGCAAAACTGTTGAAATCATCTGTCTGGATAATAATGTAAGAAGATCAAACTGATAATGTCTGATTGAAGATTTTCCATTATTTTGGTTATTCTCAGAAATGACAGTTGTATAAAATAGATAATTTGATAGAGTAAGAACACTGTGAAGAAGTGTCTAGATGAGATAATGAAAATATTGTGTTAAATTAGTTATAATTATACTTAATGAACTTATCATCAAATTGAATCCATGCATGTGTAACAGTGAGGCCAAATAGACTCTTCACCTTCTATAATTATGTTTTTAAGTAAAAGATCTTATATTTAGATTTTGCAGTTGATGATGTAAGAATGCGCATGATACTTTATTGTGTAATACGTGCCATAATAATTACACTTTAATACATTAGTCTTTTGCATTACACTATTTTCTTGGAAGATGCAATATATAAATTGCTTTAACTCTAATGTCCCCACAAATGTCATGCCGTGTTTAACCATACATGTTTGTTTAATTGTACAAACAGCTAAATCTCAATATTAATATAATTTATAACTTTTAAAAAATGGGTTTATTATATCTAACTTCAGTCAATATAAAATTAAGTAATATTGGTTTAATATCATATATGTTAGCAAAAAATATGTTAGGAAAAAATATAAAGTCTATCCTACAATGATAACATTTTCTTTTAATTAATATTAGTAACAAATTATCCCTTTAATATCATTATAAACAATAATATAAACAAACTAATGATAACTGATCTAATATATTTATAAATTTTATCAATATTTTATATTTAATGTTAAATACATTTGATCGAAAATGATAATAGTTTATCTATGGTGAATTTAATTAGAATATAGTAAAATCCATACAATATTTAAAGGCAATTAATGCATTAAAAACTTAAAATCTGTACCATCCTTAATTTATACATTAATGATTTATTATTTTTTTTCTAAAATTGTAAGTTTAAATCTATATATAAATTCATAAATGTAATTTAGAAGTAATCAGGGTGGAATTTAAGATAGAACATAACATACGTTTATAACTACACATTATATTTTTTAAGAAAAATATAAGAATTATATTTTAATTTTTAAAAAATTATAAATATAATGCTTTGATATTGAATTTATATCCACGTTGAAAAACGTAAAACTCTTGTTATCTAAGTGGTTTACGGTTGGACTACATCTGATATATCGTTGAAACATAAAAGTAACATTAAAATCTAATTGCTTTACAATTAAGCAATAAATAATATTGTGTTGAAGTAGAGAAAAAACCGTCAAACATTCTATACGCATACCAAGTTGATTGATTATGCAAATACACAATACCAACAAAGTTAATCGATGGAGGTATGCCACTTTTTTACCGAGAATGAAGTTATTCGGTTCGGTTATTATTTAGATTGAGCATATACGACTTTCTTGCAGATGATACATGATTGTGTTAAGTTTATTATACTTTGTAACTACTCATTCTTCCATGTTCATATTTAATTTGTACTCACATTTAACATGCACGTTTGTCATATAATCTTTCGTATATTCAATGTCAATCAATGTTTCCGAAATCATTGCTATGAATTATTTATATTAATTATTAATATAATTAGTCGTCCAATTTAGGTTATGAGTTTAGATTTTGAAATTAGGCTTTGCAAATTGGGGTTTTGGGTTTAAATTTTGAATATAATATTTGCAAAACTTGAACTTAGTCACTGTAACATAAATCTAAGCAATTTATATTTTCCAAATTAAGACTTAGTTAATATTGAGGATTTAAAAATTTAAAATTTATTGGAAAAGTTGCATTGACACTAATGAGTGATTACTATTTCCGCATAGGAGCAGGACAATTCTTTGATGGTTTTGAAATACTACAAAAATTTTGGTTCAGGTAAGAACAAAACCGCAAATAGATTATCGAGTATAATACAGTATGCTTTTGCCTGATTGCAAGGCATAATTATATAATAACTTGAGTTATACCATCTTGTTTTTGGTTCAGAAAGGACAGTTGAAGAAACTGATATGGAGCAACTTCGAGACGTAAATAAGATTAATACCTCATAACACAATTATTGTACTTAATTTTAATTCTTAATAGATGTATGCCTTACTTTAATTAGCTTTTTTACATTTAATTCTCAATAGATGGAAGTAGAGAGACCAAAGACGATACAGTTTATTCTTTTCATTGATCCACACATACGTGACAAACATAAATTGGTAAAACAATGATATGTTTCATTGATTAGTTATAGTAAATAATCTCATTTTAGCAAATTCATTTATATTGAATCTTTCCTACAGATTATACCAGAATCAATGAGTTCATATATAGCAAAAGATATTTCATGTAATGCATAAATAAGGCTACCCATCGGTCGCAAAATAAAGGGCAAGTTTGATAATAATATAAACACTATTACTCATATTTCACCTCTGTTTCAAGAACTAAAGAGAACTGGAGGGAGCATTATTGTTATTTTATATCAAGGTTCTAGTAATTTTTGGGTTCATATATTATGTGAAGAAGGTTCAGAAGTTGATTATGTTATCCCAAAAAAATAGTTAGTGGGAAATTTATGCAATCAAGGTATACATGATAATTAAGTTCATAGTTATAAAAGGAATTTTGATATTGTTTATCCACTCGCACATCTATCATAATATGTACTCGTGCTATAAATGGTTTGTTTAGATAAAAAAGATGCAAGCGGCCGGAAATTTCTTTCATTAGTTACACCTTACGCAATTTTTTATGGAGAATTTGTAAGTTTCTTCACATGATGCACTAAGGTTTTTAAATATATGCATTTATTCATTCATAATTTATGTATATATTCTATAATTTTTGATATGGTTCAAATTATATTAATAATTTATACAGGAAATTACATTCAATTTCCATACGCGTATTGAATTTAGCATACCTCCAGTAGTTTCGTGTTCATTTAAGAATGGAAAGCGTTTTAGAGGATACTACTCAAGTGTGAAGGAAATGTTGTTTGGTTTGTGAGAGCTTGCGCATTATGCAAAACTTAACAAAGAAAACATTCTACTTTTCACATATTTGGGTAGTGGTGAGTTTGCGATTAATGTTTTTGACAATGCAAAGATAGAGAAAGAAGTCGAGGAGGGTGCAATTATTTAGAGGTAAGATGTTAATTGTATATTGTAAATTGAATTTAGATGATGGAATGATAATATATACAATAGGGCATGCCTGTATGAAACCTCAAACGTATACTCTATTTTATATGCAGAAATTAAAGACGAAGATAACATCCACAATGTTGCAAATACGACAAACGTGAATGTTGCTGAACAACATATTATTGCTCAAACAAACGAACCAATGCCCAATGTTGTTCAATTCAGTAGAGTTATGAGAAGATCCCATGTGAACAACTCATGTCATGGAGTGGTACGACTCTCTTGAATGAACAATAATTTAAATCTACCAACTTTACAATAGTAATTATCTAATATTACTTCGTAATGTAGTAAATTTCTAGAAATATTCATCCTGAAGTACATGAATGGGCTGTTGGAGAACAGATAGTTTTAAGGACGCAAAATGGAGATTCTCTTGTGGGACTCTCAATTGAAAAAGGAAAAGCAAGATGATCAGCAGGCTGGAACAGGGTTTTAGAGGACAACCATTTGACGGAGGATCGATCCATAATCTTTACAATGCTTCCTAACGAAGGGAATAAGGTTGTTTTCCAAGTTGAATGACATTAGCAAGCTAGAATTTCTGTTTACACATTCACATCCTTGTAAAATTATGAAATGTATCTTTTTTCTTTTCGCCGGCTAAATTATAATATGTACCTTATTATATCCTCATAGCTTAGAATATGGATGATAATGGGGACAATGGTTATGGTGTAACGTTATATGGAATTGTGCTTTCTATGTCATAGTCTTTTAATTACTATTGTTAATTCACAATATCAATACACAGGGCTTGTAACATGTATATGTACAAAACCTTAAATTCAACTGTTAACATTTTTTATACTTTTAGTAAGCCATTTTTCTTATGACAAAAAATGATTACCACTCTTCAAATATAGAAATTAACTTACAAACAAAATTTTATTTAGACTTGTAATATGAAAACAGGAATTGAAACTAATTAAGGAACTGCTGGAAAAATAAACTAAATATATTTTGAGGAAAATATAAATTAGAATTGAAAGAAAAAACATTCATTATTTTCAATAAAAACTTAGAACATTATTTATTAGTTGTTCAAGCCTCTGCCATTTCTTCAATATCGCGGTCGCTAGAAGTTTCATATGTAAAATTTGGTCGTTGAAATTTAGCACAAAAAAACACCATCCTGGATCCTATAACATCAAAAAGTTGGATACAATTAGTCATTTTAAGAGTTTTTAAAACTATACATCTTGTAGCTCTTTTAAGGCCAATTGTATACCTCTTTCCCATATTGATTACATCAGCATTCTGAAGACTAATGTAAATCCTTAAAGATTCAACTGAACCAATAACTGCTTCTCCAACCAAATAATACAAATGGATGATTTTCATGCAAATCAACCAATTTTAACATATAATATTCAGAGTATTCTGAGGAATGTAACATACTCACCGTGCAACCAAAGGGCTCTCATACTGGCCAAAATGATTATAATGGGACTTTCCAAAATATCATTAAACAACAAATCAAGGGATTTAACATGTTTACCCCATACGGTAACTCTAACGACATTCATGTTTATCAAAAGTAAATGAATAGCATTTGAATATTCTAATTTTGATATGTAATTTTAATATTCTAATTTCTAAACATATAAGAAATAGATTCTTAAGGCATAACCTTCCGTCAGTTATTCTAAAGTGAATAATCGTTTGATCACCAATCTTAGAAGGAATAACTTGAGCAGATTCAAGATCTTCAACAACGCCAATAACATCTGAAAAATTGTAACAAAAATATGAAAAATTAGTAATAGAATTGAGGTGGAATGTAAAAAACATGATAAACTTTGAGAGTGGTATAAAACCTATAAGAATATCAGCAATATCGCCAGTTCGTTATCCTTTTGCAGTTACATCATGTCGCCAATATCAATAAAGTCAAATTTATGATAAGCTATTGTAGTGTCATCTCCCAATAAAGGTTTAATCATTGTTTCATTATTAAACGTGGTGTATATTCTGGAGGAAACAGACCTATGCTTCCTTGTATCCTGTTTAGTTAATAAATCAGAAATCTCATACACTTTTCTTTCGTTTATAACTTCTTGAAATATATCCCATATATCAGAAGCAAGGGTGGCTTGAATATGAAAATTCTGAAAACAACTAGATTTGTCAAATTAATAGTTTCATATCATAACATATTGCATATAATACAAAAATTATTGATATATATGTTGTACATGAATTTTACCTCAGCATCCAGAAGAATTAGATTATATCGATACAATGAGTCATCGTCAAGAGCATTTGATGACCACATTCTAGTCACCCTAACCTTAATCTCTCAGTTAGTATGGAATTCATTGAGTGTTCTGAGCTTATCAAACATAACTAAATGTGTAATATTATCATGATTATTGCTTAAGTGTGATGATGATATAACATTGGGGTTATACAGTATTAGGTTATAAATTTAGCTTTGTTATTATTATGTAAATTTACTTCTCCTGCAATGTAGTCATAAATTATAATCTTTCACAATCCCGTAATAGAAGGCATAAATAACTGATAACAATGCTTATGATTATCTTTCTTAATTGTAAAAATGTAAGATAAATATTTTAAGAATTTGGTAGTTATTTACATTGATTGATACTAATGGAAATACATTGATTCAAGTACATCTTAATCATAATCTTAATCTTAATCATAATCTTTACAGGTGTAAGGATTGACTGAATCCTTGAATTATGATTAATCAAAATCAAAATCATATTAATTATTTGTCTTTATATATCTAGAAAGTAAATGTAAAAAATTTATGCAGTTTAATTAAAGTAAATTTATTGTAGACAATTAATATTGATTTGAATTTAAGTGTATTCAAATACTTCGGGACTCTGTTATTATATGTTCCTAAGATCATAATGATTTCGTCTCAAAAATAATAAATAAACTAAGTTCAATTTTGAAGTCAAATATATGTTGATGATATCTATGGTTCAATTATAAATTTCAACGCGGTATGCTGCAAATATTTTATGTATTCAACATTCAACATAACATCAATAATCAAATTCACCAGCATGACATAACATCTGGTATAATGTATGAAGGGAGGAACATTAAGCTGTAAATAACAATCCGTATCAAATGATAGTGAAATAATCTTGAAAAATTCAAAATAGTCTTGAACATAACGCAGAATAAATGTGAAAAAAATGAAATCAAACAGTTTTATTCTTGAGCAAACTCGTCAACTTTGTAGCAGGTTTGGTTCACTGGAATGTGTAAGCATTAGGCATGCTGCAACATAAAGTGTGGTGATAGTTAGAAACAGATTACCGAAAAAAGAAGTTGATGTTCATAATCTTCTTTGATGGAAAATAATAATTTTTATGAATCATAAGGACTTACGGTCTTTGGCTTCTTGGTTACAGACTTTGTGGAATCTGGGCTATCAAGCAAATGACATGATTTGTTGCCCTGAAATATAATTGGGATTGAAAATCAACTTAGTCTATAACAATTTTTACTATTAGTTATATCATGTTTACAGAAAAATATTCACAACAACTTTGTCAAAGGATGGACATTTTGGAACAGGAGAATAATCTGCAATGGATGAGCTTGCGGCAGAGGAATCTAACAAATTCACAGCCTCATACAAATTGTTGTCCTCGATGACATTGGCCTCGTTAATCTCAATACTAATAGTTAGTTCTTTATGAACAATCTCATTCAAAATATCAGGTATAGGAATATCTTACGGTCGCTGCATAACGGTAAATTGGACATTCATAACATTAAAACAAATATAAATAAAATTTACATATTTGTGATCAAACTATAAATATAATACCACATCTTTCTTATTCAAGTAATGTGTTGCAGTGTTCCCGGCTAGCCTCTTCATGACACGATCCATGAGGATGACATTAGTAGTCAATGTTGAATCCTCAACTAAGACTATTAAGTGAAACCTATATGTTATGATAATAATTACAAAAGATTGATTAATAAAAAATAAACAATGTACTATGTATAAGTGTTGCAATGCATACTAATCCAAACAAACCTCTTCTCAGCAAATGTCCAGTTTTTCTTACAATTTTCACATCTGAACCTCTTCCCTTCTTTTTGAACATCTACTTTACATTTCTGACAACTATAGTACCACCAATTGTCTACATCTTCAATCTTAAGAATTTTAAACGTGCAACTAACCTTCTTTTGAAATATTAGTAAAACAATGGAGTTAGTAAAAAAATGTTATCATTTCAATTGTATAAAAATTGGAAAATGAAAGTAAATTGATGATAAATATGAATAACAAACCTTGACACTTAAAGTGGAACAATTGTCATTCAAATCTTTCAGACTTAACCTTTCAATGGAAGGTATAATTGCAATTTCGGTTGACATCTTTTCAGGATTTCCAAGATTTTTGAAACCTTCCTCCAACAATCTTGTTTAACGATAAAATGATGTTAACATAATAAGTATTATAATTAATTTCCTAAATTTTAATTTTGATATAAACAGAAAATACCTTTCTCGCATTTCTACAACCGGCTAAATGTTCAAGTTTATATAGACCTTTGAAGATGACAATGAACCAATTTGTACGGTTTTTAACAAATTAATTTATTCAAAAAATTTGAAATCTATTTGGAATATATACATTGCTTTATATTTGGATAATTAAAAGTAGACTAATTAAACAACAAAAACATATAATATATCACAAAATATAATTAAAATGATTTTAAAAAATACCTCTGAATGTATATAGTTTAGTACTGGTTACAATTGCAATGATTGGTTTCTCCTCGGCCTTTATAAAAGCCTCATTCACAGCTATAGTCAATTCTCCCAGATGCTCACTTTTTGAGAAACTCTGCATTTATACAACATCAGATAATAAAATATTTTCGTCTATTAGTCTTTATATAAAGAGTATTCATTTTTATCAAACAATTAGAATTTACCTTTCCTCCGTAAGCATAAATCTGACAACATCTCTTGGTTCATATTTGGTAGATATTCGATTCACTTTCTCATATTCGTCAATTACTCCTATTAAATCTACAATTGTATGACTCAGACTATTAAGAATTGTCAATGTTTCTCTATATGTGCGTTTAACATAGAATATTTAAAATTCGCACAATGCTTGATATTACAAAAATTCTTATAACACTAAAAAGTAGATAAAAATGTAATCATACCGGCGGCAAACTCGGGATTCTCTTTCTCTCCCAAATGTTTCGTTTCTTCCTCTAGTCAGCCAATTCCATAAATTCAAACTTAAAACGCGGAATCATACCATCATCCTCAACACGTTGAATAATAGTAGAGCCCAATAGCCTTAACATAAATTAGTTGACACGGGCTTGAGCTTACCAACAGTATCCCTTACGATAAAGTGTTCAAATCTGTAAACATGACCCTCAAACACATTTCTTCCAATCGCCTTCCAATTGTCAGGAAAAACGTAGGTGTGTACATGAGAATTCTGTTTTTTACAATGAGAAATAAGGTTAATATGTATAATAGAAAATATACGGCATACATATTTATTGTGTGATAAGTACATGGAAATTTATTATCAAAGAAACAATAATAAGAATTATATACATCATCGTCCATAAGAAAGAGATTGTAGCCTCTAACGGAACCGTTTTCAGGTGATATAGTTTCCCAAATTCGTGTCACTCTAACTTTCAGTCGCCATGTAGTTATGTTCTTTTGGAGATTTTTGATGTGATCAAACAAAAGACTCTCCATGACTCGTGGTGAGTAAGAAAATGACTTGTGAAGATGAGTGTTATCTTGTCAGATTGATTATATTATATATTTAAGGTAGAAGAATTATGTTATGTGATTGAAATGAATTTTGTAAAGTTAACTTCGATCATGGAGAGTGATTGAAGCAGTCTAAAAAATAGTACATTAAAATCTTAGTGAAAAACTTATCTATTAAGAAAGATTTATCTTGATTGATATGCTCTTTAAAATAAAAAATACATCAACTAATAAATAATGTAAACCAAGGATAACAAACTTAGGCATTTCTATATAATATCATAATAATGTCATGAAAATATCTTCTGCAAATCTTTTCTTATAAGTAATATATCATGGCCGCTGATAATCTACATATTTTCTATTATTCAAAAATGATTCCATTTTATTCTTGATATGAAATTTAATAATTGTCACTAATAAAGATAAATATTGGTTAAACTCATAACAAACAAATCACTTTGCCTTAATTTTAGGTTATAGAGATGAAGACTCAAAGTTATTTTGATGAGTAAATATTATACATTCGATTAACTTATAGTTATCACAAAGCGACATTAATCTGCAAAAGTGTTTATAAATAAGTTCTTGGCATGTCAAATGAAGGAAAACTACGAACCAAACGAAATGGTAATGTTTTTGCATTTGTCATTATGTAGTTTCTAGACCTTGACATCTTTGAATCTATTTGGTAGGCTGTTCCATACGTGCTTGTGAATAAAAATGGAGAAGAAGTATATTCAAATATAAAAATATTCTTAACGAATGGATCTAATTTTGTGTTGGAATTTGACAAAGAAAGAAACATGTTGTATGGATTTAAAAGCTTGTTAACAGCGGTGGAATTACAAATTGAAAATTGCATGTTATTTGAACGTTTTGCAAAAGAATGTTTCTATCTTTACGTATTAAACCCCGAAAAATGTGAAGTTTTCAATTTAACGACTGATGAACTTGTTGAGTCAATGTTGAAATATCAAGGTACGTTCCACTGCATTCTAATATGTTATTTTGGGTACCATTTTACTACGTAGATTCCACTGCATTCCAATAAGTTGGGCAATTCTAATGTAGGTTGGTGTTCAATAAAGGGTGTTGCAAAATTTGTGTCTACTGTTGATTGTTCAATAAAGTTGATAGATATCTTAAGTTTCTTCATGTAGTTCATTACTGCACGACTTTGATAAAACTCTCATGATAATATGGTTTATAATTTGTAGCGTCTGCCACTTTGCTTTATGGAGAAATATGCTCATAGGATTCCTTATAAAATATTAATAGTACTGAACAATGGCCAGGCATTTGAGGGATGTTTGTGTGCGAAGGATAGCAAATTGCATGGACTTTTTGGGGTTATACAATTTATAAGTCGTGGCAAAGAAACTCACTTGGTTTTCACATATGATGGAGATTACATGTTATATGTATCAGTATTTGATATAAACGGAACGAAGAGTCACTGCTTAATACCGAAATTGATATCCGGGTAGAGGCTACTTAAATTATATAAATTATGTGATATACACAGCCTTCTGTGATACTTAATGTGGCTAATGGTACTTATATTTATTCTCACATTCAGTCGTATGTATATCTTACTTTAAATGGATCCAAATATTATATTATGTATTATTTGTTTTACGGTTTATGATACGTACATCATATGTAGTATGTTAAATCAAATCATCGACACTTGATTGATCACTGGAGAAATGCATCACAAATAGTTATTTATCACGAAGACTCAACGTGGCATATAAAAATGAAGAAAAAGAGAAAAATAATCACATTTATGGATGGGTGGTCAGAATTCTGCAGAGAAATGCAACTTATGACCGGTGATTCTTATTTTTTCCTAATTTGAGAATGTTACTTGGAATTTGATCTTGAGATCCTCAGAAAAGCTGAGGTCAATACATGAATTTGTAACTTGGGCACAAAGAATTTCTTTTCAGTAATACCAAAGTTCTAAATCTGCTTTGATGTACACACACATTTTGTGGATACCAGAGTTTAACATTGCAGAGTTGAAACTTAATTAGAAATGTCTCTGAATCCAAACTGATTCAAACATTGCATATCTTTAAATCCAAACTGATTCAAAAATACTTGTATTATAAACCAGACTTATGTTCAGAAAAAAAAGATGTTCTTTAACAACTATAAAGACTGTGGTAAAATGTTAAAATGAAAAGGATGTAGTTAACAAATAAAACAACATGAAGAACAAACATAACAGGTTGTCAATAAAAACTACTTCTACATATTTAGAACCACCAATAAAAAGTGATGACAATTAAAACATAATAATAGTAAGATAAAACTGCAGCTTCATCATATCCAGCTAATACATGTTTCTTAATACTAAAATATGATAAGAAAATAGAGTTTACTTAATTACTTTTTCAAAATGTTCACATCTTTTTTCATGGCCTTCACATCCTTCTTCATGCGCTTCACATTATTAGCCAAATCAAAATGATCTGTTCTAACTTTCCAAAGGAGCATTTCAACAGTTTTTTGTCAAATTTTAAATGTTGCGAGAAATCCGTCTGATTTAGGATTCAAATTTTGATAGATTCTTCCCCATCCTCTTCTTCCAGCATTTGTTCCTTGTTCCCTTATAGCCCGAACTACTAAAACTCCTGCTTGTTTCAACACTTTTAACTACTGGATTCTTAATTCTACAAAAGCAACAAACAAAATTATATGACATATTACTATTGTAGCATGTATACACTATACAATGGTATGATAGCATACACTAAAGCAGTCCTCTTCTTAATCAGTGGAAATTTATTGGTCTGTGCTATTCCAACCTCTTCAACTTTTGGTTTCTTAATTCTGCAAAAAAAAAAACTAAGTTATAAGACATATTATTCAAATGTTATACATACATTCTATAATGGTATGTTAGCATACGCCAAAGCAGGCCTCATTTCCTTAGGTGAAAACTTATTCATTGCTACTCTGATAGTTGAGTAGAGAAGTATGGTGGTCGAAGACTGATGCTCTTTAAAATATGAAATGTGGATACTAACTGATGAAACTTGTGGTAATATAACACAACACTCCAATTTAATTCCTAGGTGCAAGTGAAACAGTAAGGCTACTTGCTTGACTTCAGATCTATTTGTAGTTGAGATACAATAATTGGAGAGTTATTAGAGTACATTGTTAAAATAATGAAGAATGTAGTGTTTAAAACCTTGGGTAGACAATAAGGATTGTTTATTCTTCCTTCAAACTGTTAATTTATCTTCTTACAGAAACCATCCCTTTTATTATATATATTTTCTTATGTTACATACATAATGGAATTTAAATCGAATCAGAACTTCTGGAAAACAATTAGCTTGTTGAAGTATTAATATAAACGTAGAGTCAGAAATCCAAATCCAAAATATAGAATAAAGCAGAAAGAAATCTAGATAATCCAAGAGTGACAGATACTCGGACATTTTAAATTTAATTGAGAAAAGCCAAATATGGAAAAAGTTGATAAAAACGAAAATACAGATGCAATCTTCAGGTCTCGGCCATAGCTTTCACTTGTATTATTTTAGAGTTACTCGATTGCTGATACTTCGTCTTCATTGAGAATTTTACAATATAGTGACATGTAAAAATAGACCAGTTATTCTCGTTTAAATATCAGCGTATTATGCTTTTATGCATATGAAATGAATTATACCTCTCTCTCATATTATGAACAACATCATGTGCAAGATTAATATAAATCTTGGTGGAAGGGATAAATGACAACACAATATTACCTGAAATATAACATGAAATTAAAATTGCGCTCTGCTATTAAAGTGTATATGATTAAACAAATTACATGTCAATGTCCTCATCACTGATAACTCTTACAATATAGTGGCAAGATACTAACCGCGATATAACCCAGTTTTGCAACTTGCAATAATGATGATAACAGACTCATTTACAATACTTTGTAATTTCTGTGGAACATCACCAATTATTGGATCCCACAAATTTATTATGACAGAATGCCTACAAATACATTTAAATTATTAATATTGTTGAACATCACTTATAATTCTATGAGACAAACTGGAATTTTATTTTATTACTTCATAAGGTACAAATTAGATATTTTACCGTTGGTTTTCAAGTTCGAAATGAAATAAAGTTATTGCCATACTTCGTGGCAATATTCCTTACTTGCTGAATATTAGACACAACACCAACAACATCTAGCAAAGCATTTAACTATGTCATAACACAAAATAATTTTAAAACATAATGCATATTGTTGAATAAATACATTTAACTGATCGCTTGAAAGTATAGCTATTTCCTCGTGTTCATCAAAAAAGGAAGAATTATACATACTTTCAAGTGTTCTGAGTTCAAACTTATGCATAGGCATGTTCACGGGAGGATTGACGATTTGATGGCCTGTTGTTACATGGATAAAGATAATTTTGATAGCAGAAGAAACATGCCTCATCTTTCCACCAGCATCTACTATCATAATATCAATAAACTCATAAACACTTCCGTCATGAATGACATCATTCCACCACTGCCAATACAGAACTACTAACAAAGGCATGAACATGATAATCTTGTATAGAAAAAATTCAAGCGTAGATTAGTTTGAAAAAGGTCTCTACTAAAACTCAACTATAACATCATATAAAGTTTGTTAAATCATAGTTTTGGGTCTAGTGTTTGGTATGTGATGATTCTATGTAGTTCTCATGGGGTTATTTTATTAATACATTTTATTAATAAAAAATTGTGATGTGAAAAAATTTGGGATGGGATAATTCAAATAATTTATGTAATTAAATTATCAAAAATAATAATAATAAATTATAAGTTGTTTATAGGTTTATCAATTATAAATATTAAAATGTACAATAATGTGATAATTCCTTCCATCCCATAAATTGCTTTTTCATGAAAAAATTGTATTTAATAGATATGATTTTCAAGACTTTGTAATTTGTTTACCATCAATTTGTCTTAATCTAATTATATAATATTTAAAGAAGAACATAATTTTATAAAAAAATATATTATAAATTACATATTATACTTCTTCACTTCACTTCATTTCTAACAAAAAAAATTCATGATTATAAAATGTATATAAGTTATAATTTTATAATTTATTTATAAACATTTTTTTAATAAAAATAAAAACAATACATTTTATATAAAAGATATAATATAGTTAAAATAATTTATGAAACTACTTTATCTAGCAGTTTATCCCCGGTGTAAAGAAACTGAAACGAATATATTTTGTAAAATATTAAACGTATAACTTAATTAAAAACATAATATGAATCAAATATTTTAAGTTAAATCATTTTTTTATTTTATGAAAATTTGTTTAATATATTGTAACATACTATTTCAAATGAACATGTCTTTATTTTGTGAAAAATTATTCAAATATATCTTAAAATTAATTTCTTTATTTTTTAATAATGATAGTATTGCAAAATAAAACAAATTCAAAATATTAAGAAATTTATTTACATATCTAATAAAAAAAATTAAAAGTATATACTTTTCCAGTGAAATGTTGTGGCAAGTAAATGTAGGTAAACTTTTTAACATATTTTTTGAGTTATAAGAACTCACACATTTGTTATACATAAAATTACATAAATTATATATTATTTCATATTTTATAAACTTAAAAATATTTTGTTGTTGTTGTATATAATTATTTTGGTGTGGCTCCGAAAAAATTTCTTTTAATGTGATTAGATGATTAAATAATTCCATATATTTTATTTTAATTTATATAAAATAGTTTTAAAAAATAGCTAAAAAAATTATGATATTAACAATTTCTTTCTCTAAAGAAGTAAGAAAAAAACTAATACTATATATAAAAACCACTCTTTTAATGTATCTTATTTCAAAAGGAAAATTGAATTTTATTTTTTTGTTTTATTTGAAAAATGTTATAATTATACACCATTAAAAATATAAACACTTAAGAAATTTTATATGGATTCATATGTATGTAGTATAGTAAGTGATATATTAAATTGTTAATCATAACTAATATTTGAACTTTTTTATTCACGATTACTTCTCATTATTACTCATTCTCAAATTATTGGTTCTAAATAAAAAAAATTATTTTTTTATTTTGTAAAAATTGAAAAAATAAATTTGAAGTATACTGAATTTGTTATTTAATGATATTTTTTTTAATTTTATTCACCTTATTAAAAGAGATCATTTGACCAGGAGAGAACTCTCATTTAACATTTCTAATCATGAACTACTCATGAGGTTCATTATGATCAATTAAATTTCCTTATATTAAGCTCTAGCTAACACATCTTCTTAGTATACATGATTGATATGGGTAAGTGGATGAAGCAAACAAATCAGCTAATTAAATTCTTATTAGTAATCCCGACCTATTATATTAGCTATGTTTAAGTCTAGTATTATGTGCTTTAGTTTTCTCTGTTTTTAAGTATGTGTTGAGGCGAGTCATAGACTTGGTTCTGTGCAGATTTTTAATTGTAATGCAGGTTCCATTTTGTAATAGTTGTAATTTATTAATGAACTCAGGTTTATCTAAAAAAACCTAGCACATCTTTTATAGCCTCCAAACACCAAACATTTTATCTTGCATATTGAACATTTATCTAACACTTTAAGCAATTTCAAGTACATCTAACATTTTATCTACATTAACATTCCAAACAAAATATGTTGGCTCATCTTGCATACTAAGATTACATGCACAATAACAGTGTGCAAAAGTGTAAACAACTTGAATTAAACGGTATGCCAATTTAAAGCTTAGGTTGAGTTGATATAGGTTATGTTTTATGTTTGGACTAAGTCGCAGTCAACAACCTCTTCCTTACCCCAATTATATCAGCTAGTAGCTAACACCAACCTCTTCCTTAGCCACAACTATATCAGCTAGTAGAACAACAACCTTTGCCTTGGCAACATTCTCAGCCGCAACAACCATATTGACTCGTCTTATACCTGAACCGCGAAAACCTTTGCATCAGCCTCCATCTTACATAGATGAGAAAAAGTACCTTACATAGCTGAGAAAAAGTATATGATGCATATATGGTGTTTATCCCCCGGACAACCTTTACAATGCCCTCAACTGTTTAAAAAGAGTAGCACTTGTAGGAGTGTGATTAATTACTGTGAACAACAGGGTATTGGGAAATTCAATAAAATGATAAACAGTAACAAAGCTCAATATAAATAAATAATCACTGATGTCTTAAAGAAAAAATTACCTTTCAGAGGCATTTAGCTTGAGTGTGTTGCTCTCACCCACAAATTAATCAACTATGGGAAAATAGAACAAAATTATGAGGTTGGATATTAATCAGTAGACCAAGCTAATATTATTAAAAGTTTGTAACGTTGTATGATTTAAGAGATGTACAGGTAAGAATAATAACCATATGCATTCATAAGAATCCCTGAACCACTGTTATACAAATGGTATACCCCATTTGCAAATGCTTGCCATAATTGTTAAAAATTTCCAATGCACCAGAAAATTGTTATACATGTCAATTTCAATCAAAAAGTTATATTTTTGACATTTTTTCTTTTAGTACTCATATCAATGATTTGGTTTGATAATATTTTTGAGCTAAATCTTGGCTTTAGAGGAGAAATCAATATTTTCTACTTATAAAAAATGAGCATATGAAGAAGAATTAGTACTTCTCAAGAAAGCTACCTCTGCCAAAGCAAAAATCTTTTTAAGCTAAGTCTTATTCCAAAGCTCAATCTGCATCTGCATAAAAAATGCAGAGTCGGTAAAAAATAACTGAACATCAATGGGAAGTAGTATTTGAAGTCATGTGGCTTCGAGTAGCATTACAACAGAGATATCTTCTAAAGTATTTCAAGAGAGTCAAAGAGAAAATTAACATTATGAAATTAAAGCTTTGGCCCAAAATCAGCAGACTCCAGAAACAGAAAATTCAGAAGAATTTGATTAATTCATATAGAACAGATGACTTCCATCAAACAAAACACTTTTCTTTTCGGCCATTCCGCGAGAGTCATTGTAACTTCCTAAAATCTGAAGCCTTTAATACAAAACTTAGAAAGGCGAAATGTGGTTTGTGAGAATTGAACTCAAGTTATTTCATTCAACTATACAATCTCTTACCACTACACCATATTGCCACATGTATATTTTATCATACACATAATATGTAATTGTGCTAAATGAATATTTTATTTAACTTTAAATATACTTATTCGAATTCCGCAAAACAAAGAAGAATAGTTAGTTGAATATTTGTACAGTTAATTTTAAAGAATTAAATTCCAGATATAAAATTAGGCATAGTACATAAATGGATTATTATCTTATTTATTAATTATTTTTAGTTTGAAAATATATCTCATATACTTTTAACATATTTTTTATTATAAAAAGTAATTAAAATGTACTTATATAATTTTTTTAAAAATATTGAAAATAGAATCGCTTATATATAAATAATCTATATTGGTATTACATATTTAGATAAGTTCAAATTATAATGAGTCAATGCATTTTAGAACTTGGCCCGTTGTTCAAAAAATACTCGAAATTTGACTACATGACCCGGCCGAAAAACATCGTCACATTCTACGTTTAGTAAATTTAAATTACAAGTTCGGCGAGAATATCTTACCAATAATGTGAAATTTTTTAATATCTTATGTTAATATAAATTAATGTGTTTGAGGTTTTATAGGATCAAGTCAATTGATTATTTATATTAAAATTACTAACTTCACTGGTAACGCATTATTATTTTTGGGATTTGTCCCAATTTTAAGAATATTTGAAATTTGAAATGAGATCTCACTAGATTTTTTAAAACAACGATGACATATTAAATCGATTTATTTTTCATTTTTCACTTTAAAAAAACTAACTTTTTAAAAAGAATTCTTTTAGATCAGCAATATTCATTAATCAAGATAATATTGTACAAATATTTTGAATTATTTTAATATTTTGAATTATTCAAATAAAAGTTATATTTATACTATAATGTAGCATTTGATTCAATACATTTTACATTATTTAAGGAAAAAAACATATATTGTTCAATAATTTGAAGGAATTAACCGGTTCAACTGATATTTATAAAACGTTATCGAACTTGAAATTTTTAATTTTAGAAGAATAGTATAAAATGTTATCAAATTATTATATGAAGAAATATTAGAGTCGTAATGAAACAAACTTAAAAATGATTTAAATAACGATATAAATATAATTTTTCTTTCCAATTCTTGAAAAAAATCATGAATATCAATAATAAGTCTTAAAAATATATAATTCATTTTTATGTTACAACCATGATTGATATCTGGTTGCGTAAAAAATAGATATGAATTGTTTGTCAGTGATAATGTGAATACCATATATAAATTATAGTGTTAGGTCACACAACACTATAGAAGGGGGTTGAATATAGTGTTTATACAATCAAATCGATTTAGAACACAAGTATGTAACAGTAATCAAGTTTATCAATATAATAAGCTCTGTTACAAAGTAGGTTAAACTACTCTCTCAGTGATGAACAATATCACTAAGAGCTGCTAGGTTACAATCAATATTCTTTCTCGTGAATAATAACACATATAGTGTAAACCCTAAGTTGTGTTTATATAGTACACAATTACAAGATATCTTCTAATTGATATGGAATATGATTATGTCTCCTAAAATATATCAATCAGATATTATCTCCCGTAGTCCTATAGTTGTCCAACTCTTCATCCATATCTTCTTTTGTTTTAGTCCAGATCCTCTCCTGTAAATCAGCACATTCATTATCTGAAGTATTCGCACTTAAGTCCTGATATAAATCCTGACGGTCTTAAGTTCTGATATAAATCCTGACGGCCTTAAGTTCTGATATAAGTTTTGACTTCAGTAAGTTCTGATTTCCAGTAAGTCCTTATAAGTCCAGATATTAAGTTCTGAAACTAAACACAACAAATTATACATGACATCACAAATATATCTAACAATCTCCCCCAACTTGTAAATTATGAAAAATATACAAGTTAATAGATTTGATGATGTCAAAAACATTTAAGTACAAATGCAGTGAGAGTTTATTTAGACAACTAACTACAGCTTACAGTCCTTGCAGTTTTTACCAATTTTACTTAGTCAATCTGAATCCAAAGTGATTCTTGACAAAGTTTGATATCAGCTTCTCTTCTGCATTTCTCAGGACTTGAGTTAATGTAGCCTTGACTTGCTTCATTTCTTCATCTTGACTTCCAATATGGTAGATTACAGTCCTAAGTGCTGAGATGTGATTTCTTTCCAAACCATCACCAAGTCTGATTACCCTTGGATGAGATGAGTCTTCATTATAGCACAGACATTTCTCTTTCAGAATAACCTCAAGTTTAGCAGAATTCTTCTTCATTGGAATTTCACTTCCATCATCTTCAACTATCTTTGGAATCAATTCTGTAACCCTTGATCCAAAAATTATGGCTTTATCCCTTATGGTCTTCATGATGAAATTTGACCATCTTCTGGTAATCTCAGACTTTATCTCCAAAAGATAATGAAACAATTGAAGTTCTTTCAGAGATTTGTTCAGTACATCTGATTCTGACATTCTGTATGTTCTTCCATCTTCAAGAAACAGAATCAGCTTTTCCTTGACATTACTCTTATTATGAGCATCCAGTACCACTTGAATAGATATAACCTTGTCAAGGTGTTTCTGTGTAACTTCCTCAAGAGGTTTGTCAGTTAATAAAAATGGATCTCTGGTAATTACTTCAACTCCTGTTTTGATCTTGGCTTCTTCAGAACCTAATCCAGCTCCGTCTCTTGCTTCTCTGGCTTTCAATCCAACAGTCATGAAATCATATAGTAGTTGACTTTTCTTAGGATCTGATGGTTTAACATTTTTCCATAAAAGTTTCCTCTTATCAGCAATTTCCATCTTGTTCAAATCAACTTGAGCTCTGTCAGAGGTTGATATTTTGATGACTTGATCAGGATTTGCAGATTCTTCTGTAGCTTCACTCTGAACAACTTGAGCTATGCCAGAGGTTGTTTTGGATTTTTCTGTCATCTTTCTTCTTTTCAAAATTTCAACAGTCTCATCTTTTGCAGCTGTATCATCATAAACTTGAACCATTTTGCATACAGGTTTCATCAGGATTTGAGTAATTTCCATCTCCTGTTTCTTTGTTGGTTCATCAATCTTTCCTTTCCATTTTGCCCTCAGATAAATTTCAACTTGTGATCTTGTCTTGGGCTTTGAAGCCTCAGAAGTTGACCTTTCCTTTATCACAATGCCTTTTTCCTTAGGCCTTGGAGGTTTCTTTGCATTTGAAGCTTTATATTTAAGATTTGTCTTCTCAGCTGCAAATCTAGCTTCTTCCTCCTTTAGAGTCTCTAAATCTATTATAGGATTATGCTTGAGAAATAATATTCTAGCAATCTCTTCATCAAGTGTCTGAATCTTGGGATCCTTATAGCAGACAGTAGTCTCCCTTCCCTTAAGCTTCAGAGTTTGTAAAAACTTCTGAGAGTCTTGACTTTCAGCTTGAATCAGAATATCAGGCTTTGTCATCAGACTTTGATCATCAGAACTTGCTTTCAGAACTTGAGCATTCACAACTTCAGAACTTGTATTCTTCTATGTAGAAGATTTGCTAGAATCAGAAATGAGTTTCTGTGAAGGAACTTTGCTGGTTTGACCTTGATCTTGACCTTTGCCCTTGCTCGGGTTTCCCTGGTCATCTCCTGAATCATCCTTTTTCTTCAGAGTTTGGCTAGTTGAGCATTTGGACTTAACTACATTCTCCCCATTTTTGGCATCATCTGATAGGAGTAGAGAGAGAAGAAGTTCCACTGAAGATTGGATTTCATTCAGTTGAGTCTGTTGAGCAGCTTGATTTTGTAGGACCTCATCCAGTTGGGCCTGCTGCTTTTCTTGAACTTTTTCAATAGCTTCCACTTTCTCATGAATTGGTCTGATAAACCTATTCTTGTCTAGCTTGAGCATCAGGTCCAGCTTATCAGCATTTTCCAGTAGTTTATCAACCTTGGCATGAGTAATGGAGTATTGACCTTGAAGACTTTTAGTACCGAGAGCTGTGACTTTAAGTTGAGTTTTGAAGTCAGAATTTATCAGCAACTCATCAGCTTTTGAAATATGCTCTGACAGAACATGAGAGCTAGGAATGAAATCAGATTCATTCCACTTATTGGTCCACTCAACCCCTCTGTGAGTTTCTTCGCAAGGAACATGAGCATCTTCTTCAACAAACTTTATAAGTAGTGCCTCCTTTCCAAGAATTGGAGCATTTACTGAAGCACTATCTCCAGAACTTAAGAGAATCTCATCATCTTCTAACAGTACTAAAGTGTGTGTCACCTAAGGTGATTCTGATACAACTTCATATGTTTCCACATCCCGAATTGGTGTGGTAGGAACTTCAGCATTTAGTGGAGAAACAGATGGAGTTGTCTCCTTTGTTGGTGCTTCCAGATACAAGACATTTGGTATGTTCAGCCCGTGAATATCAATTTCAGGACTTAATCCTGAATCTTCAACTGTAACAGTTTCTTTGATTGGAAAAACAGGAGGTGTGATCACTGTATCTTGAACAGTGTCTTCAGCTTGAGGTGGAGGTGGCAAAGCCTCAATCACTATTGGTTCTGATGAGATCAGAGATTCCTGATCCTCTTCCTCAGCTTCTTCATATTCAGCTTGTGTAATTTTCACACTGCTCTCTTCTTCTTTGATCTTCTGGATAGTGGAGGAGTTGCTTGAGTAGCATCAGAACTTGAAGTTATTTTCCTTTTTAAAATACCAGAACCCTCAGCTTCATTCTCCTTCTGAGGAGTTACCTCTTTCTGAAAAATTTCCTTTTCAACTTCTAATGTCACAGGTTCTGATGCATGAACCTGGACTTGCTCATCTTCATCTGATTCATCCCTGAGAATCAGTTTTCTCTTTCTCCTTGGTGGAGATTGAGGAACAGACTTTGCTCTTGAAGATTTGGGTCTGGATGTTGTAGCAGATTTTACAACTGGCACCTTTTGGAGGTACCAGAGGTTGGTTTGGTAGTAGGTGCTGATGGTTGTGGTTGAGAAGATTGTGCTGGTTGGAAATAGGTTTCGATGGTAGGCTGTGGTTGAGAGTTGGAAGGTTGTGTTGGTGGAGGTTGAGAGGGTGCAACTTCAGAAAATTTGGGTGTGTATGTGTTGGGGTCAGAGTTAAATAAGAACTATTTTACAGAGTCAGGAATTTGAAGGGGTCTTAGTATATCTGTCTTATTATCAGTAGATAACAAGTCTGTGAAGGCCCTTTTAGCAAGTTTAAAAGGTTGAATTATCTCACTAAAGTTTTGGGCTTAGCAGGACAACAAAAACTGTAAATGAGTTGACAAAATCTAGCAAAGTAAACAGTATTTGGGTCCTCATTCATCCTATCCCCAATAAAACCCAAAATAGCAGTAGCATAATCAAAGTGAGTTTGATTTAGAAGTGCATACCCTATTTGCTGACTCAGAATGGGAATGGCATCAAAGTTGGAGCATTTGTTGGCAAAAGCTCTGGTGATGCAGTCAAAGAAGTAGCTCAACTCCCTTCTAATGTATGGCCTCTTCAGCTGTCCCATCTTGGACAGACTTTTCTCATAGCCAAGATTGACTATCATACCCTATACAAGTGGTTCTTCAATCTGAGCATTGAAAGTGTAATTTTCTGGCAAGTGTAGAGCTTGTCGAACAGTAGACAAGTTAACTAGATGATCATCTTCCCCTGTTGTGAAGATAATGCTTGGGGACCCATTTTCACCACCATCATCATATACCCCAGTCCTCCAAAACTCCAGTATCTGTGTTCTTGAGAGTAATTATGGTTGGGTCAAAGCATACCCAATCTCACTGTTAGCCAGATAATCTTGAATAAAATGAAGATCTGATGGAGCATCATCCTTGCTGAGAATAGCCATGTAGTTATTGGGGACGAACTTGGCTCCATTAAAGATGATGTCCTTCGGTGCCATTTCTGCAATAAATTAAGTGAAAAGTTGTGTGTACAAAAGGTGTTTGATAAAATGCATGTAAGAGAGTCCGTCAGAAAATAGAGAGAGAGAGAGAGAGAGAGTAAAAGAAAAATAGATAAAGTAAGAGTAGGTAAAAGATTATGAAATCTTTTAACTCTAATATATATACTCTTTTCACTCAACGGCTCTTTTTGGAAGTAAAACAGACATTTAACACCTGTCACGCAGTAAATAGTCAAAACAGTGGTTAGTGGGCAAGGGAAATGTGCAGTAATTATTGCTCACATGTTGTTTTTAAAACAAACACGCAACCCATAAACCAAATGATTATCACTGTTTTTATCTTACCTAATTATTTTCTGATAAAAATGACCGTTACAGTAAAAACTAAAAATAAGTCAAGTAAATAAATAATGCCACGTAAGCATCAGAGTTTCCATCAGGATTTGCATCAGAACTTGATTATTATCAGAATTTCATGGTCATCAGAACATGGCTTCTATACTCAAAAAATGAATGACTGTTTCTGTAATTCTTCACACAAATACTGACTGGTTTCTTCAGAGTTTAATAATCAGAACTTTCATCAGAACTTGTCCTCGGAATTTATGCAAATAATATTTAACTGTTTATCTGAAACAACTTAATCATCACAGTAATTTTCATCATTCATATGGAGGGAGAGTGTGACGACTGAGAATTTTGCGACGTAATTAAGTCAATAAAGTATGTGTTATGTGATGTAATTATAATTATGTGACTAAGTGCTGATTAATTGTCTTTTCTATATATTAGAATATAGGAGCGTAAATAAAAAAAATGTTCCAATTTAAAGAGTCAGCTTAGAAGTTAAGTTGTAGTGTCGGGCCGTCAGGTAGAACGGAACCCGTCCTAATAAGGAGTTAAAGAATATAAAATGTGAATTATGTGTGATTGAATGAAATGAATGTTTAAATAAATTATTTCTTCCTAAATGATGTGTCGATTGATAATGATAATGAGAAGCGTAATCGAAATGCTGAGCGTCGGGTCGTCAGGCTGAACGTGACCCGGTACGCGTAAAAAGGATAAAAGATTAAAGAGGGATAAATTCTATGATCAGACCTGAGTCGTTATGTGATTGTATATGTGTGATTGCTTGACTGTGTGCACGACTATGTGCTCTGTGACATTTTTATGAAATTAAGAGAATTATATAAGGATTTATTTAATCTTCGTGCATTTTTATAAAATCATCCGAGTAAGATAAAAACATGGAATTTGTTCTGTTATCTTCATAGTGGTCCTAGAGACTTTTTAAAAATGATGAGTGGATTTATTTGGTAGTCCTTGCATTTTAAATTGATTTTATGTGGAAAATGTTATTATTAAAGCGAGCTTGCGAAATTCATATAAAATCAACCATCCGCTCAAAAATCCATTATGAGTAATGGTTAAAAAGCTAATTTCGAGATTTACGTTTTAAAATTATCATTCGTATCAAATTCATCTTTTCCGAGAGAGATATTTGCAGATCAAAATTGTTTTCTTTCAAGAATAAAAAGAAAATCAGAAACAAGATAACCCAATTACCATACTACCCCTCTCTTGGTAGTATATAATCACACCCACCCTCTCTTTTCTTTCTTTTTCACCCGAGCTTCTCTCTTCTCTTTCTTTTCTCTCATTTTCTTCAATTCTCTCGGGATTTCTCTCTCTCTCTCTCTCTCTCTCTCTCAGTACACTCTCCCTTCGATCTCTCACTTGTTCTTTGCTCTTTTTCGGTTAAAGAACCATGATTGTGTGAGACTTTGTGATATCTACCTATATACATACATGCATGTCACTATCTTCAAGATTTTGAGAAAAACCAAAGTTGGATTTGGTGGTTTTGAATTCGGTTCTCATGGAAACAAAAGGGTTTTTATTCTTAAATGATTTAGAATAAAGATATGTGTTTGCATGTGTGTATTACTTGAGAAAATTGGTGGTTGATGGTTGGAAACCCCCGAATGGGGGCACCACCGAGATGCCACCGCCACCGGTGATGAACTCCGGTGAACCGGTGGTGAGCAATGATGTTAAACACTGAGCTCTAGTATTTAATCGACTATTTTGTGTTTGCATGCTTGGTTGGTTTGAAATTCAAAAAGGGTTTTGATATTTTTTTAGTTAAGTTGATAAATACTTGGTAGGAATGAGTTGTTGAAGTTTAAGTCTATAAATTATGATTTGATTTGAATGATTGGATGAATTTAAAGCAAAAATAGACCATGCATGTGTTTATGTGAAGTAAAAGCCGCATAGGGCTTTGATTTATCAAGAATGAATTGATTTTAGTCGATAAAAAGATTGTTTGATGGTTGTTTGAAAATGATAAGTTAAATAGAGTGTTTAATGGTATTAGGGATGAGAAATTCAAACATAAATATGAGATTGTAAGTTGCCTTGGTTTGAATTTTATTGAAAAGAAAGAAGAAGTAAATTGGTGTGTTGTTCTTGCTTGGATTCATTAGGATTTAGGATTAAAACTATGGAAAGATGCTTGCATGCTATGTATGAGATCAAAAATTGAAATGCATGTCGTTGTTCTTGAAAATTCGAATGATATGGTTATTTTAATTGGAAATATTAAGTTGGATTAAGTGAAGGTTTGATTGATTATATGTTATGTGGATTTGGTATAAAAATTAGCTTGAATTTGGAAGGTGTTTATAGAAAGGCAGAATGGTTTATAGTACTTAAAAGGTCAAATTCTAATCGAACATGGAGATTAGTTAAGGATTGTATGTGGGATTTTTGCCTAATTTGCTATGTTGGTTCAAATTAAAGTATAAGAGAAAGGGGAATGATTGATCTGTGATAACTATGGTTGTCATTATAAGTTTTGTCATTTGTTTATTTGTATAAGAATTTCAAAGTATAAGGAGCTATGTGTACAAATGTAGAGTAAGATTTGATTTCGAGTCGAGATATGGATGTTTATAAGTCGATTGTCGAATACATAAAGGTGAAAAGGTTAATAATATAGTATATGATGTGCTATGTGCTTATGTGTATAAGCTATACTCGTACATTTGAGTCAAGAGTATAATCGAGTTATCGTAATCGAGTGATCGTTCCGGGAACGAGAGTTGAGAAACTGATTAAGGTTTTGGTTTTAATTGTAGAATCGAAGCGTGAGGGCATTCAGGCTAGGAAAGGAAAGGATATACTAGGTGACATTAGTTCAACCATCAGGAAAGCAAATTCAGGCAAGTAACTCTGATTACTTGTGTAAATAATTATAAAGAGAATGTTGTTCATACCATGTAGAGTATTGAACTATTTAACTATGAAACCCTGATATTGATACCCTGCCTTTGTTCTTGATAAACTGTTATTGATAAGCTTAATGATTCAACCATTTGATAATCTGTCCTTTCTGTTCAAGTTATCTATTAAGCCATGGATTATATTGAATCCTCTGATTATCCTTGTTAACCCTGTTTAATGATACCCTGTTTTCCTGATCACCCTATTGATCCCTAAACAGATGTTTATCCTTCTAACTTAAGTGCTTTATTATCCCTGATACAGAATCCTTATGAATTGTTCCTTGCGTATCTTTGAATCACTCCCTGAACTTTGTTTCCTTAAAATTTGAATTAAGAATGAGTTTCGACTTGAAAGAGTCCGAATGATTTCAAATTCTTGGTAATGATAAAATGAATTTTAGAAAACCTATTTGTTTTTCCAACTCAAGGTTTTCCAAATGAATTCCTGATGGATTGGATTGGGACGCAAGAGGCTTTTGGGACTAGTCCAGTCATGGTAAGAGGCTAGCGGGGCTAGTCCAACTTAAGGCTGAAATTATGTCGATTGGTACCTTAAAGACCGGAATGGAGGTCGGTACGGGCTGATCACCCGTATATAATGAAATGGAAAGATAAAGTGATCCAATCAAGGGTTCTAAATGATTATTTAAAAAGGGAACTGAAACTATCTGTTCAGTAAAATTGATTCTTGAAAATGAAAATGGTTTATATTGTTTTGAAAAGAGTTGATTATGTCAATGTGAAGCTTAAAGCTCGAGAACCCTGATTCTTGAATTTGTTGATCATATGATTGATTCCATATATTGAAATACTGTTGCTTTCCTCTCTTGAAAGATCTATTCTGATCCTTTAATGATTTGTGATGAATGTCGGCTTTCGTCCTACATTGAGCCTTGTTCCTTGAAAGCCCCACATTATCCTTCAAAACCTTTCCTTAACCCAAAAGCTGGAAATTTGCCACCTAGATCAAATAAAGTAGAATGCCCTGAGTTTGGTAAAGCACATTGTGAATTGATATTGTAGAACTGCTATATAGTTACTTGCTGAGTTTTATACTCATTTGTTTCATTTTAATCTAACCATGGCAGTTAAGCAAGAAGATGGCCAGGCTTAGGCACACTGCTCGTAAGAGCGTACCTGGTGGTCCCTGCCGTGTTGAAGGCTTTCGGTTGCCAGAGCAGGTAGTGGTATTTGTGAGTGAGCTCGCGCCTAGAAGGAAATGTTTAAAGATACAATGGGTTATCTCTCGGTTCGCAGCCGGAATCGATATTGTTTATTTAATAATATTTTGGGTTTGTAAGTTATATTTTTTGATTGGTAGTTGTAATCTTGTCTCATACTTTATCCTGTTGATCCTGTTAGTAGTTAATCGGGGTTTATGCTTATTTAATTACTAAATTAGAGGTGTGTGAGTCCTCATTTCCTAACCCCGAGATTGAGGGCGTCACAAGTTGGTATCAGAGCTACAGGATCTAGTCCCTTAGACAAGTTAGGATTAAAAAAGGGGTATTTTGGGAATATATCTATATCGCGAGAGAGTTCGACTCATATAGAGTTGAGTTAGACTATTAGGTATAGTCTAAGGAAAGTGTTTATTGGTAAAGTGGAAACTAAGTTAGGGTGTGAGTTAGCTGGAAGCTTTATTTAACCCTAACATTGTTTCTTGGTTGATGTTTTGTGTTTTCTCTCAGGATCCTAGTAGTGGTAGTGACTCAGACTCAGAGATTAGTTTGACTGGTACCCCTGTGGACCCCATTCCACCCTCTCCAGAGGAGCCTGTGTATGTTACTTCAGACCCAGAGGAGGACCCTTCTGAGAGTAGTGAGATCCCTATGCAGATTTCACCCTTGAGGCCAGATTCAGAGACCCCTGCCCCCGAGCCAGAGTCCGAGATGCCTAAGACTGTACCTGTCAGTGTTGGTGGCAAGTTAGCCCAGGATCGAGACTTTGTGTACTCCCGCATTCCTGAGTTGGGAGCTTTGGTGGATAGGCTAGCCAGAGAGTCTAGGCAGAGTGCTTCAGTTATGGATGATGAGTGGCGAGTTCGGGTGAAGATGGTGGAGCAGGTTGCCAGGAGGAGATTGGATGAGGGACCATCCACTAGTGATGCTGATGCTGAGGCCCGGAGGCTGCATAAGATCATTCGCTGGATGTTGGTTATGTTGAGAGAGATACTAGATGACTAGACGGGACTGTTGGTTGAGCCCGTAGATTGTTGTTTTTCAGCACCGGTAGGCTTTGGGATACGTGGTCAGATGCCGGGATCCCTTTTCATTTATCTTATTGTATTTCAGATATGTATCGTAGCAGTAGTTGTTAGAAGTTAGGGGTAGATAGGGGGATATTTCCAGTTTTTCCTCTGTTTAACCCTGCTATATTATTGTACCTTATTTCAGAACCTGTGATAGCCATAACTATCTTTATGTACCCTTTGTTTAAATAAATCCATTATCTTGCTTTCCATTGTGCACCTTAAATATCTCATCAACTGTTCTCAATACCATGTTTTAATACAACCATGTTTTCGTATAACCATGTTTAAAGCTCATAAAAACCTATTCTGTGCCATGATAAAACAACACTGATATGAGAATTATGTAGTAATAGGATTACATGTGCAAATTGGGTAAAACTTAAAACCCACAAAAGAGATTTCATAGAAACTGTTGTTATATATATATGCTATGCCATCGTATTGCTAAATAATTGCTCAATCAGGTTTGTAAGAAATGGCCAACTCACCAGATCATCAAGAAGAAGAAATTCCCACCCAAGACCCAGAAGTAATCCCAGAAACCACCATGATGAGCAGACTTGCTCAGCTTTTGCAACAACCTGTGGCCCCTAAAGTTGGAAATTTCAAACACTTTCAATCTGTTCATCCCCCAGAGTTCTTAGGTTTGGCATACCCGATTAAAGCTCAGTCATGGTTGAGAGAAATGGAAAAAGCTTTTGAGTTAGCAGAAGTTAAGGACGATAAGAAAGCTCAGTATGCAAGTTATTACCTGAAAGATGAAGCAAGTTTCCGGTGGGAGTCTTCAAAGGCATTGTTAGAAGGCAAAGACTTATCTTGGGAGAAGTTCACCGAGATGTTTCTGGAGAAGTATTTGCCAAGCTATATGCAAGACCAGTTGGAAATGAAATTTCTGGACCTTAGACAGGAGGATATGTCAGTAGCGGAATATGAAGTGAAGTTTTCGGAATTGTCTAGATTCGTACCTGAGTACGTGAATACAGAGGCGAAGAAGGCTAAGAGGTTCCAACAGGGACTTAAGCCGTGGATTAGGAGTCAAATAGCTGTTAGGGCGAAATCACGCACTAATATTCACGCAAGTATACGCGTTCGCAAGTAATATAGAATACTTTCTAGTTCGTTCCCTCAGAGACTCAGACTAAGTTATTGTCTAATTAAACTCACTCACCAATGTATGATTACTTCTTCTTTTGAGCGGATGTCAAATTAAGCGGCATTATATTGCTGACAAGATAGTTTACAATATCTGCAAACCATGGTTCTTCCTCCTGAATTGCAAATAACTGCTCATCCGGAAAAGATTCATTGATTAACGTCCTATCTTGTGAAGTAGAATCGGGATTCTCCAACCTAGAGAGATGGTCAGCTACTTGATTCTCAGTACCTTTTCTATCTTTGATCTCTAACTCAAATTCTTGAAGTAAAAGCACCCAACGAATGAGTCTCGGCTTCGAATCCTTCTTAGAAACCAGATAGCGAATAGCTGCATGATCAGTGAATACTGTCACTTTCATACCAAGCAGATAAGATCGAAATTTCTCAAAGCCAAAGACTATAGCCAAAAGCTCCTTCTCAGTAGTGGTGTAGTTCAATTGGGCCCCATTTAAAGTCTTACTCGCATAGTAGACCACATGGAAGAGATTTTTCTTGCGCTGTCCCAGAACTGCACCTACCACATAATCACTCGCATCACACATCATCTCAAACGGTTCTGTCCAATCTGGTGCTGTAATAACTGGTGCAGTGATCAAACTCTTCTTGAGAGTCTCGAATGCTGCCAAACATTCATCATCAAATTTGAAAGGCACATCTTTCTCAAGTAAATTGCACAACGGCTTAGATATCTTTGAAAAGTCCTTGATGAATCGCCGATAAAAACCCGCATGACCGAGAAAACTACGGATTCCTTTCACCGAATTAGGTGGGGGAAGATTTTCAATGACTCCCACCTTGGCCTTGTCCACCTCCAGACCTTTGCTAGAGACCTTATGCCCAAGGATAATGCCTTCACGCACCATAAAATGACATTTCTCCCAATTAAGCACCAAATTAGTTTCCACGCATCTTTTGAGTACGGCGCGCAGATTATTCAAACATTCATCATATGAGTGTCCAAAGACGGAGAAGTCATCCATGAACACTTCGACGTTATTTCCAATCATGTCAGAGAATATAGCCATCATACATCTCTGAAAGGTGGCCGGGGCGCCACATAACCCAAACGAAACTCTACGAAAAGCAAATGTGCCAAATGGACAAGTAAAGGTAGTCTTTTCCTGATCCTCTGGTGCAATACAAATCTGATTATACCCGGAATAACAATCCAGAAGACAAAAATACTCATGTCCCGCCAATCTGTCAAGCATTTGATCAATGAATGGGAGAGGGAAGTGATCCTTCCTTGTGGCTTTGTTCAATTTTCTATAATCCATGCATACTCTCCATCCTGTAACTGTTCAAGTAGGGATGAGCTCATTCTTTTCATTTGTGACCACAGTGATACCTCCTTTCTTAGGTACACATTGCACGGGGCTCACCCACGAGCTGTCAGAAATAGGATAAATGATGCCTGCATCTAGCCATTTCAGAATTTCTTTCTTCACCACCTCCTTCATGATCGGGTTCAGTCTTCGCTGCTGTTCCACAGTTGGCTTACTACCTTCCTCTAACAGAATTTTATGCATACAATATGAAGGACTTATTTCCTTGATGTCTGCTATGGTCCATCCTATAGCCGATTTGAATTCTCTCAAAATCCTTAAGAGCTTGTCTTCCTCACTACCTGAAAGGTCAGCTGAAATAATAACAGGTAACGTAGATGAATCACCTAAAAAAGCATACCTCAAGTGTTCAGGTAATGGTTTGAGCTCCAAGGTAGGTGCTTCCTCTATTGATGGTTTGAGCTTCCCTTCAGCATTCTTAAGGTCAGAAGTACCAAGAGATTCAAATGGTATGTCGAGCTTTCGCTTCCATGGAGAAGTGTTCAGATATTGTAATTGCTCGTTGCTATCTTCATCATCGCTGTCAAAATCCCCCACTAAGGCCTTTTCCAATGCATCAGACATTAGCATGTGATCGAGTTCCGAAGTAACTGCGGAATCAATCACATCCACTTTTAAACACTCCTCATCTTCTGTAGGGAATTTCATTGCCTTGAATACGTTGAAGGTCACATCCTGATCTTGGACCCGCATAGTAAGTTCCCCTTTTGCACATCTATCAAGGTACGGCCAGTAGCCAAGAAAGGCCTCCCCAAGATTATGGGAATCTTCTTATCTTCCTCAAAATCCAGAATAACAAAATCTGTAGGAAAGAAGAGCTTATCCACCTTGACGAGCATATCCTCAACTATGCCCCTTGGGTAAGTAATGGAACGGTCCGCCAATTGTAGCGACATGTATGTGGGTTTTGGATCAGGCAGATCCAGCTTTTTAAAGATCGACAAGGGCATCAGATTAATGCTTGCTCCCAAATCACAAAGGCACTTGTCAAAAGTTAGATTGCCAATGGTGCAAGGAATGGTGAAGCTTCCTGGATCTTTCAGTTTTGGTGGTAACTTTTGCTGCAGAACAGCGCTGCATTTTTCCGTGAGAGCAACGGTTTCAAGGTCATCCAGTTTCACCTTCCTTGAGAGAATAGTCTTCATAAACTTCGCATAACTAGGCATTTGTTCCAGCGCCTCAGCGAAAGGTATATTGATGTGAAGTTTCTTGAACACCTCCAGAAACTTCCCGAACTGTCTATCCAGCTTTTGTTGCTGCAATCTCTTAGGAAAAGGTGGTGGAGGATAGAGCTGTTTCTCCCCTATATTAGCCTCAGGCAGAGTGTGTTCAACAGTAGTCTTCTTTGGTTCCACCACTTTCTCCTTTTGCTTAGATTCTTCATCTCTAACTTCAGCTTCGACTTCTTTTGCCTTTTCAGCATTAGCTACTTTTCCAGACCTTAAGGTAATAGCCTTGACTTGCTCTTTAGCTTCCTTCCTTCCTGGTACTTCCGTGTCACTGGGAAGAGTGCCAGGTTGATGATTGAGCACTGCATTGGCTAATTGACCGATTTGATTTTCCAAGGTCTTGATAGAAACCGCCTGACTCTTGCACAACAGCTTAAGTTCCTCAAAATCAGCACTAGTAGGTGCAGCTGTACTTCCCTGTTGAGAATATGATTGCCTTGTAGCATACTGCTGTGGTTGCTGGAATCCAGGTGGGTTAAACTGTTTACTTACTCCTTGCTGATATGTTGGCTGAATAGCATTCTGATTATTCCCCCAGCTGAAATTTGGATGATTTCTGTTGTTAGGATGATAGGTTGCTGGCACAGGCTGCTGTTGTCGCTGATAATTATTCACATACTGAATAGATTCGTTGACAAGAGAACACTGATCCGTAGCATGAGAACCTGCACAAAGCTCACAAACCATAGCTATTTGATTAACTCCATACGTAGCCAAAGAATCAACCTTCATTGATAGCGCTTGGAGCTGGGCTGCAATAGCGGTGGCTGCATCAACTTCCAGAATACCTGCTACCTTGCCTGACGTCATCCTCTGAGTTGGGTTTTGATGCTCATTTGCAGCCATCGTCTCGATAAGATTATACGCCTCAGTATAGCTTTTAGCCCATAAGGCTCCTCCAGCTGCTGCATCGAGCATGGGCCGAGATTGGGCCCCCAAACCATTATAAAAACCAGTGATTACCATCCAATCCGGCATTCCATGATGTGGACATTTTCTCAACATTTCCTTGTAGCGTTCCCAAGCCTCGCAAATAGATTCTGTAGGTTGCTGCGCAAACTGAGTAAGAGCACTCCTCATAGCAGCAGTCTTTGCCATTGGATAAAACTTCACCAGAAACTTTTGCGCAAGATCTTGCCACGTAGTGATGGACCCAGCTGGTTCAGAATGTAACCAGTCTTTAACCTTATCCCTCAGTGAGAATGGGAAAAGCCTCAACTTGATAGCCTCATCAGTCACGCCATTATACTTAAAAGTGCTGCAGATCTTGACAAAATTCCTTATGTGCATGTTGGGGTCTTCAGTTGCCGCTCCTCCAAAAGAAACAGAATTCTGCACCATCTGAATAGTGTCCGGCTTGATTTCAAAGGTGTTAGCTTGAATAGCCGGATGAAGGATGCTTGACTGAATATCATCAATTTTAGGCCGAGAAAAATCCATAAGAGCTGGATCAGCTTGAACAATACGATCTCCCATGTTTACTGGTTCTTTCTGCTCAGTTCCTGAATCCGAATCCTCAAAATCTAACTTCTCCGGAGTATCAAGAACTTCGTCTTTCTCCTCAGCTGTATCTAAGGTCCTCTTGCGAGCACGAGAACGAGTTTGCATAAACGCTTGCTAAAGTACCTGAAACACAACCGAAAAGAGTAATTAACTACTACGTCCTAATCACTGAGTCCTAATGACCAATGATGGTAAGTACATAAACTAAACAAATACGCCGAGTCCCCGGCAGCGGCGCCAAAAACTTGTTAGGGCGAAATCATGCACTAATATTCACGCAAGTATACGCGTTCGCAAGTAATATAGAATACTTTCTAGTTCATTCCCTCAGAGACTCAGACTAAGTTATTGTCTAATTAAACTCACTCACCAATGTATGATTACTTCTCAATGTTAAGATAACACTTAAAATTGTTGATTAAATATTAACTATAATTAACTACTTAATTAACCACTTAACTAACACTTCAATTTATCAATAATAAAACACTCATGAGATCACAACTTCATTATTAATTCCTTCTATAGCCATTGTTATTACCTTTAGCATGTGACAGTGATGATATTAATCGAATAACACGAAACTGATAAAAGCCAACTTTCATTGTACTAATACCATTCTACCAAACATCCATAATTAAGATAGAAGTTGAATAGTCATCAATTATGTTGAGTTCCTATATGTCTACAGAAATTGACAACACAACGATTTAAGCACAAGTTATTCCTTTTGATTACATAGGGCAAATAAAACTGTTAGAGTTACCCACTAATCATGCACAACGTACATGAACCTATGCTAGCATGGCAAGTTCTAAATCTCAAGATCCACCGTCGCTTCACAAGAGATTAACACCCTATCTTATATGTTCGCGACGCACATAAGACGAACACGCACAACCAATACTAGATATCATGCAATCATCACACACTAAAGTATTAAACAATTAACTAAAGAATTTCATAATAAATCCATTGCAACCCCATGATCACGATTAGCCCATAATAGAACTTATCGCCATCATGGGTTAATATGAAATCATGATAAACAACACAAGAAAATAATAACTAAACTAATTATATTAAAACAGAGTACGTCACAAGAGTAAATAAGTCAAAGCAAGAAAACTAGCATCCAACGTTACAACGAAACAAGAATCACAAGAATATATGCTTCCTCTTCATTGCGGTGTGCTAAATCGGTCTTCTTCCTTATCTCTTTCGCTTCTTGCGCAAAACACAATCTAAAACATAATCTCCTTCCTATTCTCTATGAAAACGTCTCAAATCTACTTATATAATAGTCCCATAAAACTCAAATTACATAGAAGTTGGAAGCCAAATAGAAGTAGAAGTCTAAAATAATTCAGCTTTTTCCCCGACCCTGCGCGGCCGCTCAGTATTTCTGCGCGGGCGCGCAAGGCTGCTGCGCGGCCGCTCAGCATTGCTGCGCGGGCGCGCAGGACCCTACTGGAAAAAATCCAGGTTTGCTCCGTTTCTTCGCCGTAATCTGCCCGTTCTTTTCCTCTCGCAATGGTGAACACATGCCAAGGCTTATTCTTGATGATTCCTCCTCCGAAATGCAACTAATACCCTGAAATGCATAAACACTAGAAAAACGCATCAAATACACAAAATACTTGATTTCAAGACACCAATTTAAGCCATTTTAAGACGTTCTAAGTGGTATAAAATGCCACTTATCAATAGCAATATTGGAGATCAAGAATTATGCTGCTTTGGTTCAAAAAGCAATGATAGTGGAAGGTGAGCGAGAAGCTGTAAGAAGAGAAAACGAAGGAAGAAAAAGGAAGTTTGAAAGCTCTGAGCAAGAGCAAGGAAGCTCAAAGTTTAGAGGAAGGTTTGGAAAGAATGGTGGAGGTCAGAACCAAAAGTTCCAGAAGTTTAAACCCGACAACGGAGCTCAGAAGAACCGCTTCCAGAAAACTGGACAACTGGGGAAGGATAGCAGACCCCAGATTCAAGAATGCAGGAATTGTGGAAAGAGACACCCGGGAAGGTGTAACAAGCTAGATATAACGTGTTTTAAGTGCAACCAGAAGGGGCATTACTCTTCAGAATGCCCAAGTGGAGCGAGGAAGCCTGATTTGGCTTGTTTCAAGTGTGGTAAAGTGGGCCATATGGTCAGGAATTACAAGGAGCCTGTTCAGAAGGCTAATGTTCTCAGGATTGCTGGACCGCCGTCTCTCCCAGCACCATCAGCTCAACCTAGAGCTAGGACCTTTAACATGACGATGAAAGATGCGGTGCAAGATGTGGACGTGGTAGCATGTATGCTTGTTATAAACTCAGTAGAAGTAAAAGTTTTGATGGATTCTGGAGCAACTAGATCTTTTATCTCTGAAAGTATGCTTGATAAGTTAAATTGTGTTGCGTACCCTCTAGAACCTAATTTGATTATAGAGGTAGCAAATCAAGAAAAAGTTATTGCTAGCAAGATTTGTCCTGAATGTGATGTGACTATAGAAGGTCGGCACTTTTCTGCTTACTTAATTCCTTTTAAGTTAGGAGAATTTGAGGTCATACTAGGAATGGATTGGTTGTCAAACCATGAAGCGCAAATAGAATGTAAAAGTAAAAAGATGAAGTTAAAAACCAAGAATGGTGAAGAAGTGATATTTAAAGGAAAGAGGCAAGAGAATAAATTTCTAACGGCTATTAAGGCAAGAAGATTAATACGTCAAGGATGCGAAGTTTATTTGGCTCATGTCGTGGATGTGGAGAAGTAATCTGTGAAGATCGAGGATATTCCGGTAGTAAGAGATTTTCTGGACGTGTTTCCCGATGAATTGCCTGGACTACCTCCAGACAGAGAGATCGAGTTTACGATTGATTTGGCTCCTGGTACGGAACCAGTGTCAAAAGCTCCCTATCGCTTGGCACCGGTCGAGATGAAGGAATTGGCAGCTCAGTTGCAAGAATTGTTGGACAAAGGAGTGATTCGGCCGAGTGTATCCCCGTGGGGCGCACCGGTGTTATTTGTAAAGAAAAAGGATGGAAGTATGATGTTGTGCATAGATTTCCGTGAACTGAATAAGTTGATGATAAAAAATAAGTACCCTCTACCGCGGATCGATGACTTGTTTGACCAGTTAAAAGGAGCTTCGTGTTTCTCCAAGATTGATTTAAGATCTGGGTATCATCAGTTAAATATCAAAGTGGAAGATATACCCAAGACAGCGTTCCGAACGAGATATGGATATTATGAGTTTTTGGTAATGGCATTTGGCTTGACGAATGCGCCAGCTGCATTTATGGATCTTATGAACAGAGTGTTCAAGCAATATTTGGATAAGTTCGTTATTGTATTTATCGACGATATACTGATTTACTCCAAGACGGAAGAAGATCATAAGGAGCATTTGAGGATTTCCTTGGAAATTCTGCGAAAAGAGAAGTTGTATGCTAAGTTTTCAAAGTGTGAATTTTGGCTAAAGGAAGTGCAATTTCTTGGTCATGTAGTTAATAAAGAAGGAATCAAAGTAGACCCAGCCAAGATAGAAGCTGTAATGAATTAGGAAAGACCCAAGACTCCTACAGAAGTCAGAAGTTTTCTGGGATTAGCCGGATATTACAGGAGATTTGTGCAAGATTTCTCTAAGATTGCCGTTCCGTTGAAAAAGTTGACGAGAAAGAACGAGATGTTCATTTGGAAAGAAAAATGCGAGGAAAGTTTTCAAGAGTTAAAGAAGAGGTTGGTAACCGCCCCAGTGTTGGTATTACCAGATGACAAAGGGGAATTTGTGATATTCAGTGATGCTTCATATAAAGGACTTGGATGCGTGTTAATGCAACACGGGAAGGTAATAGCATACGCGTCAAGGCAACTCAAGCCGCACGAGCAAAAGTATCCAAAGCATGATTTGGAATTGGCAGCAATTGTGTTTGCCCTTAAGATTTGGAGGCATTATTTGTACGGGGAAAAGTGCGAGATTTACACGGATCATAAAAGTTTAAAGTATATCTTTACTCAGAAAGAATTGAATATGCGACAAAGAAGGTGGTTGGAATTGATCAAAGATTATGATTGTGCGATAAACTATCATCCTGGAAAGGCAAATGTGGTAGCTGATGCTTTAAGTCGAAAAGAAAGGTTGAATATGTTAACGTAATCAGAAGAATTAATCAAGGACTTTGAAAAGATGGAAATAGAGGTGCAGACTCCAGAATGTGGAGGTGAAGCTATATATGCAATATTGTTTCAACTCGAGATTTTGGAAAAGATTCGATACTGTCAAGAGCATGTGATGAATCGCGAAAAGGATAAATTGACGGGAGAAGAAATTAAAGCTCAAAAGGATGGAAAAGGGATATACCGTGTTAACTCACGTATTTGGATACCTAATGTCGTGGAACTAAAGCACGAGATTTTGCAAGAAGCGCATAACTCGAGATTTTCAATTCACCCTGGAAGTACGAAGATGTACCAGTATTTAAAAGAAAGTTATTGGTGGCCAAACATGAAAAAGGAAATTGCAGAATGGATAAGTAAATGTTACACGTGCCAAAGAGTCAAAGCGGAACATCAAAGGCCAAGCGGATTGCTTCAGCCACTGGATATACCCGAATGGAAATGGGAGCATATAGCGATGGATTTCGTGGTAGGATTACCTAAAACCAAGTCAAATCATGATGCGATTTGGGTGGTAATCGATCGGTTGACAAAGTCAGCACATTTCTTGCCGATAAATGAAAGGTTTTCATTGGAAAAGTTGGTCAAATTATATTTGGATGAGATTGTGATGCGTTATAGAGTTCCTGTGTCTATCATGTCCGATAGAGACCCAAGATTTATCTCAAGATTTTGGTGACAATTCCATTATCATTTGGGAACTAAGTTGAAAATGAGTACAGCATATCATCCGCAGACAGACGGACAAAGTGAAAGGACAATTCAGACAGTTGAAGATATGTTGCGAACATGTGCAATAGATTTCAAGGGAAATTGGGACGATCATTTGCCCTTAATTGAGTTTTCCTACAACAACAGTTATCACGCGAGTATTGGCATGCCGCCTTATGAAGCGTTGTACGGAAGAAAGTGTAGGTCCCCTACCTATTGGGACGAAGTTGGTGAGCGCAAATTAATTGGCCCAGAGCTAGTTCAATAAACGAAAGAAAAGGTAGAAATGATTCGAAAGAGGTTAATTGCAGCTCAAGATCGATAAGCAAAGTACGCAAATCAAGAACGGAAAGACATGCAATTCGAATTTGGAGACAAAGTCTTGTTAAAGATATCTCCTTGGAAAGGTTTGACCCAATTCAGAAAGAAAGGAAAGTTGAGTCCTGGGTACATTGGACCATTTGAAGTATTGCGTCGAGTTGGGAAAGTGGCATATGAGTTGGCGCTACCTCCGCAAATGCAACATCTGCACAATGTATTTCATGTATCTCTTCTAAAGAAGTATACTGCTGATGCGAGCCATGTGATTGAGTTGGAACCAGTGGAAATCCAATCAGATTTGTCTTATGTGGAACAGTCAGTTCGAATTTTGGACCGAAAAGAGAGGACGCTTAGAAATAAAGTTGTACCTCTAGTTAGAGTGTTATGGAGAAATCCATTAGTCGAAGAATCAACTTGGGAATTAGAAAGCGAAATGAAAGAAAAGTATCCCCATCTATTTGCTTAGATTAGATTCTGGGGACAGAATCCTTTTAAGGAGGGTAGATTGTGACGACTGAGAATTTTGCGACGTAATTAAGTCAATAAAGTATGTGTTATGTGATGTGATTAT
Source organism: Apium graveolens (assembly GCF_009905375.1). NCBI lineage: Eukaryota > Viridiplantae > Streptophyta > Magnoliopsida > Apiales > Apiaceae > Apium > Apium graveolens. Next base: position 90,492,026 of record NC_133652.1, read on the forward strand.
AATTATGTGACTAAGTGCTAATTAATTGTCTTTTCCGTATATTAGAATATAGGATCGTAAATAAAAAAAACGTTCCAATTTAAAGAGTCAGCTTAAAAGTTAAGTTGTAGTGTCGGGCCGTCAGGTAGAACGGAACCCGTCCTAATAAGGAGTTAAAGAATATAAAATGTGAATTATGTGTGATTGAATGAAATGAATGTTTAAATAAAGTATTTCGTCATAAATGACGTGTCGATTGATAATGATAATGAGAAGCGTAATCGAAATGCTGAGCGTCGGGCCGTCAGGCTGAACGTGACCCGGTACGCGTAAAAAGGATAAAAGATTAAAGAGGGATAAATTCTATGATCAGACCTGAGTCGTTATGTGATTGTATATGTGTAATTGCTTGACTGTGTGCACGACTATGTGCTCTGTGACATTTTTATGAAATTAAGAGAATTATGTAAGGATTTATTTAATCTTCGTGCATTTTATTAAAATCATCCGAGTAAGATAAAAACATGAGATTTGTTCTGTTATCTTCATAGTGGTCCTAGAGACTTTTTAAAAATGATGAGTGGATTTATTTGGTGGTCCTTGCATTTTAAATTGATTTTATGTGGAAAATGTTATTATTAAAGCGAGCTTGCGAAATTCATATAAAATCAACCGTCCGCTCAAAAATCCATTATGAGTAATGGTTAAAAAGCTAATTTCGAGATTTACGTTTTAAAATTATCATTCATATCAAATTCATCTTTTCCGAGAGAGATATTTGCAGATCAAAATTGTTTTCTTTCAAGAATAAAAAGCAAATCATAAACAAGATAACCTAATTACCATACTACCCCTCTCTTGGTAGTATATAATCACACCCACCCTCTCTTTTCTTTCTTTTTCACCCGAGCTTCTCTCTTCTCTTTCTTTTCTCTCATTTTCTTCAATCCTATCGGGATTTCTCTCTCTCTCTCTCTCTCTCTCTCTCTCTCTCTCTCTCTCTCGGTACACTCTCCCTTTGATCTCTCACTTGTTCTTTGCTCTTTTTCGGTTAAAGAACCATGATTGTGTGAGACTTTGTGATATCTACCTATATACATACATGCATGTCACTATCTTGAAGTTTTTGAGAAAAACCAAAGTTGGATTTGGTGGTTTTGAGTTCGGTTTTATGGAAATAAAAGGGTTTTTGTTCTTAAATGATTTAGAATAAAGATATGCGTTTGCATGTGTGTATTACTTGAGAAAATTGGTGGTTGATGGTTGGAAACCCCCGAATGGGGGCACCACCGAGATGCCACCGCCACCGGTGATGAACTCCGGTGAACCGGTAGTGAGCAATGATGTTAAACACTGAGCTCTAGTATTTAATCGACTATTTTGTGTGTGCATGCTTGGTTGGTTTGAAATTCAAAAAGGGTTTTGATATTTTTTTTAGTTAAGTTGATAAATACTTGGTAGGAATGAGTTGTTGAAGTTTAAGTCTATAAATTATGATTTGATTTGAATAATTGGATGAATTTAAAGCAAAAATAGACCATGCATGTGTTTATGTGAAGTAAAAGCTCCATAAAGCTTTGATTTATCAAGAATGAATTGATTTTAGTCGATAAAAAAGATTGTTTGATGGTTGTTTGAAATGATAAGTTAAATAGAGTATTTAATGGTATTAGGGATGACAAATTCAAACATAAATATGAGATTGTAAGTTGCCTTGGTTCGAATTTTATTGATAAGAAAGAAGAAGTAAATTGGTGTGTTGTTCTTGCTTGGATTCATTAGGATTTAGGATTAAAACTATGGAAAGATGCTTGCATGCTATGTATGAGATCAAAAATTGAAATGCATGTCGTTGTTCTTGAAAATTTGAATGATATGGTTGTTTTAATTGGAAATATTAAGTTGGATTAAGTGAAGGTTTGATTGATTATATGTTATGTGGATTTGGTATGAAAATTTGCTTGAATTTGGAAGGTGTTTATAGAGAGGCCGAATGGTTTATAGTACTTAAAAGGTCAAATTCTAATCGATCATGGAGATTAGTTAAGGATTGTATGTGGGATTTTTGCCTAATTTGCTATGTTGGTTCGAATTAAAGTATAAGAGAAAGGGGAATGATTGATCTGTGATAACTATGGTTGTCATTATAAGTTTTGTCGTTTGTTTATTTGTATAAGAATTTCAAAGTATAAGGAGCTATGTGTACCAATGTAGAGTATGATTTGATTTCGAGTCGAGATATGGATGTTTATAAGTCGATTTTCGAATACATAAAGGTGAAAAGGTTAATAATATAGTATATGATGTGCTATGTGCTTATGTGTATAAGCTATACTCGTACATTTGAGTCAAGAGTATAATCGAGTTATCGTAATCGAGTGATCGTTCCGGGAACGAGAGTTGAGAAACTGATTAAGGTTTTGGTTTTGATTGTAGAATCGGAGCGTGAGGGCATTCAGGCTAGGAAATGAAAGGATATACTAGGTGACAGTAGTTCAACCTTCAGGAAAGCAAATTCAGGCAAGTAACTCTGATTACTTGTGTAAATGGTTATAAAGAGAATGTTGTTCATACCATGTAGAGTATTGAACTATTTAACTATGAAACCCTGATATTGATACCCTGCCTTTGTTCTTGATAAACTGTTATTGATAAGCTTAATGATTCAACCCTTTGATAATCTGTCCTTTCTATTCAAGTTATCTATTAAGCCATGGATTATATTGAATCCTCTGATTATCCTTGTTAACCCTGTTTAATGATACCCTGTTTTCCTGATCACCCTATTGATCCCTAAACAGATGTTTATCCTTCTAACTTAAGTGCTTTATTATCCCTGATACAGAATCCTTATGAATTGTTCCTTGCGTATCTTTGAATCACTCCCTGAACTTTGTTTCCTTAAAATTTGAATTAAGAATGAGTTTCGACTTGAAAAAGTCCGAATGATTTCAAATTCTTGGTAATGATAAAATGAATTTTAGAAAACCTATTTGTTTTTCCAACTCAAGGTTTTCCAAATGAATTCCTGATGGATTGGATTGGGACGTAAGAGGCTAGTGGGACTAGTCCAGTCATGGTAAGTGGCTAGCGGGGCTAGTCCAACTTAAGGCTGAAATTATGTTGATTGGTACCTTAAAGACCGGAATGGAGGTTGGTACGGGCTGATCACCCGTATATAATAAAATGGAAAGATAAAGTGATCCAATCAAGGGTTCTAAATGATTATTTAAAAAGGGAACTGAAACTATCTGTTCAGTAAAATTGATTCTTGAAAATGAAAATGGTTTATATTGTTTTGAAAATAGTTGATTATGTCAATGTGAAGCTTAAAGCTCGAGAACCCTGATACTTGAATTTGTTGATCATATGATTGATTCCATATATTGAAATATTGTTGCTTTCCTCTCTTGAAAGATCTGTTCTGATCCTTTAATGATTTGTGATGAATATCGGCTTTCGTCCTGCATTGAGCCTTGTTCCTTGAAAGCCCCACATTATCCTTCAAAACCTTTCCCTAACCCAAAAGCTGGAAATCTGCCACCTAGATCAAATAAAGTAGAATGCCCTGAGTTTGGTAAAGCACATTATGAATTGATATTGTAGAACTGCTATATAGTTACTTGCTGAGTTTTATACTCATTTGTTTTGTTTTAATCTAACCATGGCAGTTAAGCAAGAAGATGGGCAGGCTTAGGCGCACTGCTCGTAAGAGCGTACCTGGTGGTCCCTACCGTGTTGAGGGCTTCCGGTTGCCAGAGCAGGTAGTGATATTTGTGAGTGAGCTCGCGCCTAGAAGGAAATGTTTAAAGATACAATAGGTTATCTGTCGGTTCCCAGCCGGAATCGATATTGTTTATTTAATAATATTTTGGGTTTGTAAGTTATATTTTTTGATTGGTAGTTATAATCTTGTCTCATACTTTATCTTGTTGATCCTGTTAGTAGTTAATCGGGGTTTATGCTTATTTAATTACTAGATTAGAGGTGTGTGAGTCCTCATTTCCTAACCCCGAGATTGAGGGCATCACAGAGAGTGTGTGTATGTGCAAATTATCAGATAAAGATTAAAGTCTGATAAACTTCAGTATATCTTAGAAATAAGGCATAACTAAGAAAAATGCTTAAAATATGTCTTTAATTTTGAAGTCTACTATAGAATAAATTTATGCAGGAGTCCACCTCAACTGTTTGTGCTCATTTTATGCATCTTTTGAGATTATTTTCACAGTGGCTTCTCAGTGTAAATGAGTTACAACTGCTATAAAAATTTATGCTGTTATCAGAATATTTCTCCAGTAATCAGAGAATGTGAAAAGGCACCAAGAAAAATTTGCTTTTCTAATGCATATTACTTAATACCAGCAATGCACTTGGGTCTTCCCTGTCACATATTTACTCTAGATCTCAAAGGAGTACCTGATTTCAATTTTTCTTTTCTTTTCTTTTGTTTTCTTCAGATAAGTGAGGCTTATCAAGCATGTAGTTCATCCTTAAGATTTACTGACATCAGAATTTGACAGATAAGAAGCAATAATCTAGTTTATGACTTAGTAATAAGATACACAAAGTAAATTTGACTAAGATCAAAATCAGAATTTGCTTGTGTTATTGATTTCCACATAAACAACTAATTCAAACATGGGATACACAATTTGTTAAAGACTACTAAGTCAGCATCTAATAATATAATCCTCATTGGATTGAATAGTCACATAACATTCAAAACACTATCAGAGTATATAGAATCACATCAGATAATAATCAGTATTTAATATGTTATAATTTAAGCACAGGTTACATGGAGATGAGACAATCTGTAAATACTGATCATAAAGTCTGATGCATGAGAACAAAAACTAAACAGATTTTGAGAAAGAACCTGAAACCATTCCAAGTTCATTTACCAGTCTTGTAAAAGTAGCTTCACATAGTGGTTTTATGAAGATATCTGCTAGTTGTTGATCTGTTGGAACAAAATGCATTCCACTGTACCTTCCATCACATGTTCCCTTATAAAATGGTACCTAATACTGATGTGCTTTGTCATTGAGTGTTGAACTGGATTTCCTGTCATAGCAATAGCACTTTGATTATCACAGTAAATGGGTATTTTAGAAAATTCTAACCCATAGTCCAGTAGCTGATTCTTCATCCAAAGAATCTGTGCACAACAGCTTCCTGCAGCAATATATTCTGTTTCTGCAGTTGATGTGGAAATTGATTTATATTTCTTGCTAAACCAAGAAACCAATCTGTCTCTAAGAAGTTGGCAGCTTCCACTAGTGCTTTTCCTGTCTATTTTGCATTCTGCAAAATCTGCATCTGAGTAACCTATTAGGTTAAAATCTGATTCCCTAGGATACCATAATCTTGATCAGCTTTACCCTTGAGGTACTTGAAAATTCTTTTCACAACTATTAGATGAGGTTCTCTTGGATCAACCTGAAATCTTGCACAAAGACAGGTAGCATACATGATATCAGGTCTACTTGTAGTTAAATAGAGTAAAGAGCCAATCATACCTCTGTAGTTAGTAATATCTACTGATGCTCCAGTATCTTTATCTAACTTGGTTGCAGTGGCCATGGGAGTTGATGCAGTGGAACTGTCTTGTATTCCAAACTTCTTTAGTAAATTTATGGTGTACTTGGATTGATTTATGAAAGTACCTTCTTCAGTTTGCTTGACTTGAAGTCCCAGAAAATAACTCAATTCTCCCATCATACTCATTTGATATCTTGACTGCATTAACTTGGAAAATCTTTCATAAAGTTTTGTATTTGTAGAGCCAAAGATGATATCATCAATATATATCTATACCAAAAGTAAGTCTTTTCCATGGTTGAGGTAGAACAAAGTTTTATCAATTGTGCCTCTGGTAAATCCACTTTCCAGAAGGAATTGAGCTAAAGTCTCATACCAGGCTCTTGGAGCTTGCTTAAGGCCATAAAGTGCTTTGTCAAGCATGTAGACATGATTTAGAAATTTTGGATCTACAAAGCCTGGAGGTTGTTCAACATATACCTCTTCTTCTAATTCTCCATTGAGAAAAGCACTTTTCACATCCATTTGAGAGACTTTAAACTTCTTGTGAGCAGCATAAGCTAAAAAGATTCTTATGGCTTCTAATCTAGCAACTGGAGAAAATGTTTCATCATAGTCAATACCCTCCTATTGAGAGTAACCTTTAGCAACCAACCTTGCTTTGTTTCTTGTAATTATGCCATCACTGTCAGTTTTGTTTCTGAACACCCATTTTGTTCCAACAATGGATCTGTCCTTTGGTCTTGGTACTAGGGTCCACACTTTATTTCTTTCAAATTCATTTAACTCTTTCTGCATTGCTTGCACCCAATCAGTATCTTGAAGAGCTTCTTCCATTTTCTTTGGTTCAGTCTAAGATAGAAAAGAATGATAGAGATATTCATTTGATGTTGCAGTTCTAGTTCTGACACCTACTTCAGGATCTCCAATTATTAAGTCAGGTGTGTGTGATTTAGTCCACTTCCTTGCAGATGGAAGTTGATCTCTAGAACTGGATCCTCCCCCATGATCCATGCTGTCTCCATCAGCATTTTTTGATGCTCCCCCTGAAGTTATGCTCTCTGAAATTTCAGAATTTGAGTTGGATCCTTCGGGAATTGAAGAATCGGAGTTTTCAGAATTATCAGAATTTGGCTCATCAGATCTTGAAGAGCCAGTGATAGGTTCCGATGCTTCTTGAGAGTCTTGAGATGTGGTATGATCATCAGCTTGCTCCCCCTGAACAGGTGCATTTTCCTTTGGAGCAATTACCACAGTTTCAATGACATCAGAATTTAACCCGTCAGAACTTACAAGATCAGGATTTAAGTCATCAGAATTTACATAATCAAAATTTATATCTTCATTTTCAATTCTCAGCTGATCATGATCATTGAAATCTTCAAGTCCAGTAATATTTTTATCATCAAAAGATACATTGATAGATTCCATGACAACCCTTATTCTTAAATTGTAGACTCTAAAGGCTTTTGTGGAAAATAGATATCCAGCAAAAATTCTTTCATCAGCTTTTAGATTAAATTTTGACAGCTATTCAGGATGAGTCTTAAGAACAAAACACTTGCATCCAAATACATGAAAGTATTTCAGATTTGGTTTCTTTTTCTTCACCGTCTCATATGGTGTTTTTTCATGCTTGTTTATGAGTGTAGCATTCTGTGTAAAACAAGCAGTCTGCACAACTTCAGCCCAAAAATAGGTTGGTAGCTTTGCTTCATCAAGCATAGTTTGTGCAGCTTCAATAAGAGTCATGTTCTTTCTTTCTACAACTCCATTCCGCTGTGGAGTTCCAGGTGCAGAAAAATCCTGTTTTATTCCATACTCTTTGCAGAACTCTTCCATGATTGAATTCTTGAACTCAGTGTCATTATCACTTCATATTATTTTAACAGAATCTTTGACTAACTTATCCAGCTGTCTGACATGATCAGTTAGAATAGATGCAGTTTTATTCTTCTTGTACAAGAAATACACCCAAGTGTATCTAGTTAACTCATCCACTATAACCATAGCATATTTCTTCTTTGCAATGGATATGACATTGACAGGACCAAATAGATCAACATGCAGTAAGTGATAAGGCTCAAGAATTGAGGATTCAGTTTTGCTCTTGAATGAAGATTTTCTTTGTTTTGCCTTTTGACATGAGTCACAAAGACCATCAGGAGCAAATACTGATTTTGGCAGTCCTCTCACAAGATCTTTCTTTACTAGCTCATTTATGTTGTTAAAATTTAAATGAGAGAGTCTCTTGTGCCAATTCCAGCTTTATTCAATTGATGCTCTGCTTAACAGACAGATTGCAAAACCATCATAATTTGTTGAAAGTCTGGCTTCATATATGTTACCATGTTTATAACCTTTCAGAACCACTTTGCCTGTAGAATTACCTACAACTTCACAGTGTTCTTCAAAGAAATCCACATGATAACCTCTGTCATATATTTTACTCACACTTAGTAGATTGTGTTTAAGTCCTCAGACAAGAGCTACTGTTTCAATTATGACATTCCCAATATTTATATTTCTATATCCCAGAGTCTTTCCCATATTGCCATCTCCATAAGAAACTACTGGGCCAGCTTTCTCCATAAAGTCTGATAACAGGGCTTTATTTCCAGTCATATGTCCTGAACATCCACTGTCCAGAACTAGGATGTTTTTCCTGTTGCCCTGCAATCACAAAGACCACTATTGGTTAGTTTTAAGGACCCAGACTTGCTTAGATCCTTTGGTATTTTTAAGTTTGTTAGCATTTGCAGCGGATTTAGTTTCAGAGTTTATGCTGACATGCTTTTTATCAGACTTTATATCAGACTTTGCACCAGAATTTACCCTAAAAGGAATTACACTAACTTTCTTTAAAGAAGGTTTTATTTCATAATAATCATAGTGCATACTATGATATTCCTTACAAGTATAAATGGAATGCCATAAACTATCACAATGAAAACAAGGATTTTGTGGTTTAAACCTAACAGACTGACTCTTAACTCCTGATCTAGGAGGTAAAGAATTTATATCTTTATTTGTCCTGTAAAAAGAAGCAAGATGGTTAGAGTTTCCACAATTATAGCATTTCTTTCTAGGAGCATTAGGAACAGACATATAATTATTGCTTTTACTCACACCTTCCTTTCCATTCCTATTTTTCCTAGCTTCCTTGATCTTGTTCACATTTTTAATATCTTTCAGCTTATACTTAAGCTGCTTCTTTGTCACTAAGCCAATGTTTACTACATCTGGTTTATCCTGTTTTGATTTGTCAGAAGTTGACTTTTCTTTGACTTCTATTTTAGAATCATTCATCTTTTCAGATTTTGACACATCAGTTTTTGCAACAAATTTAACAGGATTTACCTTTGGCTTTTCAGCTTTCTTGGTAAAGTTTGGTTTAGATGACACAGTTTCCTTTTGTTCTTTATCATCTAGGTAACCTAGTCATTCTTTTCGATTTCCATTTTCTAAGATTTTCTGAGTTGTTCTTCCAGAGTTAGTCCAAGTTTTGATTATCTCCTTTTCCTTTTCCAGTTCAGATTTAAGAGATTTATTCAATTTTAGCAATTCATCTCTAACATACAAAGCCTCGTCCCTTTCTTTCCGAGTTTGATGGAATATAACTAACTCTTTTTCTAAGTAGTCATTTATGTTTCTAAGAGCAAGACTTTCAGATTTTATTCTTTCATTTTCTAAAATCTGATCTCTAAAACTTATGAACATGGTTTTCAGATATAATCTTAGCTCAGAAATATCATCAGTATGAAAAGAAAGAGTTGAGTAAGGTACCTTCAATTCAGCAGCTTCAGTACTGCTATCAGCATTTGCCATCAAAGCATAGTTCACCTCTTCTTCAGAATCTGAAGTATCTGCCCAGTTTTTCTTCTTTGTGATAAGTGCCTAGCTTTTATCACCTTTTCCTTTCTTGCAGTCAGGAGATATGTGGCTTCTTTCACCATAATTGTAGCATTTGACATTTGAGTTATCTCCGCTGTCAGACTTTCCTCCTTTGCCTTCAGACTTTCTGAACCCTTTCTTTTCAAAACTTCCACCTTTCCTAGAAAACTTCTTACCCTTTCTGAATTTCTTGTAGGCTATCTTTGTGATACCCTTCACCATAAGGGCACACAGTTGCATCATCTCTGCATTAACATCCACTTCAGATAAATTTTCAGATTCTGAATCATCATCATCAGAATATGATGACTCTGAATCAGACTGTATGATGAGAGCCTTTCATTTGCCCCTCTTTGTGACAACCACTTTAGGAGATTCCTCCTTAGCTTTAAGAGAAATTGTCTTTGACTTTCTTCCATGCCTTTTGCTCCTTTGATCCATCTCAAGTTCATGAGTCTTGAGCATACTATAAATTTCATCAAGAGTAGTTTCAGTAAGTTCATAGTTGTCTCTTATGGTAGTAGACTTCAAATCCCAATTTTCAGGAAGAGCTAAAAGGAATTTTAGATTTGAATCTTCAAGATCATATTCCTTGTCCACCAGTGACAGATCATTCAAGAGTTTGGCAAACCTGTCATATATATCAGTTAATGACTCATCAGCTTTTGAGTCAAAGTGCTCATACTCTTGTGTGAGTATAGTCTTCCTGTTCTTTTTTATGGCTTCAGTTCCCTGGCATCTTGTCTCCAAAGTATCCCATATTTCCTTTGCAGTCTTGCATCCAATTACCCTATTTGACATGACATTGTCAATTGCACTATGAAGCAGATGTTTTACCCTTGCATCCTTGGAAATAGATGAGATGTCTTCAGGTGGGTAATCACTTATCTCCTTTGGTATCATCTTTGCTGGTTGATCAGCAACTGCAACAGAGATCTTGGTAGGCTTATATGGTCCATCATTAATTCTATCAAGGTATTCTGGATCTGTGGCTTCCAGAAACATAGCCATCTTTACCTTCCATATAGGATACTCAGATGCTCTCAGTATGGGAACCCTAATAGTCTCATATCGACTGTGGGTTTGATTGTTTTGAGTATCTTGAGTTTTGGTGGGCTTAGGTGGAGTTTGTGTTTCGTCAGACATGATTGTAAACTGGATCTCACTGTTTATATATCAACAGAGAGGCTCTGATACCACTTGTTAGGTCACACAACACTATAGAAGGGGTTGAATATAGTGTTTATACAATCAAATTGATTTAGAACACAAGTATGTAACAGTAATCAAGTTTATTCAATATATGTCACGCCCAACTTAAACAGCAAATTAAATATAACTATTACAACATTTTAAAAGAAGAATATACAACCAACTCCAAGATCTTACAGTTTAGGGTTTGGAACAGCCCAACACTACCAACTATTACATCTGATTAAGAGTACTGAGTCCTCACACAAACTATTATTACTTATTATACTTGAGCTCGAACATAAGCATCAGCATCACGGGTCTTACGGGTAGTCTACTTGAATCTAACCATAGTTGCTAGCTGTAATATCAGGGTAAAGTAAGCAAGGAGTGAGCCAAATGCTCAACAAGTGCTAATAGTACGACACAAAACATAAATCGAGATATACATTAAAAAATGACACTAGAAAGATATAACCAATGGTAACGAGAGATAAAACTATGTGAGATGGCATCATTTTGCTTGTATCAAAACAATTTTAAAATCATGTCTTAATCAAAATCATTTTATGACGCTACAGATTACAGCCGGTGATCAGCCGCGAAGTAATCCCGAACCTCGCTGGGTTCTAAAACATTAACGGGAATCCCTAGGCAACTTTTAAGCCTAATATAAGTATGGAAAGGACTTGCGTCTCAGTCCAGATCCACTATTCAAGGAAAACATTTATCCCCCTTTGGGACTGAAAACCCATATTTTATTTATTTCAAAAACTGATGCCGAATTATAACAAAATCTCTTTTAATAGTAAACATTTTTATTAAGGGATTATAGATCAACTCGAAACACGGGAAATATGGTACTAAATCTCAGGGCCATGATTTACAAAATTTTACTCTATTAGGGTAACCAAAAGGTTTTCATATGTCAGAACTTGGACAGGAAAATTTAGTGAGACTAATGGAAAATATAAAGGGGTAATGCCAAACTGGGCTTAAAGCAATGGTTTCTCGTCAAGGTACAGGTGTTGGATCATCAAGAAGATAAGTTTCATGAATATTATGGGTGTTAAGGTATGAAGAAATGATTCTTTAGCTCAGGATATATCAGAGTTGTCAAGCTTTAGGATAAGAAAGATGGGTATCAATCAATGAGGGGTCACTTTGATAAGCTTCTGACTTTCAGGGTTCAAGGTAAGGTTCTATAGGGATTCAAGTATCAGGATGAGATATCAATACTTAGGAATCATCAGCATGTTAATCAAGAGAATCAATCAAGTAATATATCAACTCTTCATTTTATCATGGCATTTAACTATCATGAAAAGGCTTTTGAACTACTTGCAATACATACTCGAGGGTTCATGGCATTTCTATATAATTCAAAGATAAACGAAAGATGCGCTTGATTTAAAACATATCAAATGACTCAGGATAATTGCATCAATATATATATGAACTGTTTATAGTAAATACGAAGGTCAAGTTGAATCACTTGCCTTGAGAAAGGCTGGTCTGGTCTGACTGGTAGGAGCAACTGGAGCTTCACTCGACCTTTATGGCAAGTTTTCCCTCGTCTCGAGATCCTACATAATAATAATAATCCTCATTATAATATATTCTTACCATCTTAACCTATTTATAACTTGAAATTAAACACGAATGGCACTTAGGCCTATACGCGCTTAATTTTATATTCACTTTAAAAGTACACACATATCCACATATTCACATATCATATATTAACACCAAATAACACCATTTATACCATAATGCAACACTAGGCTTGGATGATCTCGACTCACATCTTAAGTCACTTGGTCGCTAAACTAGACAAGGTCTTCTAATTTTGGCTTCCTAACTCGATGTGCCTTTCCTAAATTATCCAAAACCTATTGACCCTCACTTGTGCCTTTAGCTCTACTGACCTTATACCATCTTACAACTATGGTGGTCGACCTAATACTCACTTCTAAGTATTCTAAAACTATGTGATAAGTGAAAGCGCTCACTGGTGCAAATTTCAGAATGACAACTATAGTTTCTTGAGTGCATTAGGCACTCTTAAACTACAAGTTTTCCTTCAAAACTTTTACACAAGACTCTCCTGACCTAAGGGCATCTCACAAACTTGATGTGGCTCAAGGGCCTGGCTTGGGCCTTCTTGGACCTAAGCTACAAGTCCAAGGTTCCCCTATTTTTCTGGGCAGAAAACGCCCTGACTTGAATTAACTTGTGACACATGGTTCTAACTCATATCCTATGAACTATGGTTGAAAAACTTCTCTGACACTCCCTATAACTAAGGCCCAATAGGGTCTAATGAGGACCTACCCATGACATGGTCAAATCTTCCTATTTCTAAGTTGCAACAAAACTGTCCCCTGCTGGACAGATTTTGTTATTCTACTTGTGCACCTAACCAAAAGACATGCAAACCTCCAACCAACTCCTAAAACCTTTTATATACTCCCAATACTAACTTCTGGTGGCTTGGTCCTCAAAGTACACATCAATGATATGGTCAAAACTCACTCTAAAGCTAAGGGTACTAAACTGATTTTCTGCAGAAACTATAACTCTTATTTCTCCAAGGTTTTGACTTGACAAACTCAACTACCAACATCCCAATACTTAAACCAAGACTTATACATGGTAATATACTGAACTAACTCCCTTATTCTCAAAATAACCTTGGGTGAGATCATCCTTACCTAAGGTACAATTATGGCAAAACAAAAGAGATCACATTTCTCAACTCACCAATCATTAAGTTTTTGAAACCACAAGATATGCATTTTATAAAAGATAACCATGAATTATTACCATGCAACAAGAAGCATAAATCAATATTAACACATTATTCCTACTGAAATTAAGGCTCACTAACAAAATCTTTCCAAATGATCAAAATCTTACAACATTCTAGGAGAAATCCACATGCATGCATGTCCTCGGGTTTTGCAACCAAAATAACACATTTTTTACATATATTCAATCATAAAATTGACATGCAAACCTAGCATGAGCTATACCTAGATGATCACTTAGCATGCAAGGAGTTTTATCAAATTTTCACCACAAAATTCAAGTCATTATCACATAAACATGCAAAATTTGAGCAAAACAACAAGAATGATCTCAAGGACCATTCATTCGGCTCCCATATGGTCATGGCCGAATGAAATGGATGGGAAGGGCCTTTTAATCATCAAGAGTTTCCTTCTCAAGACTTGGCACTTATCCATTCCTTGTAGTCCTCTCAAAAACAACCCTAAACTCACAAGAATCAAGGTTGTATTTTGAGTTTTACTAAAACCTTTACATGCAACCTTTAAACTTAAATTTTCTACTCAAAACTCTTTGAAATATGAGTAATCATGGTATGGGAAGTAACATTTACTTGTGTAAAGAGTAGAAGCTTGGTTGAGGAATGAAGAAAAAAAATGGGGAGGGGGGTTTCGGCTAAAAGCCGAGAGTGAGAGAGAGAGGAGGGAGGGAGGAGAAAGTGTGGTGGTGAGTGAAGTGAAATGCTCATGTCTTTGCTTGTTTTATGGTTTTTGTATTGGCAAAAGTGAGTGGAATTAGGAATTGATATGATTAGCCTTCCACTTGAACTTGGTTCAATTTGCATGCAAGGGTAAAGAAGGAAATTGGCTAGAAAAATAAGAGTTAATGGGGTTGGAATTGTCCTCTTTGTCCTTGAAAAGAATGAGAGGGTGGTTTGCATGCAAGGGTTTTCTTGTAATTTTCTAAATATGACAACTAAAATTTATAATGATTTATTTTTATAAAATAAAATACAAGTTCAAAAATTATAAAATTTATACCATAAAATAACTTGGATTTTTAGAGACTATAAAATCATTTTCAAAATTTGTGAACAAAATACCTTTTAAAATAAAATTTTTCCAAGGCTTAGAATATTCCTTATAAATAAAAAATAAAGAAATTAAATAAACTCTTGCTTTGAAAAATTATATACTACATAAAGCAAATTTATAATACAGAAATTTGCACTCACACAAACGTACAATCATTGAATATATTTTCATTCGGCTTTAATATTATACCAAATCCATAAATAATATTACACGAAGATACCGGTCGTAACATCCTCTCCCCCTTAAGGGATTATATCCCCAGAATCTAAGAGAACAGATGAGGATACCGGGAACGCATATCAGACTCTAACTCCCAAGTCGATTCTTCGACCTTAGGGTTCCTCCAAAGCACTTTCACTATCTTTACCGACTTATTCCTAAGACTCTTTACTTGCCAGTCGAGTATTTTAACCGGTTGCTCCACAAATGACAGGTCTGCCTGAATTTCTACAGGTTCATATTCTATCACATGGCTAGCGTCAGGATTGTACTTCTTAAGCAACGACACATGGAACATATTATGCACATGCTGATACTGAGGTGGTAAGGCCAACTCGTAGGCCATCTATCCTACTTGACTCAAAATCTCAAAAGGACCTATGTATCTAGGTGCTAACTTCCCTTTCTTGCCAAATCTCATCAACCCTTTTCTAGGTGACACCTTCAGCAACACAGCTTCGCCAATTTGGAATTGAACATCCTTACGCGCTGGATCCGCATACTTCCTCTGTCTATCTTGAGCAGCAAGCAACCTTTTCTGAATTAACTTGACTGTGTCATGCAACTGTTGTACCAATTCCGAGCCGAGAATTCTTCCTTCCCCTACTTCATCCCAATTTGTTGGTGATCTACATTTTTGCCCGTACAAAGCTTCGTATGGTGGCATGCCGATACTGGAATGATAGCTGTTGTTATAAGAAAATTCAATCAACGGCAAGTGGTCGTCCCAACTTCCTGCAAAATCGATTGCACAACTGCGCAACATGTCTTCAATTATTTGAATTGTCCTTTCACTCTAGCCATCAGTCTGCGGGTGGTATGCCGTGCTCATATTCAACTTCGTGCCAAGACATTCCTGAAATTGCTTCTAGAATCTCGAGTTAAAGCGGGGATCTCTGTCTGAAACTATTGATACGGGTACTCCATGCCTTAGTACGATTTCGCGCACATACAGATGAACCAACTTGTCCAGTGACGACTTCTCATTTATTGGAAGGAAATGCGCCGACTTCGTAAGACGATCAATTATAACCCAAACCCTTATGTGAAGCGTCGCTGAATATTACAAAGTTCTCTTGATCATCTGGAAGTACCAACACCGGAGCTGTTACCAACTTCTGCTTTAACTCTTGAAAGTTATCTTCACATTCTGCACTCCATTCAAACTTTTGATTCTTTCTGGTTAACTTGGTCAATGGCGTGGCGATTTTCGAGAAATCCTTGACGAATCTTCTATAGTATCCAGCCAATCCTAGAAAACTTCGCACATCCGTAGGAGTCTTTGGCCTCTCCCAACTCATAACTGCCTCAATCTTTGCCGGATCCACTTTAACTCCCTCATTTCCAATGACATGCCCCAAAAATTGAACTTCCTTTAACCAAAACTCACATTTGGTAAACTTGGCATACAACTTCTCTTGTCGGAGTATCTCCAATGCTATCTAGAGGTGCTGCTTATGTTCTTCTTCCGACTTAGAATAAATAAGAATGTCATCAATAAATACCACGACAAATTTATCCAAATACTTCTTAAATACCCGATTCATCAGATCCATAAATGCGGCCGGAGTGTTGGTCAGTCCAAACGGCATTACTAGGAATTCATAATGCCCATATCTGGTCCTGAATGCGGTCTTGGGAACATCTTCTTCTTTGATCTTTAATTGATGGTATCCCGATCTCAAGTCAATCTTTGAAAAGCATTTTGCTCCCTTCAACTGATCAAAAAGGTCATCTATCCTTGGTAGCGGGTAGCGGTTCTTGATCGTTACCTTATTCAACTCCCGATAATCTATGCATAGACGCATACTCCCATCTTTCTTCTTTACAAACAGAACAGGTGCTCCCCATGGCGACGCACTTGGCCCTATCACTCCCTTATCCAACAACTCTTGTAGCTGGCTCGCCAACTCTTTCATTTCTGCTGGTGCCATCCTATATGGGGCCTTTGAAACTGGTTCCGTTCCTAGAGCAAGGTTGATCTCGAACTCAATTTGTCGATCTGGTGGTAAGCCTGGTTGTTCATCGGGAAACACATCCGGGAACTCGTTAACTACAGGGATATCTTCCATGCTGGGGCTGCCTTTTTCCGAATCCACTACATAAGCTAGGAATGACTCACAACCTTTTCTAAGTAGCTTCTTAGCCTGAACAATTGTAAGAAATAGTTGCTCTTGCCTCTGCCCCTTAAATACTACCTTTTCTCCACTCTTCGTCTTTAAATACACTCTCTTGGTCTTACAATTAATCTGAGCGTTATTCTCTCCTAACCAATCCATGCCTAAAATTATGTCAAACTCTCCCAACTTGAAGAGTATCAAGTCGGCTGAAAACTTATACCCCGAAATATCAATCTCACATTTTGGACAAAATTGATTCACAGGAATCTTCTCTTGGTTCGCAATTACCACATTTACTACCTCACTCATAATCATTTTCTCACATTGAAGCTTATCAACAAAAGATTCTGATATGAAAGATCTTGTTGCTCCCGAATCAATCAATACTTTAGCTTTGACATTATTGAGTAAAAGTGTACCTGCTATCACCTCCGAATTCTGTATAGCATCCTTCATCTTCAAATCAAATGTCCTTGCTATTGCTTGCGGGGTTGGTGTAGGTGGTGGAGGTAATGCCAATACCTCAGCTGGCACGCTTGCACTGGTACTTGCCACATTCATCAGAGCTTTATCTGGTCCGGTTGCCTTGCACTCCCTAGCTATGTGTCCAGTCTTCCCACACTTGTAACACGTAACTCCTGGCTTCGGCATCTTGCACTCATTCACCAAATGTCCCTTCTGATTGCACCTGTAGCATGTCATGCTCAGCTTATTACACACTCCGGGGTGCCTTCTTCCGCAGTGCTTGCATTCTGGCCTCTGGAACCTGTTTTCTCCAACTTGCCCTTGGCTTGCCTGATTGTTCCCCTTCGATTCTTGCCTTTTACCCAAATTTCCTTTCTTTTGAAAATTTCCGCCCTTCTGGAAACCAATCCTCTTTACATTCCGATCTTGTGAACTTCCGGCTTCAGACTTTTCTCCATAAAATGGAACCTTCCTCTTCTTGTTATCCCTCTCTTTCCTTGACTGCATCCCATTATTCTCAATCAGAGCAGCTTTCTGTACTACTCCCGTATAAGTTTCAAGCTCAAACATAGCCACCCTATCTCTGATCCAAGGCTCCAATCCTTGCTGAAATTTCTTTGCTTTTTCCTCCTCAGTGCTGGTATACTTTGTCACAAACCTTGACAACTCAGTGAACTTCTTCTCATACTCCAATACAGTCATGTTCCCTTGCTTCAACTCAAGAAATTTTAGCTCCATCTGATTCTGCATGTACTTAGGGTAATACTTGTCCAGAAATAACTTCTTAAATCTCTCCCAAGAAACCTGCTGAGTGACTTCCATAGCTTTTACTGATTCCCACCAATAGATGACTTCTCCCTTCAAAAAGTAAGTAGCATACGACGTCTTCTGATCGTCTCCTAACTGTACCAACTCAAAAGCCCTTTCCATCTCCTTGATCCATGTGTTAGCTATCACTGGATCAGTGGTATCATGAAATGCAGGTGGATTCACATTCTGAAAAACCTTGAAAGTGACAATTTGTCTAGGTGGTACTGGTGGTTCAGGTGGTTGGTGTGGCTCACGGTTATCTTGGTTTTCAATTCGTTGTTGAAGAGTTAGTTGTTGTTGAGCTATAGCATTGGTTTGCTGTTGCAAAGTTTCCAGTAGTCGAAGAATATTTGGGTCTGTGGTGGATGTGGTTGTTGGGTTCTTCTTTTTGGGAGGCATAATCCTGAAATAAGAGTTATGTCAAAACAGATATGAATGATAAAATGATTCGAGGGTATCGCATGGCATTCTTATTTACATATGGGGTCAAGTTTCCAAATTAAGCAGATATGATGATGCATATAAAAACGTAAAATAACAGTTGAGAGCAAATGGAACAATAGAACATAATTATTGAAATTTTAAAGGTCACAATACATAGGATTGGGACAAAGTCTGATTCTAGGAATAACAGGCTTATTTAAAGGAAACAACGGAAACAACTGGGGATTCCTTAGAGTCTGATAGTACAACAACATGAAAGGTAAATGGAAAGAACTAAGGCTCCACTCCATCTGAACGGGGCTTGGTAGTCTTTTCCTCTCGAAGCGTCTTCACAATACTCTGGAGCTCATCCGCCACCATTTGAATGACGTACTGGCTGGTACGGTCCCGATGCGCTGGCATCTCCTCAAGCTTAGTGTTGATGTACTGAACCAAGGTCTCAAGTTTCGCAGTCATCTGCTCCTTGGGCTTCCCTTCGTAATTTCGGTTGTCCGGATACACGTTCTTCAGTCGGTCGTACTTGCCCTGAAGCATGTCGAACTCGCGCCTCAACTCAGCATATACTGTGAAAGCAATAGTGTCGTCCGACCCAGAGGATGACGAGGAATGCACCCTTTGCTGACAACCAATAAGAGGAGTATTAATAATAATTTACTTAACCTACTCTCTCGCATATTATCTATAACCTACACACATATCCTATAACCTATTTGGGCTGTCCAGGGACTCTAAACCGTAGCTCTGATACCAAAACCTGTCACGCCCCCAACTTAAACAGCAAATTAAATATAACTATTACAACATTTTCAAAGAAGAATATACAACCAACTCCAAGATCTTACAGTTTAGGGTTTGGAACAGCCCAACACTACCAACTATTACATCTGATTAAGAGTACTGAGTCCTCACACAAACTATTATTACTTATTATACCTGAGCTCGAACATAAGCATCAGCATCACGGGTCTTACGGGCAGTCTGCTTGAATCTAACCATAGATGCTAGCTGTAATATCAGGGTAAAGTAAGCAAGGAGTGAGCCAAATGCTCAACAAGTGCTAACAGTACGACACAAAACATAAATCGAGATATACATTAAAGAATGACACTGGAAAGATATAACCAATGGTAACGAGAGATAAAACTATGTGAGATGGCATCATTTTGCTTGTATCAAAACAATTTTAAAATCATGTCTTAATCAAAATCATTTTATGACGCTACGGATTACAGCCGGTGATCAGCCGCGAAGTAATCCCGAACCTCGCTGGGTTCTAAAATATTAACGGGAATCCCTAGGCAACTTTTAAGCCTAATATAAGTGTGGAAAGGAATTGCGTCTCAGTCCAGATCCACTATTCAAGGAAAACATTTATCCCCCTTTGGGACTGAAAACCCATATTTTATTTATTTCAAAAACTGATGCCGAATTATAACAAAATCTCTTTTAACAGTAAACATTTTTATTAAGGGATTATAGATCAACTCGAAACACGGGAAATATGGAACTAAATCTCAGGGCCATGATTTACAAAATTTTACTCTATTAGGGTAACCAAAAGGTTTTCATATGTCAGAACTTGGACAGGAAAATTTAGTGAGACTAATGGATAATATAAAGGGGTAATGCCAAACTGGGCTTAAAGCAATGGTTTCTCGTCAAGGTACAGGTGTTGGATCATCAAGAAGATAAGCTTCATGAATACTATGGGTGTTAAGGTATGAAAAAATGATTCTTTAGCTCAGGATATATCAGAGTTGTCAAGCTTTAGGATAAGAAAGAGGGGTATCAATCAATGAGGGATTACTTTGATAAGCTTCTGACTTTCAGGGTTCAAGGTAAGGTTCTATAGGGATTCAAGTATCAGAATGAGATATCAATACTTAGGAATCATCAGCATGTTAATCAAGAGGATCAATCAAGTAATATATCAACTCTTCATTTTATCATGGCATTTAACTATCATGAAAAGGCTTTTGAACTACTTGCAATACATACTCGAGGGTTCATGGAATTTCTATATAATTCAAAGATAAACGAAAGATACGCTTGATTTAAAACATATCAAATGACTCAGGATAATTGCATTAATATATATATGAACTGTTTATAGTAAATACGAAGGTCAAGTTGAATCACTTGCCTTGAGAAAGGCTGGTCTGGTCTGACTGGTAGGAGCAACTGGAGCTTCACTCGACCTTTATGGCAAGTTTTCCCTCGTCTCGAGATCCTACATAATAATAATAATCCTCATTATAATATATTCTTACCATCTTAACCTATTTACAACTTGAAATTAAACACGGATGGCACTTAGGCCTATACGCACTTAATTTTATATTCACTTTAAAAGTACACACATAGCCACATATTCACATATCATATATTAACACCAAATAACACCATATATACCATAATGCAACACTAGGCTTGGATGATCTCGACTCACATCTTAAGTCACTTGGTCGCTAAACTAGACAAGGTCTTCTAATTTTGGCTTCCTAACTCGATGTGCCTTTCCTAAATTATGCAAAACCTATTGACCCTCACTTGTGCCTTTAGCTCTACTGACCTTATACCATCTTACAACTATGGTGGTCGACCTAATACTCACTTCTAAGTGTTCTAAAACTATGTGATAAGTGAAAACGCTCACTGGTGTAAATTTCAGAATGACAACTATAGTTTCTTGAGTGCATTAGGCACTCTTAAACTACAAGTTTTCCTTCAAAACTTTTACACAAGACTCTCCTGACCTAAGGGCATCTCACAAACTTGATGTGGCTCAAGGGCCTGGCTTGGGCCTTCTTGGGCCTAAGCTACAAGTCCGAGGTTCCCCTGTTTTTCTGGGTAGAAAACGCCCTGACTTGAATTAACTTGTGACACATGGTTCTAACTCATATCCTATGAACTATGGTTAGAAAAAACTTCTCTGACACTCCCTCTAAATAAGGCCCAATAGGGCCTAATGAGTGCCTACCCATGACATGGTCAAATCTTCCTATTTCTAAGTTGCAACAAAACTGTCCCCTGCTGGACAGATTTTGTTATTCTACTTGTGCACCTAACCAAAAGACATGCAAACCTCCAACCAACTCCTAAAACTCCCAATACTAACTTCTGGTGGCTTGGGCCTCAAAGTGCACATCAATGACATGGTCAAAACTCACTCTAAACCTCAGGGTACTAAACTGATTTTCTGAAGAAACTATAACTCTCATTTCTCCAAGGTTTTGACTTGACAAACTCAACTACCAACGTCCCAATACTTAAACCAAGACTTATACATGGTAATCTACTGAACTAACTCCCTTATTCTCAAAATAACCTTGGGTGAGATCATCCTTACCTAAGGTACAATTATGGCAAAATAAAAGAGATCACATTTCTCAACTCACCAATCATTAAGTTTTTGAAACCACAAGATATGCATTTTATAAAAGATAACCACGAATTATTAGCATGCAACAAGAAGCATAAATCAATATTAACACATTATTCCTACTGAAATTAAGGCTCACTAACAAAATCTTTCCAAATGATCAAAATCTTACAACATTCTAAGAGAAATCCACATGCATGCATGTCCTCGGGTTTTGCAAACCAAAAAAACATATTTTTTACATATATTCTACCATAAAATTGACATGCAAGCCTAGCATGAGCTATACCTAGATGATCACTTAGCATGCAAGGAGTTTTATCAAATTTTCACCACAAAATTCAAGTCATTATCACATAAACATGCAAAATTTGAGCAAAACAACAAGAATGATCTCAAGGACCATTCATGCGGCTCCTATATGGTCATGGCCGAATGAAATGGATGAGAAGGGCCTTTTAATCATCAAGAGTTTCCTTCTCAAGACTTGGAACTTATCCATTCCTTGTAGTCCTCTCAAAATCAACCCTAAACTCACAAGAATCAAGGTTGTATTTTGAGTTTTACTAAAACCTTTACATGCAACCTTTAAACTTAAACTTTCTACTCAAAACTCTTTGAAATATGAGTGATCATGGTATGGGAAGTAACATTTACTTGTGTAAAGAGTAGAAGCTTGGTTGAGGAATGAAGAAAAAAAATGGGGAGGGGGGTTTCGGCTAAAAGCCGAGAGTGAGAGAGAGAGGATGGAGGGAGGAGAAATTATGGTGGTGAGTGAAGTGAAATGATCATGTCTTTGCTTGTTTTATGGTTTTTGTATTGGCAAAAGTGAGTGGAATTAGGAATTGACATGATTATCCTTCCACTTGAACTTGGTTCAATTTGCATGCAAGGGTAAAGAAGGAAATTGGCTAGAAAAATAAGAGTTAGTGGGGTTGGAATTGTCCTCTTTGTCCTTGAAAAGAATGAGAGGGTGGTTTGCATGCAAGGGCTTTCTTGTAATTTTCTAAATATGACAACTAAAATTTATAATGATTTATTTTTATATAATAAAATACAAGTTCAAAAATTATAAAATTTATACCATAAAATAACTTGGATTTTTAGAGACTTTATAAAATCATTTTCAAAATTTGTGAACAAAATACCTTTTAAAAGAAAAAATTTCCAAGGCTTAGAATATTCCTTATAAATCAAAAATAAAGAAATTAAATAAACTCTTGCTTTGAAAAATCATATACTACATAAAGTAAATTTATAATGCAGAAATTTGCACTCACACAAACGTACAATCATTGAATATATTTTCATTCGGCTTTAATATTATACCAAATCCATAAATAATATTACACGAAGATACCGGTCGTAACAATATAATAAGTTCTGTTACAAAGTAGGTTAAACTACTCTCTCAGTGATGAACAATATCACTAGGAGTTGTTAGGTTACAATGAATAATCTTTCTCGTGAATAATAACACATATAGTGTAAATCCTAAAATGTGTTTATATAGTACACAGTTATAAGATATCTTCTAATTGATATGGAATATGATTCTGTCTCCTAAAATATATCAATCAAATATTATCTTCTGTAGTCTTATAGCTGTCCAACTCTTCATGCATATCTTCTTTTATTTTAGTCCAGATCCTCTCCTGTAAATCAGCCGCATTCCTTATCTGAAGTACTCGCACTTAAGTCCTAATATAAATCCTGACGGCTTTAAGTTCTGATATAAGTTCTGACTTTAGTATGTTCTGATTTCCAGTAAGTCCTGATAAGTCCTGATATTAAGTTCTGAAACTAAACACAATAGATTAGACATGACATCACAAATATATCTAACATATAACAATTTATTTTTTACATAATTTTAATTTTTGAATAATTATAAATTCATGTTATTTAAGTGATCAATTATCTCACTAGATGTTAATAATGATTATACATGTGCATAAATCAGATATTTAGCATATAAATAATTGAAACCATCATAATTTACTAAGAGATGTAACATACAATAATTTAAATGCTAACACACACATACATATAACATAATCTTAATTTGTTAACAGTATTGTAAATAAAAAACTAATATTTTTCCATACATACATACGTTGAATTTCAAAAACTAATATTTTTCATTAAAATCAACTTTAATATTAATAATAATGTAAATTTTACATTATTTTATATTATGATTGCAAGTCATTCTGACTTCAGTTATGCATTTTTTTATCTTTTTAAATTGAGTAAGTTAATTGTAAGTTAGTAGTGAACTCAGTAATAATATAGAGCAGTACATATAGTTTATTTAAATAAAATTCAAGATTTTGGTCAACTTTGTATTCAACATATATGTTAAATTGTAGCTTTTTATTTGTAAACATACTAACGGCATTCTACAGATTAAGTTTAATCATTTCGTTTTAAACGTACACTTACTACCCTGTTTATATTCATTCATTAAATATAAAATAACAGGTAAGAAAAATATAATATAATAATAGTTGAGGGGATATTTACTCCTAAAAGTGAGGAAGCATTCGAAGCTCCTAATGTTATAGAGGGGGACATGGAGTTTGTCTGGAGAGAAATTTTATCTTCATGTCTTCAAAGTTTGACTCAAGAGCCTATATAAGGATATTGTTGGAGTTGCTCTACAAACATTATAACTAGCTTTATTACCCGTGCAAGGCACGAGGTAGCTTTATTTATAAAAAAATATTGCTATTTTTAATGTACTTTTACGATATTTGTGTTATTTCATACAATATTGTGTGGTTCATGTTATAAAGACTAATGTAACGACGAATATCCCTAAATTTATATTATGCCACGAATATAAAGTTTAGAATGCACTCTTATCATTGAAAATAATGGTTTTCTATCAAGTTTCAATGATTTTTCAATTGGAGATACCAAAAATACTATAATGTTTATGTATCATATTTATCAAAATATGGGGGCAAAATAGTAAATTTTTTTACACGGTCGAGCTCGAACTTCAAATTATTCGGCTCATTAGGCTCACGAGTCTTATCGAGCCGATACTTTTTTTTAATATAAATATATCTGTATGTAAATATTTAATATTTCATTTATATTTTATATATTTAATAGGAGCGGTTTCGAGCATAACTTACATAACCTATCATATTTCGAGTTTTTGTCAATATTTGGTGAAATTGATTCAAGATTTCAAGCCGAACTTGAGGCGACTGGACTATTTACGACCCGAGTTTCAAGCTTGATTTAAGATTCGGTTGAAACCGAGCTCGTGCTCGAGCCCGAATATTTTTAATCGAGTTCGAGCCTGAAAGTTTTCGACTCGGTTCGGCTTGATTATAGTCTTAGTTGTTGTACACAACTATAAAGTTAGTATTTTGAAGTGAGTTAATTACACAAGTCCATGGTTATAAAAATCGGTAATCGGTACTAATCGGTTTAAGTACCGATTAGGGATTAATCGGCAAATCGGGGATGAATCGGAACAAAAATCGGATATATTTAATTATTTTAATAATATTTAATATATTTACCTTATTTATTATGAAATATATATTTTAAAAATAATTTATAAATATTAATCGGATTTCAAAAAATAGATCGGCCAAATATTTTTTTAAGGATTAATCGGGGATTTTTTTAAAAATCGGGGATTTTTAGAACACTGCACAAGTCTCGATAATTAATAATTATTATTATATGGTAATATATTATCAACAAATTAATATGGTAACATAATATCAACAAGTTATTTATTTAATGGTTGTAATTTTTTTATAAATAAAAAAAATTATTATTTCGTTATTATACAGGAGTATAAAGTTAATATATTGAAGTGAGCTAATTACGTAAGTCTTAGAATAATTTTAAAATAATATCAATATTAGCCTCTACCTAAATTGATTGAAGGCACATGTTTGGACATATGTGTCACGTGTTCAATTGTACAAGCCAACATTTTTTTTCATATTTATTCAAGTACGAGCGCAAAATAGTAATTTCGAATTATATGTTTCTCCTAAAAAATTTGAGTCTATCGAACTTTTTATGACCCGAGATTCGAGTTTGAAATTTAAGGTTCGGTTGAACTTGAGTTCGTACTTGAACCCGAACATTTTTAATCGAGTTTGAGCCTAACAGTTTTCGACTCGACTCAGATTGATTATACCCTTAGTTGTTACACGAGTATAAAGTTAGCATCTCGAAGCGAGTTAATTACCGGAGTCTCGATAATTAATAAATTATTATTATACAATAAGATATTATCAACAAGTTAATATGATAATTTATTATCAACAAGAAATTATTTATTTGATTTATAAATTAAAAAAAATAATTATAATCCCATTGTTGCACATGAGTATAAAGTTATTATATTGTAATCAGCTAATTACCCAAGTCTTAAAATAATTTTATCCCATATAAATATTGAATTATATAGGTTTAGTCACCCAAAATAAAGAAATAATTATGTAACTCAATAGTTGATGTTATCAAAATATAATCAAATGAGTCTCTAACTCAGTTGGTTGAAGTCATATGTTTGTTATAATTGTGTCATGGGTTCAATTCTCCATGCCAACAATATTTTTTCATATTCATTCAAATACGAGAGCAAAATAATAATTTTGAATTAAATATTTTCCCACGAAAGCAAGATGTTATTTATTTAAGTTGTCAATTTAAAAAAATAATTTATTTAATGTATCAATTTTAAAAAAATAATTATAATCTCGATTTTACACATGAATTAAAATTATTATATTGTAATCAGCTAATTATCCAGTCTTAACTCAATAATTAATATTATCAAATTGTAAACAAATCAGTCTCTAGCTCAACTGAAATTAATAAAATACAGATGAAGTGCATCAAAATATACTTATCAATTTGGCATAATATAAATCACATGCATATATATGAACAAACAAATCAATCACATAAATAAACATGAACAATATAGAAAAGAAGAAGAGAAAAGAAACTATAAATCTAATTTTGAATGGATGCAACCGATCATAATTAAAAAATTGTACCAATACATGTTAGACCAAATAAAAAGCAGTGCTTCAGAGAAAATCAGCTTAATAAATTAAAAACCACATATTTTAAAGACTAAGAACATGTTTTGGATAATTAATCTATTATTTTTGTTAAAAAAATATCTTTTAAATAATATATTATATTTAAATAATTTATATAAATTATTCTAAGAATTAAAATAACCGAAAATAGATATATTAATTTAAAAGAAAGAATCCATAATAATATTAAAATAAAAAATATGCATACAAAAAATTTGAGTTTGTTTACACTAACAAATGAAAAATAATTGATTAAATAATATATTATATTTAAATAATTTATATAAATTATTCTAAGAATTAAAATAACCGAAAATAGATATATTAATTTAAAAGAAAGAATCCATAATAATATTAAAATAAAAAATATGCATACAAAAAATTTGAGTTTGTTTACACTAACAAATGAAAAATAATTGATTAAATTTTTTAACAATTCTATTATTTGTTTAAAAACTATATCTTTTTCAATTAACATAATTTGTAATAAATATTGTTTTCTCCGTTGTCACTGAATAATTTTTTTTTTTAACTTTTCTTCAAAGAAAAAAAGATAAACATAAGATATTACTATATATCTCAAACCAACTTGGAAGTATACCAACATCATCATATTGGAAAACAATATGCAAATATAAATGGTACGTGAACAATATACAGATATTTGTACGTGACACTACAATACCTTGGAATATAGTCAATTTGCATCCTTGGAAAATTCATGTGATTCATGTGATAGTAATTGGTTTTTTCAAAAAATGCTTCATGCTTGTGAGAAATACACTTCTTACTTTTTTCATAAGAAATTGCTGTAAAATATAAAAGAACATATAGCACGAACATTATAACACATGGTATTTTTGATCTATGAAGGCAATCAACAAAAATAATAAAATCATTTCACACACAATTTATAACACATGACAAGCTTTCTCTCAAAGGAAATCAAACATGTATCAACAGCTCCCATATATCATTCAAACAGAAATACACACATAACCAGAAGAAATACCTGGATGTGCATGATGCAGAGTTTTTGTGATTATTTATCCATTTTTACCGACCTGTTCAAACCAAACTATAAACAGACCAAATTTTCACAACTTTTCCATAACATAAATATAAATCATATATGTTAAACCTTTTCAACATTGATGTATCGACAATTGAAATTTGTCGACGCGATACATACAATATCTTTGTAAAATCATCCTCATGTTTAAATTAAACGATAAAAAATTAATCACATAAACATATATGAACACGTAAATAAAAACCTAAAGAAAAAATTGTAAGAATGAGAAAAAAGAATGAAACAACCGAAATATATTAGGATCATCCTCGTTTTGTATCCTGTAATTTTAGAAAAGCAGACATTAATCAAGTGCAAGTATATTATAAACACACACATATATGAACATATAAGTAACGAAAAATCATTAAGATTGAAGAACGTATGAAAACACAAAAAGAAAAAAAGAGATGATTGTATGAATGGAGAATGATTTAAAAATTAGGGTTAATCGGAAGAGATAATAAAGATTTTGAATTTGACAGTAATGGAGAGTAACGGAGAAGCAAGTAGGTTATTTTGAAATCTTGTTAGCGTGGAGAATGGATCTTTGATTGGTAAGATTAAGGATAATAAATATATTGAATTTGACAGTAATGATTATCAAGGAAAGTAGTAATGACTGAAGACATGAATTTTGGATATGTAATTGATTGGTTATAAAAACAAATCTATTTTAATAATATGTTTGATCTTTTTAATATTGATAATTGCTTTTTTAATAATTTTAAATACAATTTAAGATGTGGGTAGTCCATGGATCTTTACATATTTGTATAGGAATTAGTTGATTTATGAATATGGGTCGACCCACTGGTCAAATTTCAAAAATATTATGGGTCAAAATATTTACAAAAATATCATTCTTAATAATAATTTGAGGGGCTCTTCACTAGTGCTAATTAAGATATAATAGATAATAGATATCATAGAATTATATCATTTAAAATTTTTAATGAACAAAATTAATAATTTAATTCAAAATATATTTTTTAAAATTATATAACACAAAAAAATGAGTACGATCACGAATTTTAAGTTAGTTTTAATAATCCAAAAGTATTTATATTAGCAACATAGAATAAAAGGGGGCAAAAATACCCACTTCATATTCGCATCTTCTTCGTCATCTCTTGCTTTTACCCTACTTGTGTCTATTTTTTATACGTATCTATATACTTTTCTTCTTTCTTCCAATTTCTTCCAATTACCATCTTTCAATCTTTCTTGTTCTACTTGCGTAGCTTTCATTTTCATCCAACCCCTGAAGCGTCTTGAGGTATTTTCTTCAGCCCCCATTTGAGTTTTCTTCAAGATTCTGTCTTATTTTATGTTTTATGTCTTGAAACAGAGCTTACTTTAATGTATCAGGGTGATATTATGTATGATTTGATGCAAAGATTTGTTTTTTCTGATGGCCATGTTTTTTATAATTGTGATGTATGCGTGGATAGTTAGTTAGGGCAGTTTTTTAAGTAATTGTGTGTGTGTGTAATGTACTGCAATTTGGATTTTGTTAATGGGATGAAAAATACAGACAATAGAGATGCTTGTTGAGTTGTCAAACACTGCCAAATAGTTTGGGCTCGAGCTCGACCGAGCCTTTAATTTCAAGTTCGAAGCTCGGCTCGTAAAAAGTTCGGGGGGCTCGAGCTCGACTCAGTCTTTAATTTCAAGTTCAAAGCTCGTCTCGTAAAAAGTTCGGTAGGCTCGAGTTCGGTTTGAAAGCTCGAATTAATTTCACTAAATATTAACAAAAACTCGAAATATGATCGGTTCGGCTCGAGTTTGATTCGATATATATATATATAATATTAAATATTTATTTTAAAATATATTTATAATAATAAAAAAATAATAGAGGCTCGATAATGCTCGCGAACCTTACGAGCCGACTAATTTGAAGCTCGAGCTAGGCTCAGTTAAAAATTCGAAAAGCGCAAGCTCGGCTCGATTATTAGCAAGTTTGGTTTGTAAGGAATAAAATTTGAAGCTCGAGCTAGGCTCATGTATCTGGAAGATGATTAGCAAGTTTGGTATTTAAGGAATAAAATTTTACTATATTAGGAAATGAACTTTAGTGTAGTAAAGGGCCTGTAGGCTACCTGTTCCGTGAAACTAATCAGGTTGAGTTCTTGTAAAGAATTTTTTTATCTTTTTAAGAACATGTATGACATGATGATACATTTTGTATATTCTTGAGTCGTAAATAAGGAGCTTTGTTGAGCAATCATATTTTGGAATCTAGGTTGCACAAACGAAATAGGTAGAGAGGATCAACAATTTGGAGGAAAGATGAGCAGCATAGAAGATATTATGATTAATAAATGAAGAAAGGTCATTATTATCTTGACACTCGAGCTTTTATTAGGCATCGGCTATCACTTTATGCTGGAAAGCAGGGATATTCCACTTTGGTGGTGAGTCGCGCACTCGATACGTGACGCGTGCGGGGGTGTGCCACGGTGCGCCACCTGGCGTATCCGTGCACTTCATCGATCCGATACGTGGGGGTGCGGGAAGGGGGTGCGGGAGGAATATTGATTGTAATTTTTTTACCAATTTTAAAAAGAGGCGATCTTGCAGCTGCTCACCTACCCATCTCCGATGCTGGCACCGTCGTTCAAAATCCGGCAACTAG